>NW_027205559.1:410000-990000 GCF_024711535.1 Dipodomys merriami | reverse complement strand
TGTACACATGACCATACAAGATGATGTTAAGCGAAATGAACCCCAAGATAGAGACATAAACATCCTCTTTCTTGCTTGCTATTGTTTCTAAAGTATTTATAATGTACCATGTGATTTTTTTGTTTCTTTTTATGTTCCTTCCAAGGGTATAACCCCTGTTTTCACAGTATTTGATATCGGTGCCCTGCATCTTGTATATACAGTTCTCTAATGCAGGGAGTGGAATGGAAAATACAAAATGCTTAAATAAGAATACAGGTTGATCCATTGTAACAATGAGATGAACTTTACAACTTCAGTGGCAGGGGATGGGGGTGGGGAGTTTGGGCAGTGTAGTTGTGGAAGTGTGAGGTTAGTGATGTTAGGGGAAAAACAAAGGATGAGGCAAAAATGCTCAATAGGAAATGTACTCATTATCTTGATCATGTAATTCTAACCCCTCTGTACAATATTCTTACAATAAAAATGTTCAAAAAACAAATGTTCTCATAACATTATGTATGTAATTGTATCTCCTCTGTACATTATCTTGATGGTAAAATTAAATTTAAGAAACAGCAAAGAAAAAACAGACAACACTTGTCACCATCTAACCAATAAGAGCTGAGCCCCATCCCCCTCATTCTCCTCTCTGATTAATGTTATTTCTAACATTCCTTAAATGTGAACAGGTTTCCCTTATTTGCAATAACTAGTGAATGTCTGTGACAAGCAGAAGCAGTCAGATAAGTTGATGTAATGCTAAATGAACCCCAAGATAATGATTCAATGTTTTTTTTTCTTCCATGCAATTGTTTCTACCATATTTATAAATGATTTCCTTGTTGCTTTGTATGTCACTCCCTCATAGTATAACCCCTGTTTTCACTGTACTTGATGTTGGTATAGTTTGTGGAGGGGAAGGGAAAAAACAAATTGTTTTTAAGGATACAGGTAGACCCATTGCAACAATGAGATGTACAAGACGTTATGTCGAAAAAAGAACTTTACAACATTGGTGGAGGGGGCGGTGAGAGGGTGGAGGGGGGCGGGTGGGGGAGATGGGAAGGGATGGGAAGGGGAACTAAAGGAGGAGGCAACAATGCTTGATTAGAAATGTACTCATTACCTTCTCATGTAACCCCTCTATACGGTATTTTCACAATAAAATATATGTATATGTACATATATATATATATATATATATATTTAAAAACAAACATAAAAATCTGAACAGACGGTGCATCCAGTGCTGTTTCTTTTAAGCATGCTGCTGCCTTCTAAAACTACAGAATTTTAAGTTATCGTGGAGGAGCAGGGATCCCACTGAAAAGGAACTCTAACAAAATTAAAGCTCCTTTCTAACATTGGCATTTTAGGACAATTCCCCCTCCTATGGGCAGATGACAGACTTACAGGAGTAAGAATGTGCATGTTCTGTGCAAATATTCTATCTGTCCTTAGCCACCATCTTGTCCTCCTCCACAATGTGCTGGCTCATGTTGCTCTACATATTTAGAAGTTCTTTGAAAGTCAGAATCCAGTAAGCCAGTGACTTTTGTAGTTCCTGCTTTTAAACACAAGAAAGAGGGTATAAAGGAAGTCTTCACTCTATTTGATGTTGGTATAACTTATGGAGGGGAAGGGAAAAAACAAATCGTTTAACTAGGGATAAAGGTGGCCCCATTGCAACAATGAGATGTACAAGTATTTATGTCGAAAAAACAAACTATACACTTTGGTGTGTGGGGGAAGAATCGGTGGGAGGGGGTGAGGACGAGAGTATGGGAAGGGATGGGAAGAGGAAACAAAGGAGGCAACAATGCTTAATAAGAAACGTACTCGTTATCTTACCCATGTAATTGTAAATCCTCTGTACGGTATTCTCACAATAAAAAAATAAAATATAAAAAAAGAAAGCCTTCAACTCTAGCTGCTGCTGTTCCCATACCTATAAGATAATCCTTTGGTTAGATTCAAGGGGAGGAGGACCAGTCAAGGAAAGGGACCATAGGAATGAAGACCTACCTTGGTGGCCAGCCTCAAACCAAGTTGCTCTGAAAAGAACATTCCTTCCTGCTTTCCTTTTCATTGCCTCAGTATTTCTCTAATGTTTATACAACTCACTCTGTTTTAAAATATAGGTCAACACCTCAATTAAGAGAACAGTGAAGTTAATATTTAGTTGAAATATATTTAATAACGCCATATGTATTTAAAAGGTGTAAATAGGTGGCATCTTCTTTTAAAAATCTGAGGAATGCAGTGCTAAAGTCGTCATCACATGCAATTTCTCTTCAACTGGCATTATTTTTTGGCTAACTTTTGAAATTAAAAAGTGTAAAAAAATTTTAAAAATATAATTAGTGCAGATTTATCAGCAAAAAATTCATCTGGCTGTGGATACATAATTTGTTGGTTTCTCTATTGTTCTTTGTGGTGGCTATCAAACAGAATTTTAGGAAAACATAGGCAAACTATCAGTCGCCATACCCTTGATGATTTGGGTTCTATTTAATTTTTTGTGCTGATCCTGGGACTTGCACTCATTGCCTGTGCACTGTCCCTAAGCTTTTACTGCTCGAGGCAACTACTCTAAAACTTGGGCCATAGTTCTACATCCATATTTTTGGTTGTTAATTGGAGATAAGACTCACAGACATTCTGTCATTGGGTCCAACTTCAAACCAAGGTTCCTATATCTCAGCATCCATAATAGCAAGGATTATAACCATGAGCCACTGTTAGCCACATTGTGTCTTTTTTAGAAGCAGCTGTAAATAATAATAATAGAAAACTATCACTATAACTAAAGGCTCAAACCTGTAATACCCTAGCTATTTCAGAGGCTGAGATATATAGGATCATAGTTTAAAGCTAGACTGGTCAGATAATTCAGAGTTTTTTAATTTTTTTTAACCTGCTGGCCCCAGAGCTTAAATTCAGGCTTTGGCACTTTATATGTGTTGCTTTTCATTAAGGCTAGTGTTCTACCTCTTGAGCCACAGTGATACTTGCAGCTTTTCCTGAGTAGTATATTAGAGGGAAGAGGTAAGGAGACCACCCAGTCTGGCTCCAAACTACCACCTAAAATCCTAAGCCTCCAAAGTAGCAAATCAGATATTATTATTTTCAACTAAGCATCAAAAATAAACAGACTGGAGGTATGGTTCAAGTGTTACAGTTTCAGCCTTGAATGGAAAAAATTAAGGAAATTTAAGCCCCAGTACTGGCACATATGCACACAAAAGCATGTAGATACATGCATACACAGGGTCCTATATTCAATTCCCCGGGATGAAAAAAAGATTAAAATATTAAATTAAATTAGAAGGACAAAAATAAGTAATTTAAACAGTATTTTTTTAAAAACAAAACAATATGATAGCCAGGTGCTGGTGGCTCATGCATTTAACCCTAGCTTCTCAGGAGGCTGAAATCTGAGGATTGTGGATCAAAGCCAGTCAAGACAGGAAAAGTCCATGCGACTCTTATCTTTAATAATCCACTCAAAAACCTTGAAGTAGTGCTTTAGCTAAAGTTGTATCGTGCTAGTCTTGAGCTGGAGACCATAGGTACTGAGCCCAAGCCTAGAGTTGAAGCCCATGACCAAGAAAAAACAAACAAACAAATAGAAAATAAAAAAAAACTGCCATAGCTGAATTGTGACTTAGGTTTTAGAATACTTTCTTCCCATGAACGAGGTATGAGTTCAATCCCCAGTGTTGTTCATACCAAAACAACCCAATAAAAGCACACCAATAACTATCTAACAAAAAATATATCATATTTTGTAAAGAAGATTAAAACTTACAAAAATAATTGAAGTAGAGCTAACATGTGACTCCTATTAAACACCAAAAAAAAAAAAAAAAAAAAAAAGGCAGAACTTGAGCTGAGGCTCAATAGCCTGCTAGCTTCGAAATAAAAACAAAATACCAAAAACAAAACAACCATCAGAGAGAGTCCACAGGCCCTGAATTCAAGCCTCTCCCAACCCCCAAAAGAAAAATCCCTCAGGAGTTGAGTTTTTGTTCCTGCAAGCTTTGAGCAAAAAACAAAATCCCAAAATCTCATGGACAGTGAAGTAGTGTGGCATAAATTGTAGAGCCTGCTAGTTTTGATCTAAGAAAACAAGCCAGGTTTCTCTGGCTCATTCCTGCAATACTTGCTACTCATGAAGCTTCCCACAATGGGAAGCCAGCCCAGGCTGAAATGTCCCCTGGTGACTGTTTTTTTTCCAATTAAGTGGAAGTGGCACTGTGGCTGAAAGTGGCAGTGTGCCTGCTTTGTCCCTGACAGACAATACCTAGGCACTGAGTTCAATCCCCACAACTGAAAATAAATAAATAAATACTGAGTGTGAATAGCTAGGCCCTAATAATAAAGGACATGAACTTTAAAAAGGGGGGAAGGGGGGCTGGGAAGGTGGCTCAGTGGTAGAGTGCTTGCCTTGCATGCCTGAGGCCCTGGGTTCGATTCCTCAGCACCACATTAAGCAAAAAGAAAAAAGCCGGAAGTGGCGCTGTGGCTCAAGTGGTAGAGCTCTAGCCTTGAGCTGAAGAGCTGAGGGACAGAGCCCAGGCCCAGAGTTCAGGCCCCACGACCGGACCCCCAAAAAAAAATAAAAACAAAAAAGGGGGGAAGGCAAAATGAGAAGGTGCAAAAATAAGCAGATTAAAGATTTCTAAATCATGGCTCAAAACTGCAATCTTACTTGCTCAGATTTCTGAAAACTAAGGATTGTGTTTCAAAGCCATCCTGGGCAGAAAGTACAGGAGACTTATTTTACTGTGTTCAGTACTGGGACTTGAACTTGCTATGATTTCCTTATGGCTAGAGGTCTACTTATTCCTACCTCGTGGTGGTTAATTAGAGATAATTTTCTCATTGATTTTCTTGCCCAGATTGGCTTCGAACCATGATTCTCAGATTTCTGTCTCCCCTGTAATGTTCTTGGCTTGCTGTTGATATTCTAATCTCCTAGTAACCACAGGAAAAGCAGAAGCTGAGCTGTGGCTCAACTAGTGAAACCTGCCACCATTAAGGTAAAAATAAATAGAACCTCAAGGAGAGGTTCTCAGGCCTTAATTTCGAGAACTAACAACCAGCACTCAATTAAAAAACAAAAACAAAAACAAAAACAAACAAAAAAAAAAACCTCAGTCACCATTACCTGAGTTTGAGCCCTAGAAGAAGAGCTACAAAAAAGAGAAACAGCCTGTAGTTTACCTGTGGTCAAATGTGTAAAGCATGGTAGTTTCAACAGGAAAGAAAAAAACTAAGCATGAAAGCTAGACCCTAAGAACAATTGTCAAAAAAAGAAATAATAAATAACCTGAAAAGGTGAAAGAAAAGGTAATTAAAGATTTGTAAATGAGCCGGGCGCTGGTGGCTCACGCCTGTAATCCTAGCTACTCAGGAGGCTGAGATCTGAGGATCGCGGTTCAAAGCCAGCCCAGGCAGGAGAGACCGTGAGACTCCTATCTCCAATAAACCACCAGAAAACCGGAATTGGCGCTGTAGCTCAAGTGGTAGAGCACTCGCCTTGAGCTGAAGAGCTGAGGGACAGTGCTCAGGCCCAGAGTTCAAGCCCCACGACCGACAAAAAAAAAAAAAAAAAGATTTGTAAATGTTGACTCACACTTATAATCCTGAGTGCTAAAGTCACTGAAGTCTGAAGATCATGGTTCAAAGCCATCATGGGCAGGGAATTCCATGAAACTTGCTTCAGTTTGTTCAGTCTAGGGACTTAAACTTGGCTAAAGCTCTACTATCTTCTGCCTATTTGTGATTGATTGGAGGTAATTCTCATAGACTTTCCTGCCCAGGCTGACATTGAATAGTGAGCCTCAGATTTCAAGCCTCACTGTACTGCCCTTGACTTCCCATGGGACTCTTGTCTCATATTAAACACTTAAAAAAAGGCAGAAGTGGAGCTGTGGTTCAAGTAGTAGAGCCTTCTACCTTTCAGTTAAATAAGTAAATCAATAAAACCTCAGAAAGAGAGGGGCAGAATGAGAGTGAAAGACAGGAAATCCTACACTAAGCAAAAGTAGAGAAATGTAAATATCACTCGTTGTGGAAGAAATAAATTCTATTGTCAAAGCTTATAGAATTCACAAGCTTTATAGTCCATGATAATGATAATTTGACTTGTGAAGGTTAAAATATGTTTGTGATTTCAACTAAATATCACTATTCCACAATTCTGTGAAATAAGAGAAATTAAGGTAATCACCTAATCTCAATAATAATAAAAACCACAGAAAGAGTCACCAGGCCTTAAATTCAAGCCCTAAGTCACTAACCTGCCCCAACTCCGACCAAAAAAAAAAAAAAAAAAAAAAAGAGACACTCTGACCAGGACCTGAGTTATTACACTAGGAGCAGAAGCCAAATGAAACAAAAAGTAGACTGTAGTAGTCCTATGCCCAAGTAATAAAGCGAGCTACTTTTAAGAGGAAAGAGAAAAACCTGTGTATGAAGGCTAGACCCTAAGCCCCTGACTCTTCCTATAATGGAAAGTGGATCAATCATGGAATCCAACAGTTTGAGCTTGTTCTTGGGATCACAGCTGAAAATGCCCCTTCAGTTCTAAGCCCTCCAATCAAAAATGGACGGCAGGCTTGTTCTGGGCTTCTGGCACACAAGGACCTTGTGCAGAGGATATTCCTCCTCTTCTTTCCTGGATCCCAGGGTTCAGACTCTCTTGTGAGTCAGAGTGGGGAGTGGATGGCAGGGTGACCAGATGATCCAAATAGAGTGGGAGCTATGCTAATGGACTTGCAGCTGGCAGCTGGATGCCAGAGTAGGTAGGAACTGGTAGGGCCCTCTGATTACCCAGCAATAGAGAGATTGAGTTGGAGCACCTGCTGGCTCCACCTATAATCAAGTTAGCCCCACCTCCTCTGCCCCTGTAACAATCAGAGGTATAAATGGGGTTCTGAGTTCACTGTGTCAGATTCATGCTTCCCAGCTCTACCTGTTTGCCTCTATGGGCACCACTGCTGAAGACATACATCCATCAGCTCTGCAGCCCTGCACCATGAGGGAGATTGTGTACATACAGGCAGGCCAGTGTGGCAACCAGATTGGCGCAAAGGTGAGCATGGCACTGGCCTAGGATCCAGGTCTCAAATTTAGGTGAAGGAGAAGGAGGACGGGTTTGGAGTGTGTAGGTGGTGGTGGTCATGGCTAGGCTGAGGTAGTTGGGGCTCCATAGTGGTCCCTAACCTTCTGCAAATGAAGTCCCCCAGATAGCTTCTCCAATTTCACTAATTTGTGTGGCCCTGGTGGGTGTGGTATTTAAACAAGGCTGGGGTGGTTTCAAATCCCTTGCATGTCTTAGTCTTAACTTTGTATTTAGTTTCCTGGGAATAGACCAATGCACGTTTGGTCTGGTTTGAATGCAAGGAATGCAGTGTCTTTGAGCTGAAAGATACAGACAATTCCCTTTTTGTCAACTGATCAGTGTCAGATAATTGAGAACAGGTTTTCTACCTTAATGCAAATTTCTCTGAGTTTCATGCCCCATCTCAGCTCCCTTAAGTTGGGTGTTTTCTAAATCATTGGTTGTCGTGTATGCTGTGAGGACACTTGGGGTTCTGGAGACCCTTCTAACTGAGTCTTCAAGTTACTGCTTTGGCAATTTCATGTCCATGTAAGGCCAATTACTCGTCATAGAATACAAACAGAATATGGTACTGCATAAGATGGAATACTCATAGGAGAACCCAGACATCTTCTATTCAGCCAGATAAGAGATTAACAAAACTAAAATACCACGCATGTCTGTGCTTTTTTTAATTTAGAAAATATAATTTTTTTACAAATATATTTGTGTCAACAGGTCATGGGTTTCTTATAGTTACTTTAAAATGCATTGTTTGGACAATTAACATTCTAGGTCATAATACACTTCTATTTCCATCTCAGTTTTGGGAAATGCTCAGCAATGAGCACAATATTGACTGCACTGGCAACTACTATGGAGACAGCCATTTACAGCTGCAGAGAATCGAGGTGTATTACAACGAGGCAGCTGGTGAGTGTCTCCCATCTGGTTTCCCATACCGTGGCAAAATAGTTCCCAGGGGAATACTAATGAAAAGGAAGGAGTTCCTGCCTTTCTTATTGTAGTATTGTAGTTTTAATTTGGGACCTTGATCTTCTAAGTCAAGTTCTGTACCCAACTGAGCCACTCCACCAGATACTTTGTTTTAATTTTTGAGTATACTTTTGTGAATTACCCAAGGAAAGCCTTATGCCTGAGTTCCCCCTATCTCTACTTGCTGACTAACCACACCTGGATTTTTTTTCCGGGCATGGAGCTTGAACTCTGGGCCTAGGCACTGTCCCTCAACTCTTCAGCTCAAGGCAAGCGGCTCTACCACTTAAGCCACAGTGCCACTTCCAGTTTTCTGGTGTTTTATTGGAGATAAGAGTTTACCGGCTTTTTGTGCCCTGGCTGGCTTTGAACCGTGAGTCTCTGATCTCAGCCTTCTGGGTAGCTAGGATTAAAGGCGTGAGCCTGTTTCACATAATTAAAAATGAGACTGCCTAAATATGCATTCTAAAACAATTGATAAAATATTATATAATCCAGTGCCATTTGTTTGTGTGCTGATCATCCTAAGCTCAAAGCCTGGGCACTGACTCTGAACTTCTTTTGTTTTGGGTAGTTTCTTGGAGATGAGTCTCCCAGACTTTCCTGCCCCAGCTGACTTCAATCTGCGATGCTAAGGTCTCATCTCAGATTTTTGAGTAGCTACAATTACACCCATAAGCAACCAGAGCCCAGTTACATTGCCTCTTTAAAATATAGATTAAATTTCTAAAACAATATTTTGAAAAAGAAAATTTTAAAAATTTTAAAGAGGGATGTTCAGTCACTAATATATATGAGAATAGTCCAAATCACAAAGCATAAATAAAGTGTCTCACCCTGAAATCTATAACATTTCTGGTCTTAAGCATTTTGAATATGAATACTTAGCCAACAATAAATTATTTTTAAGGTTTTTAAAGTAAGAAAACATTCTTTTGATGTTGAAAAACCAATACTAATTTGTAAACATTGCTTTTAAATGATTCATATTGTCTTTCCTAACATAAACAGCCTAATTGAAGTCTACAGAGTAGATTTTCAGTTTTTGTAACTGTCAATGTAAAGTTCATTTAATTTTATATTGAGTTTCCATTCTACATTATTGTATATTGTATACAAACAGAATCGTGGATAATTGGCTTTCCTATGTATTAAACCAATGAACAAGTACAAACAAAAGTACAAAGCTATTTAATTTGAGTTTTATAGATCTATATTTTGGGATGTCCTCACCTTGGTTGAGAGTGGTTGGGTTGGATTGTGTCACTCCTATGAACAGAATTTTAGGTTGTGTCTTTATTAGATCCTGTATATCCAGCAGGATGGCCAGTTTTCTTCATGTGAATGTTTAGGAAGGGGGTATTCTAAAACTGGTGTTTACATCATGTTAACTGCTTTCCCTTGGGCCAAATCAGGTTAAATGTGAAATTGCAAGTCATTGCTCAAGGTTGCTCTGAGTATTTGAATACAAGGATGTGTGCTATTTGATAACCATTATTGAAAAATTACAAGACAAGAAATATATATTGTATACACGTTTTCTCCAGGAAAGCCTTACACTCGAATTCCCCTACATCTACTTGGTGAATAGCCATACCTGGCTTTTTTTTTTGGCGTTGGGTTGTCAGTCATGTGGCTTGGACTCTGGGCCTAGGCACTGTCCCTCAACTCTTCAGTGCAAGGCAAGCAACTCTACCTCTTGAGCCACAGTGCCATTTCTGGTATTCAGTTTGTTTATTAGAGATAAGAGTCTTAAGGACATTTCCTGCCCCAGCTGCGTTTGAAGTGTGATCCTCTGATCTCAGCCTCCAGAGTAGCTAGGATTATAAGCATGAACCTGGTTCATTTCTTGAGAAATGTAATTGGGGAAGGGAAGGGATAGTGGGAGAACAACAAAGGAGGGGGTAACAATTTTTTTTGGGGGGTCCGGTCGTGGGGCCTGAACTCTGGGCTTGGGCGCTGTCCCTCAGCTCTTCAGCTCAAGGCTAGCACTCTACCACTTGACCCACAGTGCCACTTCCGGCTTTTTTGTTTATGCTTATGTGGTGCTGAGGAATCGAACCCAGGGACTCAGGCATGCAAGGCAAGAGCTTTACCACTGAGCCACCTTCCTAGCCCCATTGGGGGTGTAACAATTTTTCACAAGAAATGTTCTCATTTCCTTACTGATGTATCTAAGTCCTCTATACAGCACCTTTACAATAAAATAAAATTAACAAAAAAAGAGAAAGTTTCTTGCTGATAGGCACTGGTGACTCATTCCTGTAATGCTGGCTACTTAGGAGGCTAAGATATGAGGATCATGGTTCAAATCTTGCCTCAGCAGAAAAGTCCCTGAGACTCTTATCTCCAATAAGAAAACTGAAAGTGGGGTTGTGGCTCAAGTGATAAAGTGCTAGCCTTGAGCTGGAGAGCTGAGGGACAGTGCCCAGGCCCAGAGATCAAGCCCCATGATGAACCACAATAAAATGGTGTTGCCACCTTTCTTTTGCACCATTAGACTCAAAGCCTGATGCTCATCTTTGCCTCCTCTGTAGCTGAGATTTCAGCCACCATGCCCAAAGCAAAGGAATGAATATTCATGGAAATAGACAACTGCAAACATCCTTAAAGTTGCTGAAGCCTCTTGCATGAGGATTCATGCTCAAGATATCTTTTCTGTTTCCATGCCTCAAATGCTGTAATTTTTGTAATGAATGCTGAGTCACTTAGAATCATAAGCTCTGCCGCCTAAGTTCCTTCTCAAGTATAGGCCTAAGTCAACTCTATTTCTCACAGGCAACAAATATGTTCCTCGGGCCATCATGGTGGACCTAGAGCCTGGAACATTAGACTCAGTGAGATCGGGACCATTTGGCCAGAGCTTTAGTCCAGACAACTTCATATTTGGTATGTCATCATGGTCCATGGGTCCTAACATCCAGGCACTCCAGTGCTGGGCTGAGACTTTATCCACCTAGATATTGTCCTTACCTAACCCACCTATTCCAGTCCATGGGAGTCATGCCCCTGGCCACTCAGACAGCTCAGATCAGTGCAACTCTGCAAGCCCTCCATGACAAAGAAGACTCTGAAGGGAAAGAGCAGCAAGTAGCGAAAGCCACCAACAAGGTTTCAGCACTGCTGGTCATTTTAAAGTCCTGGCAATAACAGAACCACTTCAGGACACCAGAAATCAAAGCACAGTTATGTGTGAGCAAGGTGCAGACAAGTGCTTGCAGTTTAGCTTCCCTCTGATCACACTGTGCTCCTGTCCCTCTTGTGAAAGTAACTACATTTCCAGTATTGAGGCAGGCTCAGTCCTTCATTTCTAGAAGTACTTGATTTGGGTTCAAATGTATTTTCCTCCACACTCTCTTTTCTTTAGAACCTGGGTGATCTGTAGAGTCCCAGATACATTGAAAACATTTCCTTTATTTCACCAAAGTGTATCTAATGTAATAGCAAAGGTTAGCTCAGAAGAGTCCTATTGTCTTCACAATAGGACGAGCACAGTCATTATTCTTGGAGTGTGTGTCTCATCATGTCTTTGTGTCTGATAGGCCAAAGCGGGGCAGGCAATAACTGGGCAAAAGGCCACTACACGGAGGGAGCCGAGCTGTTGGAATCCGTGCTGGATGTGGTGCGGCGGGAGTCAGAAAGGTGTGACTGTCTCCAGGGCTTCCAGCTGGCCCACTCCCTGGGAGGTGGCACTGGATCAGGAATGGGCACCCTGATTCTCAACAAGATCCGAGAGGAGTATCCAGACCGCATCATGAACACCTTCAGCGTCATGCCCTCCCCCAAGGTGTCAGACACCGTGGTAGAACCTTACAATGCCATCTTGTCTTTCCACCAGTTGGTGGAAAATGCAGATGAAACTTTCTGCATCGACAATGAGGCCCTGTATGACATCTGCTTTCGCACCCTGAAGCTGCCCACACCCACCTATGGAGACCTGAACCACCTGGTGTCAGCCACCATGAGTGGAGTCACCACCTGCCTGCGCTTCCCTGGCCAGCTGAATGCAGATCTGCGCAAGCTAGCCGTGAATATGGTGCCCTTCCCCCGCCTGCACTTCTTCATTCCTGGCTTTGCACCCTTGACCAGCCGGGCCAGCCAGCGGTACCATGTTCTCTCAGTGCCCGAGCTCACCCAGCAGATGTTTGACGCCAAGAACATGATGGTCGCCTGTGATCCCCGCCATGGTCGTTACCTGACAGCAGCTGCCATCTTCCGAGGCCGCATGTCCATGAAGGAGGTGGATGAGCAGATGCTCAACATGCAGAACAAGAACAGCAGCTACTTTGCAGACTGGATTCCCAACAATGTGAAGACAGCTGTATGTGACATCCCCCCGCGTGGCCTCACGATGTCGGCCACCTTCATCGGCAACAACACGGCCATCCAAGAACCATTCAAGCGCACTTCAGAGCAGTTCAGTGCCATGTTCCGGCGCAAGGCATTCTTTCACTGGTACACGGGAGAAGGCATGGATGAGATGGAGTTCACTGAGGCTGAGAGCAATATCAACGACCTGGTGTCCGAGTACCAGCAGTACCAAGATGCCACTGCTGATGAACAGGGGGAATTTGAAGAAGACTTGGTGGAGGAAGAAGTTTAAGTCTTCCCATTGGTAGCAGTGCAACAGGACTGTCAGAGCCTGCCTACTACTTCTCAAATGAATGGTGCTTTCCTGAGCTCCTGTTGTTGTGCAGTGAGGTCCCTGTTGTGTATCATCATGCACAGCCTTTCCGGTCAGGAACTCACTGATGGTGAATGTAAAAATACAGATTTCTTTGAAATAGTATTATTTTAAAGCCCTATTTATATAAATAAAGAAGTATACATTTTGTACTCTTGAGTCCTTATTCTTCTTTAGAATCTCTTTTTTTTTCTTTCAATGTATTTGAAATATAAAGTTGACCAGCAGGATTTAATCTTAGCAATATAGGAATGGTGCTCAAGAGGAGTTTCAAATTCATGGTGTTCCTACTATTTTGAAGAGGATGACAAGTGCCAATATTGTTTATTTTCCCTGGCCCAGTTTTAAAGTTAGCAGTCTCTCAATAGCATGCCAGTAGCATAAAAGCAGTTTGAAGAGAAAGTAAACCAGATCCAGATGTTACAATTTTCCTAGTCAAAGGCGAGGTTTGGAGTACTGAAGGGATTGATGTTCAAGACTTGTCTGGGCACTGAGGTAGCAGGGCCTCTTCCTCCTTTATTCTGACACAGGACTTGCTTTACCTGCCACCTAGTATGCATTCCTCTTTGGGAATGGGACCACAAAATGAAGGTTTGAATACTGGCCATTAAGGATCTACTTCTCCTTCAGACAACCACAGGTTCTGGTCTCATGCCCCGTCAGAGGGATTTCATTCACATTCCCCAGAAACAGTAGCAGGAACCCCAAACCTTGTGCTTACAGTTCAGTTGGCAGCGAAGCAGCACTCACAAGATGAGTGCAAGATCCTGGTTGCCAGGGTAGTTTCTCAAGTCATATGGCAACTCCAAGGACAGAAGTGAGTCTAGCCGTTTGAGGGAGTGAGAAGCTGACCAGTCCCATAGCGTATCAAGATCTGCTTGATTCAGTACTTCCAAGCCAAGGAGTAGAAGGGAGACATGGCCCAATGACCCATTCTCATACTCATTTTGCAGCATTCGAAGCTGTCTGAGGCCCACAGGAGGTTGTAAGGGAAAAAGATCCAGCTTGTTGGGTATGTTTATATGAGTGAGACAGAAATCTCAATTGTTTAGAATCTACACAATGGCCAGGAAGAGGGTGAACACTTCTGTTTTCACCAGAGGCCAAAATAATTCACTGGTTCTTTTTGCCAGAACCTTTCACTCTTCTTGCAGTGAGGCTCCAGGTAGGTTTTCTGTTTCGGGCATTCCTCCATGGCCACTTGTAAGAGCCCCTTTTTCTTCAGCAACAGGACCTATGGGAATCCAGCAACTTTTAGGAAGCTCTAAGGAAAGATACTACTGGGTGAGGTGCAAGTTCCTTGTTTCTAGTAAAGTTGGGAGATGGTAAGTTCCCTAAGCTTTCTTATACCAGGCCTGAGGTTGGGGTAGGGTGGGGAGGGGTGGGGTAGAGATCTTTAAGCCAACTTGGTCTTACTCATCCGAAAGTAAACTGCCAGAGAGGCTGATCTGTGACTAGAAGCCCCAGGGCAGATCAATGTGCAAGTAGCTTCCAATGTGGGAGTCCTAGGGAGTAGGTGTGGGCCAGCAAATTGACATCCCTGGGTCTCTAGTCTTGGAACTGACCAGGTTGGATGACTCCAAATCCTCTAAGGCTGCTGGGTCTGAACTGAAGGCAGCCCTGACCAAGGCACTCTCATTCCTCAGTGGGTTAAGGATTGAGGCCAAGCTGTGGTGGAGGCCCCACCCAGCCTATTTACCAGTGTTTGACTAAGAACATTTTTGTTTTCTCTTAAGTACCATTTTTTGAGTCTTTTCTGGTGGATTTGGCTTATTTCTTTACACTTTTGAAGAAGTAGTTCTTGGTTCATAATTAATGACTCATGCCTCATCCCTCAGAAAACTCCTGTTGATAATTTTACCAGTATATTATCATGTATTTCTCAGACATGGCTTTGGTTTTCTCCTAGCCAGAGCTCTTCACTCATTGCCACACAAGTTAATGTTGAGGTGACATCTATAGACAGGGTGATTATTTTGTCCAAATGCTAAGTGCAGCATCTCCCTTATTCTCATGTGCCTTGGTAATTGTATCAAATAATTGAGTCCTTGACTAGTATAATCAAAGCTATGGCTGAAGATGCAGCTCAGTGGTAGAGTACATGCCTGGCATGCACAAAGCTCTCAGTTCAGTCCCCAGTACCTAAAGGAGGAAATGTAACAAATGTTAGGCTCTGGATACGATATATTAGGAGTCAAGGCAAAACACCCAGATTGGCATTGAGGAGTTGTGTCATGAGGGAACACTGGTAGAATGTTTGTAGGCGGAAAGAAGAGAGCCCCTTGATATGTGTACCCTTTTAGAAAGCAGAGGTAGGAATGTGGGATGAACCTCTGGTAGAGAGCCTAGGCCTTCGAAGGAAGAAGCTGTGACATGTATGTTGCCATAATGGGTCCAGAGTCTAAAGTGGCACCACCATACCAGGCAATGGCTCAACAAGAACAGGTTTGTCAGAAGGACCTTCTTGCACTGGAGAGATTTATTTTGACCACTTTGGCCTTGTTAATCATATTTCCTTATGCTGTTTTCTTTTTGCTTCCTACTTGTCATACCTATAGCAGATCCTATCCAGGAGACCCATTCTCTCTAATCTCATTCTCTAAAAGTCTCCAAGTTTATAGCTGTACATATCCTAGACCAAAAAAGTCGGGGGTGGATTTTCTGTCAGACATAGATTGAAACTGAAAGGTATTTTTGAAGTAGACTTTGACAAAGTTCTGATATTGACATAGTTGTGTTGATAAGTACTGGAACTGAGACCAGCTTCTGGTCTAATTCTGAGGTGACAGTGGAAGAGAACTGGTGATAGGAAATCACAGACCAATGTGATTTCAAACCCTTGACAGGTACATCTCCATTCATGGATGTGCTATCAGCCAACATACAGATGTCTGTTAAGGAGTGATGGCTGGGAAAAGGAAATTTATTGGTGACAGAGGAAACCAGCCTTTGGACAAGTGGTTGCCTTTAAGTGTGAGGCAGACAAAGAGTGCCTATGGATACAGAGATATTTTCAGGAAGCAAGACAGCTTCACCCACATCTTGTTATCCACAAAATCATCTGAGAATAACTCTGTAAACCCAGAGGTGAGAGACATGTGCTTTGTGCTTCTGCACCAGTGCTTTGCTGCGTGGCTCTTTATGCTCTTCTGAAACCTCCTTCTGAGCTGGCCCACAATGTGACCAGGAGGTGGGAAGCAGAGGGAACTTGGCAGCTTGGCTGCTAATCACTCTGGCCACACTGACATGGGGCAGTATGCATGTGATGGGCATCTGCACCATGCTAATATTATGTGCCCAGTGGGAGCTTTGGCTCTTACTAGGAGAAGGTAACAGTTCCTCTGTCCTTGGGCCAACGCCCAGGTCAGGATGTCTTCATCTGCAGATTCTGGAACTTTGCCATAGCTCTCATCTTGACAGATTTCTTTCTGTTTTTCAATTTTCTCGTTCTTTCTTTGTTTCTTTGTTTCTTTTCTTTCTTTCTTTCTTTGTTTCTTTGTTTCTCTCTCTGTCTCTTTCTCTTTCTTTCTTTATCACGTTGTTCCTTTCTTTCTTTATCTCTTTCTTCCTTCCTTCCTTCCTTCCTTCCTTCCTTTCTTTCTTTCTTTCTTTCTTTCTTTCTTTCTTTCTTTCTTTCTTTCTTTCTTTCTTTCTTTCTTTCTTTCTTTCTTCTTTCTTTTTTTGTTCTTTTTCCAGCCATGGGTCTTGAACTCTAGGCCTAGGAACTATCGCTCAGCTCTTCAGCTCAAGGCTAGCTCTCTATCACTTGAGCCATAGTGCCATTACCAGTTTCCTGGTGGTTTATTGGAGATAAATATCTCAAGGGCTTTCCTGTCCAGTCTGGTTTTTAACTCCCATTCTCAGATCTCTGCCTCCTGAGTAGCTAGGTTGACAGTCAGGGGACATTGGTGCCCAGCTTGACAGGTTTCTTATTTGTGTAAGATAACAATGGCCACGTTCTGTCCTGTGAGAAGTTTCCTTGTCATCCTACAACACTGATGGTCTTAGTGTTGTGGTAAAGCACACAGCAAGGGGGGTTTCTATGCATACACATTGATTAGTATCTGAAAAGGCAGCTTGCAATGGCCAGGAAGGCTCCACGATTACATACATCTCAACTTGCACTGGGCATAACCAAATTTTAAGTTCTAGTGTTGGTTCTTTTCCTTTGTATACAGCTTGAGCAGGTTGTTTCTAGATGCCTGTCATTTAACTCAGTTAATCAACTCATCTGCTCTTTCTATGAGTCTGACTTAAATGACTGCTTATCAGAGGCCAATAACTGATTTTAAGGCTAAGTGAAACACAGCAAGTGCTCAGGCATGTTGACTAAGAGTGCTATATAGATAATGTACAGCTGCATGGTACTTGTGTTGTACACTTCTCATATCTTCACCGAATTCTAAATATTTCTTTTTTTTTTTGGGGGGGTCCGGTTGTGGGGCCTGAACTCTGGGCCTGGCCGCTGTCCCTCAGCTCTTCTGCTCAAGGCTAACACTCTAACACTTGAGCCACAGCGCCACTTCTGGCTTTTTTTCTTTTTGCTTATGTGGTGCTTAGGAATCAAACCCAGGGCCTCATGCATGCAATGCAAGCACTCTACTCCTGAACCACCTTCCCAGCCCCACTCTAAATATTTCTTATACAGGAGAAAGAAGCCATACATTTTTGGCTACTTTGCATAGCTATCTGAATCCAGCTAATGAGCACATCTTACATTTCTTGTTGTTGTTTTTGTTGTTTTTGGTAGTTTATGGTTTGATTGAACTCAAAGCCTCATACATGCTAGGCATGCACTCTACCACACCTCCAGGCCCCTTCTTGTTTTAAGTATTTTAAGTAATTTTTGGGCATTGCTCTTCCCTCACATACACCTCCCTCAGAGCTGGGATTGCAGGCATGAACGACCTAGCCAGAAGTATTTGTTGAGATAAGGTCTTCTTGCTAACACTTTGCCTAGACTAGCCTTGGAACTCAGTCTTCCCCAGCTCTGTTATTCCACAGAATAACGTACCTTAGGTTTAAAATATTGTAATCCCATTATTATTCTGGGTTCTCTAATTGGAGTTTTGTGGTATAGTACTAGAAGGCAGTGCCTTCTTACTTGACTTGAAATTATAAGCCTTAATCAGTGGACATAATTCTGCTCTAGACTATCAGAACCTCATATCAATGTGTGGACACTGCTGATTGTTGAACCATAATTCAGGATATGTTGCATGATTTTAAGTCTCAATTTTTACATACACACGCACGCGCACACACACATGCACACACCATTGTCTTCTCTGGTGATTTTGTACATTTTCTGTGAGACCACCTGTGTTCTCTCCTGTGCATCTTGGAGCTTCTCTCACCAATCATGCTATTCTCCAGCCTGTTCCCTCCTCCACTGTCTAGTCTCTGACCTTGATAGAGGCTGAGGCTTTGTAGTACTGGGATTAGAAAAAGAGAAAAGATAGATACACACATTTAAGCAGAAACCTTATCTCTTGCACTTTTAGGTGATTTTAGATGCATGTTTTCATCAGATCCTCACTCCTACTTCTTCTACCAGCTTCCCACTGCCATGTTCTTTTCCTGGCTCCCACTGAAAGCTCAGCTGATATTATAGGAAACAGAAACATTGTGCTTCTGCAAAACCTGCATTGCTGCTGCTTTGAGTGAATCTATTTTTGTCATGAGAATTTTTCTTAATGGAATATGGGAGAGTCAGAAAACAGTTATTTAAAGCAGTTTCACTGCTTTTAGTTTATTTAAATTAACTTTATATGCCTAAGAGGGACATTACACAAAACAATCTTTCTATGTATATATTTTTTGCTTATTTCTGTGGTGTCATGTCTCAAATTCCTTAAACTTTTTGATGCTAAGATCCTCATTGTGGCAAATATCCAGAATGGAAGGGAAGGGAAGTGAGAATGGAGATCAACTAATATCTTACATTATCCACTCTCTGGGGCTGCTATTTCCACTATTGGAATTGGTGATGGCCAGTTTGCAGATTCATTGTCATGAAACAGCTCTTACATCATTGATAAAACTGAGTAGCTTGGGTTCCATTTATAGCATTGGGCTTTTGGTGTCTGCATGTGTCTGAAGGACCCAAAAGCAAGCTCCTCTGCAGAGAAGTGAGGTATCCTCTCCTGATAGAGTGAGATAATGTGCGAAGTTTTCATAGGAAGAGGATATTACTCAGGACTCCTATATTAGAGAATTTGGAGAGAGAGCAAAACAAACCCATAAACTGCCCCTAGAACTTGACCTCTTCCCACTCAATCCTTCCTTTTTCAGATTATAAAGCTGAGTATGCTAGGAAGGCAACACACTACTTGCTAATTCAGATCTTGTTGCCTGGATTTCCTAGACAATTCCTAATCCCTTCTATGATGGTCTGACTTAATATCTGACCTTCTCAAGTGTCTTCTCAGAAGGAATTCTGTCTTCAAAAACTAACTTTGTGGCAAATCTTTAACTCAGATCACAAATGATCCAGTGGGAACAAATCCTAATTGAGTATGCTGCATTATACATCTTTTAATGTTTATGGGCTTTAATTGTATGTTTTAAAAGTTATATATAAAAATCAGGAGCCAGCTAGTTCATACCTGTAATCCTAGCTACTCAGGGGTCTGAAATCTGAGGACTGCAGTTTGAAGCCAGCCCAGATGAAAAAGTTCATGAGACGCTTATCTCCAATAAACTACTCAGAAAAAGCTGGAAGTATTGTTGGAACTCAGTTGGTAGAACACTAACCTTGAGCACAAAGAGGCTCAGCGACAGTGCCCAGGCCCTATGTTCAAGAACCATGGATAGCAAACCAAACCCTATATATACTTAACAAAGTTGTACACATTTTCCTCTTTAGGTACATCATGATCACCTACCACAAGACACTCTGCAGCCGGAATTTTGTAGTTCATGATTCTACAGCTTTGTGGCCTGGGGAGGTCTCACCTGACAGGTCATTTCTACAAAGCTTCGATGGATGGCTGTGTTTTAACAAACTGAGTTTCTGTTCAACTCATGTTTACAAATGAATTCACACACCATCATGGCACCATTCTTCTGAGCAGGGCTGCTGGTGAATTTAGCATGGATCTCTGAGACACAGACATAATTTCATTTGGCATTATTATTATTCCAGGCAAAATAGAAATTGCAGCTGTAAAACTGTATATCAATCCCGTTGAAACCCTGGTATTGATTTTCTTCATTGATTTTTGAGACCAGAATTTTTTATATAGGTACAAATATATCATGGGATAAGCATGGAATAGTGGACAGCTTTTGATTCTTATGTGTTTATGTACACAGCTTTATCATTAAACCCCAGGGTGAGCTTTCTAACAATGCCTTGGGACATCTCATTTAGAATCATGTGAAATTAGTGTAGCGTGCTCATTTAAAGGGATCAATTCTCGCATAGTGCAAAAACATTACTAACCTTGGGGGCAAATGGCACGGCTGTGATGAGGTCAGCCTCACCTAATGTACTACACCTCACACCAGTTGCTGGAATCTGCATCTGCAAGCCCTGTTCTCCTGTGTTCTTTACAAACCTCCCAACCTCCCTCATTACAATATAATCTAGCAGGAGGCAGATGGCTTACATCTGTAATCCTAGCTACTCAAAAGTTGGAAATCCATCCATATGATCTTGACCAGCTCAATTAGAAAAGTCTGTTAAAATTGAGCCTCCAAGTGATTAGTACAAACAAGACTGAAAGTGTGATTCAAATAGTCAAGTGCCAGTCAACTAAACAGAAGATTCTGAGTTCAACCCTCAGGACTTGTGGGGGGGGGGGGTAAGGGGAGAGGCAGCACTATATTCCATCTTGATAGTGTTCAGAGGATGGGGAAATAGTAGGAAGTGTCTCAATGACTGTTGTCAGTCAAGCCCTGGCTTAGAACTCTGTGTATGAAAAGTTGAAATTGTTCTTCAATGGTCAGACTCAAACTTCATAAAAAGAATAACTTTGTATGTCGATAGGTATAAATATCTGCTTTGCTCTACTCTGTGAAATCAGAACAAGAAACCACCTTTGAAAACAGAATCAGCTGTATGGGAGGAGGCTGAGGAAGAAGCTTATTCCCTATATAGTAGAGCATCAACCTCTCTGGAACTACAAAGCCAGTAAAAACAAACTCCAGCAAAACATTGGCTGTGCCTTATGGCAATTTCTTGTCCCCTGCTAAGGCCACCTTCCCCCATGGCTGCTTTGCTGTCCAATCTCCTGTAGCAGTAGCATCCACCAACACATAATGGGATACCGGCATCGGGATGCTTGTTGATCTTTCTTTCCAACCTCATGTCTTAAATTAGTCTAGTTCCTAATCCCTAAGTTAATTTAGTCCAGTTTATAAGACCTTAGAAAATACCTGTTGTTTCCAGATTCAATGTGTAAAGTCTCCTAGCAGCGGCAGGTTTTATTCCTTAGTCAATAATCCTTCAGTCAGTACAAGACAATCTTGATGCCAAGTTCACTCTGAATTTTCCCTTTCTTGAACACGCTAAAGTCAGTATGATCCTTGGGTCTTCAAAGAGAGAAAGTTGGAAATGCTACATATAATGATCAGAGTGTCCTAGAGCCACTGTAAATACCAAAGCAGTTCTGGCTATGTCACCTACAACCGGTGGCAGCAGCCACCCCTGCGTGATATCCAGGCTGTAGGTAAGCCTTTACAACCTGCAGCAGGTAGATCGACAGATTACATTTTCTGGGAGGAGGCTTTTTTTTTTTTTAACAAATCTTAGTTTTTATGATTTGCACATTTTCTGTTTGGCAACTTGCAATCTAGAATAGATTTTTGTTATCTGCTCAAACATGCAATGTTTTTACTTGTTCCCCATTTATTTTTTTAACTTTCAAAACTTGGTGAATACTTTCATTCAGTTTAAGAAGCCTAATATTGTAGCAGTAAAGGGCCCAGCCATTGGAGTAAGAACATCCATATTGCCTCTTTGTGATGTGGTTTGGGCTAATGAAAAGGCTTGGTTCCAAACACCCAATACCCCCTTCAGACAGGATCTAGATGGCTGCTCTACTGTTATTTTTCCCAAGATTATGAGAGGCATGTCTGTGTGTACCTTCGTTAAAAAATTATTTTCGACAATGTTTTAAGGACCTTTGGTTTGGGTGTTGTTCTACTCAGAGTATCTGGTGTGCTCTCTGGGAACATTTCGTCAATCTACTTGGTTCATATAGTGCGGTGATCCTTCCCAGGAGAAGGCCATTCCTCCCATGAGGAGCCTCCAGATCTGCATAAATCACACTGATACCCAGTTTTCAATCAAGAATTGTTCTTTTACTTCACAAGCTAAAAGCTGCCCTTTTAAAGTGGCAGTGGGAGGCCATGCACCAGTTGCTCACACACACCTGTAATTCTAGCCTTTTGGGAGGCTGATACCAGAAATGCAGTTTGAAGCCAGTGTAGGCAGAGAAACCCAAGAGATTCTTATTTCCGTTAGACTGGAAAAAGCCACAAGTAGACCAGTGACTGGAATGGTAAGAGTGCCAGCCTTGAACAAAAATATCCAGGTTAAGAGCCAAAGCACCTGAGCTAAAGTCCTACTATTCACAACTTCCCCCCCCCCCCCGCAACTGTACCTATACACCTCCACCAACAAACACACAAAAGCAATTAGGGATTAAACTTGCATAAATAAAAGAAGTGGGGAGACGGGTTCAGTATAAATTTGTGCTTCATTTTTTCCCTTTTGAAATTAGCCCAATCATGATGAGAGATTGTATTTGCATTTTCTAGAGAATTCTAGAGAAGGGCATCCGCAGAGATTGAACTCTGTTGAAGGGAGGGACTGGATGTCAGATTGGATATGGGAACAAGTGAAACTCCTTTAGCTCAATCACTGAGTGCCCATAGTTTGACCTGGCCAATTATCATGATGATGTCTTCATACCCATCAATATGGGGAGTGCAGGAAGACCACTATATCATAGAGAATGACTGTAGCTGAGGGAGTTTCAGAAGGAACTGACAGCCCACAGCTGGAGTAGCAGGACCTTCCTTTGGGGTTCATGACTATGTTTACCTCTGTGTCACTGGGACCTACCTCCTCATGGAGAAACATCCAGGATCCGGGGGTATCACTTCCTTAGGGAGCCTACAATGAGAAGAGATAGACAGTACAATTTCAAGCAGTCTAAGGAGCAATGAGAGTACAATGAAGAAGAAAATGTGTGTCTCCTCTCTGAAATTTCAGAGGGTAAGAGTAACTGAGGAGAGAGAGCTGTCAGTCACTGCTGAGTGGGTAGGGTTGAGAAGGAAGGAACATTGGACCAGGGAGGAGCCTGTGCAATCCTAACTATTTAGGATGCTGAGATGTGGGCTATTATTATTCAGGACCAGCCCAGGCCAAAAGGTGGATGACATCTCCTCTTAAGCTAGGGATGCATATCAACTTCACTACAATAGGAAGCTTAAAATAGTTGAGTCCAGGCCCTATAATGTACCTGGATAGGAAGCAAGACACAACTTAAAAATGACCAGCACAAAATAGTAGTATAGCTCACCTACCTACGAAATCCAAGACTCTGACTTCTAACTGGAGTACCATGAACAAGTGTAAGCTTGGGGACCTCAGTGTCCCACTGTGATTCACAGAGATGGCTGTAGCATCTGTTGCTCTGTGGACTCTGGCAAGGAGGAAGAGTCCTTCCACATCCCTCAATCCATGACTACCAAGACAGAAAATGCTGAGTGGAACCCCTCACGATGTCTAAGCATGGAAGTTTGGTGGTCACTTTTGTTCTTCAAAGGGAAAGAGAGCAGGGATATGCAGGACCAGACTCCTGAGTGAGAGAAGGGCAGAGGGAGGCAATGGTGAGGTTGGCATGGGGTTTGTGTTTAGTGACTAATATGACTTCATTGGAAATGTTCTTGCTTTGATTATGACATGTGCATCGAGGGAGAGCTGGGGTAGTCCAGGGAAACACTCGTGTAAATTTTCCATCGGTTGAAACTTACTCTAAAGTCTAAGTTGTTTTTGAAAACTGAAATGTGGAAAAGTTGAAAAGAGCACACATCCCCCCAGCACTGGCATTGTTCTATGTAGATGTACCTGCCCTAGCCACCCTTCTACTGGTGGGTGCTTGTCCCCAGGGTGCCTCATGCCCAATCCCTTTGTGTGCTCTAGTCAGAATAGCTGCTGTTGGGCAGGATGGATCAGGAAGTCCTGTTGCACAATGTACCAACAGGGCCTCCTTCCCTTGGAGGCACACATATTACAGAGCTCTGCAGCACCCTATCATTGCTATGAATTGGAACTTACAACACTTGAGCTTTGCCTGCATTAGGCCCCACAAATTCAGAACAGCCTTTTGGGGACTTCTGAGACCTGGAGAGCAAGACAGGGAGGCCTGGAATGCAGCACCTGTTCCCGTTGGAGCAGTGAGTTTTCCACAAGGAGCTAACAGTCTGAGAACCTTGGGAATGAGCAGTGCAGGGTAGCTAAAACTTGGTACTCCCTGCTAACATGCCAGGCCTTCACTGATCTTTATACGCTAGCCCTCTGTGCCCACCAAACCATGGCCACTTGGTGTGTTGTCTGATAAGCCAGGAAGTGATTGGCCAGCAACCAAGAATGACCAGTGTCAATGGGTTCATATAGTTGAGTGTACTGTCCCTTTATGAGAAATCCCTGGTAGAAGTGAATGTACTGTTGCAATTGACAACTCTTTCCATCAAGCCATCCCTCCGGCCGAGCTGGTCCGTCGCACACTGGGTTTGTATGTGACTTTCCAAGGACGGCTCCAGCTGCAGCCTCTTGAAGAGGTAAGGATGATTATGAGCCCACTGCAAAATCTCTTCTAAGCTGAGTGGCGTGCTTCTTGCCTATGCTCTTGCTATAGAGAAAGTGAGGTTTGTGGGTGATGGTAGTAAGGCAGCTTAGACAGGGGGAAAAGAAACAACAAATTTTTTGAAAAGGCAAAGCATTGATGAATTACATGAAAATTGATGATTATCCCAACAACTGTTTAAGCTAAGTGGTGCGAAACAAGTCTAGCATATTGTTTAATAGAATGTCATCTCTTCAGCCTTATTATGTTTAATAATTAACAAACCTAAGACAGGGCTGTATTTATATTGTAGTCTCTTCATTTTTATTTTTATCCTACTATTTTCATCTTTATAAGCTCCTGTATAAGGAAATGGTTCTTGGTTGGTTCAGAAAATATGATATTACTAACTTTATATTTTGTGTGAAACCACCATCTATTCCCTATAATGTAAGTTGGACTAATCTTAATCATAACTGTTGGGAGAATCTTTCTTTTTCTTTTTTTTTCTTTTTTTTTAATTTAATTTTATTTTATTTGTGAACATACTGTACAGAGGAGTTACAATTACATGGGCAGGATAATGTGTACATTTCTTACCAAGCATTGCAGCCTCCTCTTTTGTTTACCGTTCACATCCCTTCCCAGCCTTCCCCCTTCCCCCCAATCCCAATCCTTCTCCTTCCCCCCCTCCCCCCCCCCCACACCGACGTTGTAAAGCTCGTTTTGGACATGACAACTTGTACTTCTCATTGTTGCAACAGGTCCACCTGTATCCTTAAACAACTGGTTTTTCCCCATCTCCTCCACAAGTTATACTGACATCAAATATAGTGAAAGCAGGGGTTATACTGTGGGGGAGGGACATACAAAGCAACAAGGAGATAATCTTATAAATGCGTTAGAAACACATGCATGAAAGAAAAAAAAAACATTATAATACACATGTAAGGGTTCATTTTCCTGACATCACATTATCTGACCATTTCCGCTTGACTCATACATATACTAGATATTGCAAATAAGGGAAACCATGGGACCTATGTTTCTTTGGGCCTGGCTTACTTCACTTAATATAATTTTTTCCAAGTTTTTTCCATTTCCTAACAAATGGGGCAATGTCATTCTTTCTGATGGAGGCATAGAATTCCATTGTGTATATATACCACATTTTCTTGATCCATTCATCTACTGAGGGGCATCTCGGTTGATTCCACATCTTAGCTATGGTAAATAATGCTGCAATAAACATAGTTGTGCTGGTACCTTTAGTGTGGTCTTGTTTGTAAACATTTGGTTAAATGCCCAAAAGTGGGATTGCTGGGTCATAGGGCAGTTCTATGTGAAGTCTTTTGAGGAACCTCCATCCTGCTTTCCAAAGTGGTTGAACAAGTTTACATTCCCACCAACAATGATGTAAGGTTCCTTTCTGTCCACATCCCCTCCAGCATCTGTTGTTGTTAGAGTTCTTGATTTTTACTGTTCTAACTGGAGTGAGGTGATATCTCAATGTTGTTTTGATTTGCATTTCTTTTATGGCTAGGGATGTTGAACATTTCTTCATGTGTCTATTGGCCATCCTTCTTTCTTCTATAGAGAAGTTTCTCTTTAAGTCATTAGATCACTTATTTATTGGGCAGTTGTTTCTTTGAGGATTTGTTGTTGGGGGGTTTAATTTTTTGAGTTCCAAGTATATTTTAGATATGAGACCCTTGTCCGTTGTATGTCTAGTAAAGATTTTCTCCCAATCCGTGGGCTTTCTATTGATCTTCCTATCTATGTCCTTAGCCATGCAGAAGCTCTGCAACTTTATGCATTCCCATTTGTCCAACCTTTCTTTGATTTGTTGTGTTTCTGGGTCTCTATTCAGAAAATTTCGGCCTGAGCCAAGGAGACCTAGCGTTTCTCCTATTCCAACCTGTAATATTTTCAGAGTGTCTGCTTTGAGTTCAAGGTCTTTGATCCTATCTTTTTCTTTTATAATCAGAGGTTTCTTTTTTTTTTTTTAGAACTCTCTGAACTACTGGGATAACTCTTTCTAGCTTAGTTTAATTCATTTATTTTGTCTGTTGTACATATCTGGAAATTTTAAGTCTCTATATTTACTATGCCTGAGCTGCAAAACCGCTTGTGAAGTTGTAGGAGTTTCTGGAGGCAATGTCACATCAGATGATAGATTCATTGGGGCATTGCACACATTTAATCTTTGGTCTTAGTCTTTATTACTTAGAGAAGCTGTCTCTATTAGACTGGAAAGATACAACATGCTCTGTTCACATCAATAGAAAAATAGCCAAAACGAGAATAAAGGCAATGAATGTACAGCCAAGAAGAATACAGTAAGAACAAAGGTAGAGGCTATAAAGGTGCAGCCAAGTGTGTGGGAAGCCTTGAACCAACACCTCCTTCCTGCAGGCATGCTTCCTTGAATCTCTTTGTCTAACGCGATCTCTCACGCAGACTCCACAGAAGGTGGTGTGGCACCCACTAGCCACAGAAAGATGTCCACTCAGCTGGAGATACCAGGAACCACTGGAAGTGCAGAAACTTAAGCATTTGATCTGGTTTCTCTGGCCAGAGACTATTCATTGAATTTGCAGCCCCTTATTCTGTTGATGATGTCAAATCAGAAGCCATCTATCCACCACAGGCAGCTTTATTAGATGTTCAAATTGGTTTTGGAAGTGCCCCACCCACCTTCACCGGCCTCTCTTTGCTGAACCCAGCTAAGGACACCTTGCAGACATATCCTCATGGCTGCTTTGCCTGCTGTGATCTCTGCTCCTTTCCAAACGCTTGCTTCGGCAGCTTCCCCTCCATTGTGCCTGTGCCTCTCAGACTGGGTTCCTATGGTGGTTGGATATTGAGCTGCTTGTTAGAGGAGGAAACAAGGGTTGTTGTGTACAAAGGCAGGCCTGACCTCGCCTGGAGGCAGGACAGAAGCTCTCCCAGGTTGGACTTGTCAGGGCACAGGGCAGGCATCTTGCCCCTTGGCCCTGGGTCACTGTAGTGAGCAGCAGTTACACTGGAACTTCTCTTTCTCAGAGAACAACGGGTTATGTCTGTCCAGATTGCCTTTTCTAGGGATTTCCGTTCTCCACCACCTCCTGGGTGATGCCTGGGGCTTGAGTCTATGCCAGTCTCCACTCCTGTCCAGAACCTTTCATTCCAGAAGTTTCAATGAAGTGTATGTGGTGTGCCATCAGTGGGCACTCGAAAGGATGCCTGTGCTGCTGAACAGAAGTATAAGAAGCTGAGACCATTTAAGTGTGGTGATGGAGGTGTGGCCCAGTTGGTAGACTGATAGCCAATTAACCAAATGGTCAGGTCCTGAGTTCATGTCCTCATCTACAAACAAAGAAGAAAGGTAAAAATATATCCGTTTGTAGCATTTTTTACATTTGACATTCTTTCTGTACTCTCACTAAATACATCTCTATATACCCATCAGAAATAAATTTATTCCATTGTTGTTGGGCTTCAGCTACATTTTTGCATTACTGTATTTAGTAACCCAGGACATCATCAGTCATACTTCCACTCCATTTTTTTTTTCTTGGTTCATTTTTGTTCTTATCTATTCTAAGAGATTGAAGTCCAGACCAGGGCTCTGGCCATCATCTCTTTTTGCCCACATCCCTACTTTTTGCCTTTGTATCTTGTGTGTGTTTGTGTAAAAATAATGTATACAGGGGTTATAATTACATGGGCAAGGTAATGAGTACATTTCATATCAAGCATTGTTACCTCCTCCTTTGTTTACCCTTACCATACATTCCTATCTCCCCCCCCCATCCAGTGCTCCTCCTCCCATCTCCACCCCATCCTATAGTTTCCCTTATTTGCAATAATTATTATATGTCGGACACAAGCAAAAATGGTCAGATAAGTGAAATGAACCCAGAGATAAGTTCTCAAATTTTTTTTCTTGCCTTTGTCTCTTTATTGGAGTTTTCGAACCTCATGCAATTTCCTGCCAGAAGTGATCTCCAGTGGTGGTTCTCAGATGCAACCTCTAGACATATGTAATCATGAGCCAGCAGCAGCTGACTTCTATTATCATTTATGCTGGTGATCTTCCAAATCATTTCTCAAAATCTAGGCTGTTCCTGCTAGCTTGTAACCCATATCCTTGAGCTCTTACCCTCCTCAGAATCAAGGGTTTCAGGTTCAAACCACCAGCCTACAACTTAAGACTTGTTTCATCTTCGTTTTCCCTTTTTTATCTTGATGATTCTTTAGAAATTAAAAGTTTCAATAAAAGCATGGACTGGGGGGCTAGGAATGTGGCTTATTTGTAGAGTGCTTGCTTACCATGCATGAAGCCCTGGGTTCAATTCTTCAGTACCACACAACAGAAAAAGCCAGAAGTGGCACTTTGCCCCAAGTGTTAGCGTACCAACCTTGAGCAAAAGAAGCTCAGGAACAGATCTCATGACCTGAGTTCAAGACCCAGGACTGCCAAGAACAAAAACCAAAAGCCAAAATCAGAAAAATAAAAAAGCAACAAAAACAAAAAAACAAAACAAAAAACCTTGGATTGCTGGTGCAGTTGACTCATACCTATACTCCTAGCTACTAATGACACTGAGGTCTGAATGTTCCCATTTGAAGCCAGCCTGGGCCGAAAAGTCTGAGACTCTTATCTCAAATTAATGACAATAAGCCAGAATTGCAGCTGAGGTTCAAATGCCAGAGTTCTAGCCTTTAATACAAGAAGCACAGGGACAGCACCCAAACCACAGTTCAAATATCTCTAATTGTTGGAGATGATATTCGGACTATTGAGCACTAGTCAATGTGTGAAAATGGAAAGTATTGAGTTCAAGTCCTGGTTTGAGACCAGAAAAAAAAACACAGCAAGGAAAACCAAAGAAACAGACATTATAATAATAACTGGGGGGTTACTGAGCATAAGCAGGCCCTACCTCCACTCCTCCCTCTTCTAGCCTTCTTTGACTCAGCAGATGGGCAGCCTGGTCTGACTTGCAGGCAGTTGAAGAGGCTGCTGGTTTTGGGGAATAGTACCAATGCCCCTAGTCCTCAGTTCAAGTAGTCAATGAGGAAGGAGAAGATTGTGTGGGAGAGGCCAGTGTTGCTGCTGCCTTAGGCTTCATCTCATGGCTGACTGTCTGACAACTTAGTCATACCTCCCAACTCCCTTAATGTCTATTTTTTCAACATATATTTTATTTTACAGTTTTGTCTAATTTTTAATGAATTTATTTATTTTGTTTTTGGTTCTATGTAAGACATGAATTCAGGCCCTGGCCATGTCCCAGACCATTTTTTGTTGTTGTTGGTCATGGGGCTTGATCTCTGAGACTGGGCACTGTCCCTCAGCTCTTCAGCTCAATGCAAGAGCTCTGCCACATGAGCTACAGTGCCACTTCTGGTTTTCTGGTGTTTATTGGAGTTGACTCACACACTTTTTGGCCCAGGCTGGCTTTGTACCATGATGCTCAGACCTCAGGTATGAGCCACTGGTGCCCATCCTAGACCATTTTTGTTCAAGGAAACTGCACAATAACATTTCAGCCACAGCTCAACTTCTGGCTTATATTCCTTGTTGGGTTATTGGAAATAAGAGTCTATATTTTAAATATCTAGTTTTCCTGGGTACTGTTGACTCATGCCTCTAATCCGAGTTAAACAAAAGCTAAGGATCGCAGTTTAGAGCCAACCATGATAGAAATGACTGTGAGACTCTTATGTCCAATTAACCACCATAAAAGTGAAAGTGAAGCTGTGGATCAAAATTGTAGAGTGATAGCCATGAGCAAAAAGAGTGCTGGAACACCACCCAGGCCCTGAGTTCAAGCTCTGAGACATAAATAAATAAATAAATAAATAAAGGCTTTCCACTGTAGGTGTCTCACACCTATAAACTTGGTAGTCAGGAGGCTAAGATCTGAGGATCGCAGTTTGAAGTCAGCCTGGATAGGAAAATTTGTGAGACTCTTATCAGAAATATGTAGAAAAGCCAAAAGTGTAACTGTGGCTCAAGTGGTAGTGCTAGCCTTGAGCAAAAGAAGCACAGTGATCATTAATTCTATCTCAGGGACTGCCTTTCCCAATTAAATAAATACATTAAAATGTTTAGGGCTTTGAAGAGTGACTAAGATTGCTGAGCATTAGCCAATGAGCATGAGCACTAGGTACCAAGCTGGAGTCCTCCTCTGACTAGGGCATGTGTGGGTCCTGCCACCCCCACAACTTCACCATCTGGCTTACAGCAGAGGCAGACCAAGCAAGATGGGGAGGAGGAGGAAGAAACTGCTGGGTTTATGGAAACTTCAAGATGCCCCCAACACCCAACTTCAGTGGGAAAGTGAGTGAGGAGTGGATTCTCTGCAGGGGCATCTAGTGCTCCAGGGAGGCAGGTGATGTAGGAGCTAAGAATAAGGTTGAGGACTCTGCCTCTGTAGGGCAGGAGGGGAGCTTGGGCTGGGCACCTAGACCTAGGGAGCCAGCAAGTTAAGGTAGAGTAGAGTCTTAATGTAAGGGTCTGCTCCTCATGTTGCCTAGAGCAGCAAAACCATGGGGTACTTGGAGCAAAGAATGTGCTTCTGGGCTCTGAATCTATTTGGGGAAGGCTTGGATTTTGTCTTTGGTTCTGGGTCGGTTGTGGGAGGTTGTCTCTAGCTAGGCAGGGTCCAGCTGTGCTGCAGTCATAGAGCTGCTGCTGCCTGTCTGCTGGTTGGAGAAGGATTTTCTTTCTGGGCAGACTGTGAATCCAGATCCTCAGATTGCTGATTTTAAGTAGCTAGGATTGCAGATGTGAGCCAACACTTCCTTTCTCAGTTTAGAAGCCTTAATTCCTTTTTCCCCCCATATTTTTACCTCTAGGACCAGGACTCCCACAGGCCACCTGATGCTTTCACTCAATGGCTCTACTAATTTAGCCAGGCCTCCCCACCCCTTTAATGCCTCTTTTCTTCCAACTTTCCTTTGATTTTTTTGTTTGATATTGTCAAATTTTAATTAATGAATTTGTTTTTCTGTTGCTTCTAGCACTTGATGTTAGGGCCTGGCCACTGACCCAGAGTATTTTTGCTCCGTTAATATTCTCTATAACACATGAGCAAGAGCTCAACTTTTTGCTTGTGTGTGTGTGTGTGTGTGTGTGTGTGTGTGTGTGTGTGTGTGTGTGTGTGTGTGTGTGTGTGTTTTAGAGACTTGTTAGGAATAGGAGTCAAATTGAAATGACTGGCTTTTGGTGGGTGTGGCTCACACCTAAAACCCTAGCTTTCAGAAGATGAGATCTGAGGGTCACAGTTTGAAGCCAGCCTGGGCAGGAAAGTTTTTGAGACTCTTAGCTTGATGTAACTACCAAAAACCAGAAGTGGAATTGTGGCTCATGTGCTAGAATGCTTGAAAAAAAGCAGCTAAAGGACAGAGTCTAGGCCCTGGGTTCTAACTCTAGGGATGCCCCTCACTAATGACTTATTTCAGGGCTTGGAAATGTGCCCCAGTGGGGAGAGTGCTTGATCATGAGCAAGAGTTTTCATACTGATTTCAAGTGCAGGCCTGTGAAAGATAACTAGTCTGAAGAGGAGTCTGAAATTCATTTTCTTTTTCCTTTCATCTGTCTTTTGTCGTAACTTCCTTAGGCTTCCAAATTCAGACAAGTGAATTCAAACTCATCCTACTGAGCAACATTCTAACTCTTGACAGAAGTATTTAACTTAATTAATGAGCTAATATTAAAGGCACAATTATTTATGTTCTTACAATCCAAGAGAGTAACCATGTTGCGAGAAAATTCAATTTTCTACCTGAAAAAGTGGCTTAAAATATTTTCCAACCAGGAATAAAAATAGTGAACAGGGAGTCATTTATTGAAATTAGGGAAGGTGATGATGAAGCTTTCAAAAGTGTCCAAACACATAGGATAGAAACTTAGACATGTTATTGGGAAAACAGGTACTCTACTTGCTCTCGCTGGGAAATTGTGTGTGTGTGTGTGTGTGTGTGTGTGTGTGTGTGTGTGTGTGTGTGTGTGTGTGTGTGTGTACCTGCCGGAGCTTGCAACGAAAGGGAATCCTGATTTAGGGGCCAAGGATGAGGGAAAAAAAATGACATAAGACAAAGGATGGGGTCGAGAAGTCTGCATTTCAAGACTGCAGCATCGTTTATTTTTAATTTTTCCTAATATATACTGTTAAAAGTCAACAGGTAATATAAGGTTACTATAGTCCAGAAAAACAAGGAAAATTTCGGTAAAAACAGAGTACAGTAAAAGCAAGACAAGTTCAACTGGTTGAAAGTAAAACAAACTCTGCAGACATAGCAAAGCAATCCTAGGCACCTGGTGTTATTCAAGTAAGCCAGTTTCTTCTATGTGCCTTCAAGCGAGCACGAAGGTCAAGATGAACTTTGAGCTTTACTGTTGAGCTTTACTGTTCAGCTCATGCCTTGGGTCCTGTCATCTGCTTATTCAGTAACCACTGAGCCACCGGTCTTCGTTTGGCTTTTTAGTGGTTAATTGGAGATACAAATCTCATAGATTTTCCTGTTTGGACTTAATCTTCTGATCCCCAGCAATCCTTGGATTAGTGTTACTGTGATGCTATCATAAAGTGACAGTTCATTAAACTGGGAACAATATGGAAGTACTTGTGCAAGATGCAAAGTAACCAATTCATTAATTTGGGAATAACACAAGATCACATTAGAAGCCCAAAGCATAATCAAAACCTATTAGCCACAATGTATGAAACATCACATATTTATGGTGTAGAATATATACAATGAATTAAATCCTGAATCAAAAGTCTTTGCTGGGTTTGCTACTTAAAAAAATCAGAAATAGAGTGTCATTGAAATGAAGTTCAGACTGGAGGCTTATAGCATGCAGCAGAGCATCAGCTTAGTGAGCGCAGGCCCTAAGTCCAAGCCCCAGGACCATAAAGAAGTAGAAGAAATTGAAAAGGAGGAGGAAAGAGAGGAACTGAAAAGGAGGAGGAAGGGATGAGAGGAGGGAAACAAAAACAGAGGAGGAAGGGTAGAGCAGGATAAAGAGGAGGAGGAGAAGAAAGTAAGGAAGAAGAGGAGAGGAGTGAAGGAAGAGGAAAAAAGACTGGGGGAGGAGGAGAGGAGACAGGAGGGGGAAGAGAAATGCAATATAACAACAAGAATTGTTGGCAAACATCTTGTATAAGTGATCTGCATCTGCATGGCAGAATTATTTTCTCATCAAAGAGATAGCTAACACAGTGAAAATGTGGGTGATTACCTGTGGCTCAGTCATTTTGTCATCAAAGCTTTACATTGAGTTTTTACACTGCATACTCACTAAATTTAAAGTTATCACAGATGCATTCAAATGAGGTAGACTGAGTGTGAGGACTTCCATTTGCAGGGTGGGGTGAAGATCTCTCAGGAATATGTTGGCGATGTTGGAAAGTAATGAATGATAAGCCCATTCCTCCTGACCCTTTCCAGGGAATATATAACTGAGACTTCTTTTCAGGAGCAGGAAATAGTATGCACACTGATAAAATTAATTAAGCTCAAACATGACAAATTGGAGACACACAATTTCTTCAAGGCTCAGCAAGTGGTGGAGAAAGGTTGGAGGCAGTGGCCGCGGCCTGCCATCTGGAACATTGGCCAGTTATGCTGTCTCCTGCACAACAAAACAGATCAGGAGAACTTTGGGGAGGCAAAGGCACAGCTGGTTCAGAAAAGAGAAACTGTGATGCCACCACTTCCATGTGCTTTAAATATATTACTATCTTATTAGTCATTAATGTTTTTATATTCTTCAATAATACTTTTTGGCAGCAAAGCTCTCTTTCATTCACTCTCTCCCTCCCTCCTTCCCTCCCTCCTTCTCTCTCTCTCTCTCTCTCTCTCTCTCTCTCTCTCTCTCTCTCTCTCTCTCTCTCTCTCTCTCTCTCTCTCTCTCTCTCTCTCTCTCTCTCTCTCTCTCACACACACACACAATTGAAAAAAAACTAATTTGTAACCAAAAAATCGGAACTTTTAGCTAGGTGCCAGTGGCTCATACCTATAATTCTAGCTACTCAGGAGGCTGAGATCTGAGGATCGTGGTTCAGTGCCAGCCTGGGCAGGAAAGTCTGGGTGCTTGTAACTCTGGGTTATTTTTCCAACTTTGCTTTTATCTAAAGCTATTCTTTTATGAAAATAAAATTAAAAAAAATAATAACAACCAGATAGTCAACATTTACAAATAACCAGAAAAGTTGAATTTGAAGGTTCCTAATACAAAGTAATAAGAATATAATCAGTACATATTGTACACAAGCATTGAAATATAAGACTATATGCCACAAATATGTACCATATGGGCTGAACAAACTTAAAAAATTAATGATCTATAGCTAAGATGTGGAACCATCCCAGATGCCCCTCAGTAGATGAATGGATCAAGATAATATGGAATATACACACAATGGAATTCTATGCTCCCATTAGAAAGAATGACATCTCCTCATTTGTAAGGAAATGGAAAGAGTTGAAAAAAATCATATTAAATGAGGTAAGACAGATCCACAGAAACAGACTCCACGGTTTCCCTCATTGGTAATAACTAGTGTGTGTCTAGTATAGTCCTAGAAGTGGATCACAACAACTCAATAGCTATGTACATATGGACCATATAAGATGATGCTAAGTGAAATGAACTCCAAGATGTGGAAAAGAGGGTTTTATTTGTTGGTGTTCTTTTTAAAGTGCTATGTTTTTTTTTTCTTTTATCTTTTCCCTATGGTTTATCCCTTGTTGTCGCTCTATTTGATTTTGGTAATCTGTGTATTGTATAGGGAATGGGAATAGGGAATGGGAACAACAAAATGATGAGAAAAAAGACAAAGAGCAAACCTAAGCAACAGTGATACTCATGAGACAATATGTTGGAAATGAACTTCATAAGTTGTGGGGGGTAGTGAGAGGTGGAGAAGTGGGAGAAAAGCAGGGAGGGTACAACAATATTCAACAAGAAACATACTATCTTAATTATGTAACTGTAACTCCTCTGTACATCACCTTGGCAATAAAATTAAAGAATTTTTCAAAGGAAATAACATTTGAACGGGAATAACCATGTCTTGCTTTTTAGGTTTCTTTAAAATTTTACCCAAAAAATTACACATTAGTTTCCAAAAGAATAATGATATAGAAATGCGAACTATCTTGATTTAATCATTACAACCATGTACATGTGCTGAACTGTCCTTCTGTACCCCATAAATTTGTCCAATTAAAAAAATACAAATAAAATCATAGAATGGCACACGGAATTGACAATATATATAATTTAATTCACTTGATATTTTACCAACTGCCTAAAAGCTATAACTGTCATGTTAAATATTGTTCCATAAATAGAAGCAATATGTATATTAAACATGTTCTTTCTTTACTGAGATTCTGGAAGTTTTTGTTTGCATCTTTGAAAATCTATTTAACAAAAGATCCAAAATATATTTGTTGTTTGGAAATTAGTCCTCTTAAGTTTTTATTACATTTTGTCCAGAGTTACTTGGAAAAGCTTATATCACTCAACAAAGGGAGTTATCAAGTTTACCTTCAGCTCTTAAAGATGAAGTAGATTAGAATTGTAAACAACTGAAAAACAGAAAGATACAGAGGAAATACAAGATCTAATCATGGAAACTCAATGTACAATGTTAACCATGGAACTGCTCTTGTGACCAGCAATATCTCAACTAACAAGCCTTTCTTGATGGATGCCCTATCTTGTGCTAATGAATACTGTATTTCATATCAGAATGAAATATTTTATAATTTTGAAGCATCTAAATGTAGGGAACTTTCCTAAGAATTGTAACAGACACATTTTGTTTGCCAAGTCTCATTTATATGAAGTTGAGAAATGTGTCAATATATTTGGCAAATAATGACTTTGAAAGAAGTAATAACATTGTAGGTTAAAACATTAGCCAGGTGCCAGTGCTTCATGTTGTAATCCTAGCTACTGATGTGGCTGAGATTTGAAGATCATGGTTCAAACTAGCCTGGGCAGGAAAGCCAAAGACTCTTATCTGCAATGTCACCAAAATTAAAAATGAAAAACAGTAGGTGAGGCTGTGTCTCATGTGGTAGAATGCTGGCCTTAAGCAAAAAATCTCAAGGACAACACCCAAGCCCTGAGTTCAGGCCTCAGTACTGGCACATACAAACATAACAAACAGAAACATTATATATGCCAACATTTATACATTATGAAACAAAACACGAGAATGGAGAGTACCCCTCATTTTTCAGAATTGTTTTATGCTTATGCATTTGAGCACTAGAGTGTTGTTCTTAGTTTAAAAAATCATCTACACAGAACTATCAATTGCTAATGTCTATAATATCCAATTTATTAATCACAAGACCTAACTGTAAAGCTTATAAACAACACTGTGGGCAAGTAAAGCAGAATATGGCCACTTAGAACCAAATCTCATTATATTCTTGGACCCTCCAAGATCTGATTAGGACAAACTTGGGAGTCAGTAAAGTTTGTCGTGTGTGTGTGTGTGTGTGTGTGTGTGTGTGTGTGTACACACTGGAGCTTGAATCAGGGTCCCACACACTAACTTTCGTTCTTCGTTCAAGGCTGGGGCCCTCCACTTTGATCACAGCTCCACTTCCATAAAGTTCATCTTTTCTTCCTTTTTTCAATTCTCTTCTCTTCCTGGGTCTTTTCTACTTTTTTTCAGCAATCCCAGCTGCTATGTCTTTATTTCAAGTTCTCCTTAGGAGAGCGCCACACACAGGAGACACAAAGGGATCTTGTTTAGATGCCAACTCTTCAGCAAGTAGGCGGAGGACAGGTGTCTTCAATTTGGGTAAGCTCCTGGGGGAACCAAGGCTGCAGGTCTCAGGTCCTTGATTAGCAAAGCCTGAGAAAAGATGTGATGTAAAACCAGTGCCTGCTGAGCTCCTGGGAACTGAAAAACCAATCTCCGAGTCTTGTGGCTGTGTTTTAGGACCTATATCTGGTAGAACACTTTTGAGACTGTATGCACTCAAATTATATACCTAACATTGCATACCAACTCAGAGACCAAAAATAGTAGGTGGGACAGTAGAATAAGAACTCATTTTTGTTCTGTGAGTTTCTTATGCTCCTCAACAAAATGCCAGCCTTGATATATTGACACAGTGTGTTTATTTCACAGAAAAACGAAGGAGGAAAGAAAAGAAGGAGAAGGAAGGAGATGGGGAAAAGAAGCAAGTCAGCAAGAAGTTAGCTTGCATGGAAACATTCAGTCATGGGAATGGCTAGAAGGACTTGCCAAATGGTCAAAGCTACCCATATCCAAAGGACCTTCTCTGAAGGATGCTTAGTTAGGAGTCATGTATATTTTGATGAAGACCGAGCTCATTGGTTAATGATTCCTGGAACCAGGAATAAATAATAAGCTCTCTTCTAGGTGGGACTTCAGAGCCATACACAGAGGTAACCCAGCCTTTTCTTGACAGAGAGAAAAATGTTCCAAATTTTAAAGCAGCTACAGAAATTAGGTACAGTATTTTGGAGTGTTTAGTCTTTTGAACGAACATGGTTCTGGGGGAAGGTGGGAAAAGAGAAAATGTATAAGGATTTTTTTCGCATATAAATAATTTGGAATTTTCCTACTAAAATCATCTCTGAATTTTGTGAAATTGACCCCCACAACAGAGTGTTCTCAAAATCCACACTATCTAATAAAGTCTCTAAGTAATTTTCTAAGTTACTTTTATATATAGTCAACTGAGCTAAGCTATGGTAACTAGTTATTTGTTTCAATTCTTAGGTATGTTAGTGAGAAGCATTAGCCTTTAAATCCAGAAACTCTGAGTACAGCAGATGACCTTCTGTACGCAGGCAGTGTTCATCTAAGAGAGATGGCCCAAAAAGAACAGACTGAACTATGACCTCCCTGAGGAAGCCTGCAGATTTTTTTATGGTGGCTTTTTGTGGTTGTGTGGGATTTTTATTGTAGTTGCTTTTTTCAGCATTTGAAATTAAGTATTTGTGCTGACTAGGCAGACACTCTACATTTTTTGAGAAATGCCCCCAGACTTTGGCATTTTTAAAGAATAGATCTTTGTTTTTTCCCCCAGGCCAGTCTAGACTTTAGCCCTCCTATTTATATTTCCCACATAGGTGGAATAGCAGCACTATACCACCGTGCCAGATGTTGAGTTTGAGCTTTGTAAACATTTTGTCTGGGCTGACTACTAATCATAATCCTCCAGTCACTGCCTCCCAATGCTGAGATTATAGAAATGAGCACAAACAGCCTTTTTTCTCCTTATCAGCAGCTCTCTGGGTTTCCAGCCTGTCATCTTCCCCTGTAGCTCCACAATCATGTGTCAATCCCTTAACATCAACCCGACCCTATGTAATATGTTTGTATATGTATTACATGTGTGCACATGCACATGCATATGCATGCACACATCAATTATTGGTCACGTTTCTCTGAGCAACTCTAGTGCAAGTGGCTGAAGTCATTTCACTTGTTAATCACATGTAAACTAATGTACCAGGATGACATGAGAGATGGCATTTCCAAAACCTCAAAGATACAAGAGAACTCTAGTTGTTGCTGAATTTAAAGCATTCAAGTATTATTCAGTAGACCAGGCCACTTTCTAAAGCTTCAGATGTTCAGCTAAACTATCATATTTTAACTCCAGACAGTGGTTATTATGGTACACATGTATGAAAATGTTTCCAAATACATTTAAAAATTAGACAACCTGCCTAATAGAACAGTGGACTTTATTAATCAAAAGAGAATGTACTCACCATATTTTCTTAGGAGACAGCTGATACATTACCCTTTAGGCCAACACACACACACACACACACACACACACACACACACACACACACACACACACACACACACACACATCTGTATACACATTCATAATACACAAATCCATGTACACAGAACCAAAGGCAGTCTGCCTGTGCCTTGCTGTAACTCCCTACAATGTCAGGCCCTCCCTATCACAATGCAGGTTCCTGGGGCCTTTGTCAACTCCTTCCCCAGGTTAGCAGGTGAGAGAGACTAACGTAGAAACGACACTCTCCTGTGTTTTGCCAGGTATGTTATTGTGTCTCTCCATGTCACAGCCAAAAAATGCATGGATATAAATATATCCAACTGCTCTGTAAGTAAGAAGAAGAGCTAGTGCCATGCTTTCCCACCAGGCACAGACTGTCCACTTGTTTTCTTTGTGTTCTCACCTATCTTTGCATACCCTGTCCTTGTCACTATAACTAAACAGTTACAACCCACACACCACTTTCTCTCAAGCTCATTTCATTTCAGGAAAACAAATAACCCTATTTATTTTCAGTTAGTCAATTATCTACAGATATTTCAGACTGTTTTGTTTTCTATGTGAAGAATCTTACATGACTTTCTTATGGTGCTGGTGTTTCATCTGGACTATCTCTCTTTGAATCTTATGGTTAGAGAATTATACATACACTGAGAGGTCTGTGCTTTTTTCCTCTGCTGTGTGCTTGCAGAATATTGTTTTTTCTCTGAATGCATCTGTTATATTGGAAGAGAGCTTCCAGCACTGTGATTCCTTCCTTCCTTCCTTTTTTCCTTCCTTCCTCCCTTCCTCCCTTCCTTTCTACATTTGCATTTCCAGCTAACCAAGCAACAGTGGGAAGCAGATATTAGGCCAACAGATCTCCGAGGAATATAAGAAAAGTTTCCTGCATCCCAAAACTCATGCTAGCAAATGGTGTCTCTGTCAGAAAAGATGACACAGGAAGATCCTGAGACATTCCCTTCATAAACAAATATGAGCTGGTGGTTCTGGAATTATTCCACCTCAATCCAGAGGAGATTGAAACTCTTGGTTACAAAAGTTACGAATTACAGAGTAACTTATCATGTATGAAAAAGTGCAGTCTGCCATGGCTGTTCAGATCAGTACTCATGGGTACTTCTCCAGCCTCCCTGGAGTCTTCTGCCAGAGCTTTTGCCTATTGCTCCAGGCAACCAACCATGTAACTATACTTTTGCCATTTCAGATTCCAGGATGGAGAACTCCCTGCTAAGAGCTAGTGCTCTATCACTTGCTAACCCATGATCCTTTCCCTTTTTATTTTAGATTATTCTCCAGAAAGGGTCTGGCATTTTTCCTTAGGCTGGCTTCCCAAAGATGTACCCATTAAGTAAGGCAGCAAAACCTAGAGCAGAAAATATTTTATAACATTTGTTGATGCTGGTGGCTCATGCCTGTAATCCTAGCTACTCAGGAGGCTGAGATCTGAGGCTTGCAGTTCAAAGCCAGCCCAGGCAGGAAAAGTCCGTGAAACTCTTATCTTCAGAAAACCGGAAGTGGCACTGTATCTCAAGTGGTAGATCACTAGTCTTGAGCTGAAGATCTGAGGGACAGTGATCAGGCCCAGAGTTCAAGCCCCACGACCGACAGAAAAAGAAGACAGAAAGAAACATTTGTTGAGCTTGGTCAAAGTAATTCTGCAAAGTCAGACAATATTTAAGAAAAACAAAAACAATAGCGAAGACACAGAAAGTCTGCATAAAAAATTTTAACCCCACCCCTGTAAGAGGAAAGCAGATCCACTCAAGTTTTAAGTCAGGCTGGAAAAGAATCTCAGATCAATAGAGATCTTCAAAATGGGACCATCCCTGATATGTGAGTCCACAGAACATACTCACAGGTAGGAATTGGAGGTGGCAACAAGAAAGGCCCTTTCCTAGCCTCTTCACTGGACTTTCACAGCATATATAACCTTAGAAATAGCCCCCTTAAAATCAGTCATCATTGATAGAAGCGGTTTTATCTCCTGCAGGGCAGCAGGGCAGCAGGCTGTCCTGAGCTGAGAAGTAGCAGAACTGTATTGAGTTGGAGATTCTTCCTGGCACAGGCAAAAGGCAATTGAACCTATCCTTCAGGTGCATAAGCCCTATCCAGCTCCACTTCACCAAGTGCAGCCCAAAGGTGGTGAAATCCTCTCAAGGGAACTCTTCAGCCACCACAGGAAGATAGGGAAAGGTGGCTGGGTCAGAGAAGAGAGAAGATGTCATTTCTCTTCCATAGGAAGAAAGACACTCTAAAATCAGCCGATCTTGCCTGATTCCTCATCATCAGTAAGTGCTGGGCCAAGCCATACCGTCCTGTGATTCATCCCACTTGACATCCTTGCTGTTGTTGTCACCTTCTGGATAGAGAGAAAATTTCCAGGCAATTTTTCTTTTCTTTTCTTTTCTCCCCCCCCCACCCTTCCTAGGCATTGAAATCTGGGCCTAGGCATTGTCCTTAAGCTTTTTCCATTCTACCACTTGAGCTACAGCATCACTCTGGCTTTTCTCTGATTAAATGGAGATAAGAGTCTCATGGACTTTTCTGCCCAGGTTGGCTTCAAACCATAGTCCTCAGATCTCAACCTCCTGAGTAACTAGGATTACAGGTGTGAGCCACCAGCATCCCGCTCAAATTTTCACCTTTCACAGGATACTGTTTTTAAGGACTCAGTGTCTGGTACAATACCAGGTTCATAGTAGATACACACACACACACACACACACACACACACACACACACACACACACACACACACACACACATGAATTTAAGCAAGGAAATGAATGAATGAATGAATGAACAAAAACAGCAAATGAAACAAGAGTTTCTGGGGGAAGAGAAGAGATACTTTGTTTATGATTTTGTAGCTTAAGAAAAACATCTTCCACAATTTATGGAGATGATACAGCTGGACAAAAATTAGATTAATGTCAAATCTGTACAGTTCTTGAAGACTTCAAGTCCCTTTAGAAGAATATCTCTTATCCCAGATCAACATGTAAAACTTATGAAAGGAAGTATCCCTAAAGTTGCAGAGTTGGCTTAATTTTCTATCACATTTCTTTTCAATGAACAAATAAACAAATACAAAATCTTTATGCCATATAGCCAATACACATTTATAAAAATTAGTGCAGTTGGAATTAGCAGTGTCCAGCTAACTTGACAAAAGTTACAATGGCAATGTCAGGATGGTACTGGCAGTTTGCAGGTGACTTTCTGAAGCACACTGCCACAGACAAAACCCATTCCTCTCATCACTTTCCTATAGATACCACAGAAAATTCAACCCTTTGTGCTTTTCTCAGTTGATGAGAATACATCAGGCCTGCACCAAGTGTTCCTTCCTGTCATCTTTCTTAGCCTGTGACAACACACACAATGTCATGCAAACATACAGACAAGGTTGGAAACTGTGCAGGCAAAACGGAAATGCAGGAGTCATAAAGAGAAATCAGGATGTGCTTTTACTATTTTGTCTTAGATTATTATTAGAACAAAAACCCTCCAACACAAAGGTAAGCATCCTGAAGTGTCTTTGATGTCACATTTGAGAATAGACATAGATGTGTCCAAGAGTATCCAAACTGTGGTATGCAAGGAGAGCATCACTGTTCTACTTCTTATTCTGCATCCTAAGTCTTTAAGGTACTAGGGACTCCTAAGTATTTAAAAAGGTTGAGGTCAAGGTCAGTTCTACGTTGAGTTCTATGTAAAAGTCAATGTCAATAGTGAATCAGGGTTGGTGCCCATGGCTCATGCCTGTAATCCTAGCTACTCAGGAGGCTGAGATCTGAGGATCAGGGTTCAGGATGATCATGGTTTAAAGCAAGCCCTGGCAGGAAAAGACCTTGAGACTCTTATCTCCACTAAACCACCAGAAAACTGGAAGTGGCACTATGGCTCAAAAAGGTAGAGCACTCTCCTTGAGCTTAAGTGTATAGGGACAGAAACCAGACACAGTGTTCAAGCCCCACGACTGACCAAAAAAATAGTGAACCAGAAAAATAATTAGAGAAGTCTGTTGGTAGTATAGAATCAGCTATCCTGTTTTTATAAGGGGAAATGGACAAGGGTTAAAATTAGATTTTCTCCTTTTATAATCAAGAGATTATAAGAAAATTTCACTTAGAAGATCCTGAATCCTTACAAGATGAAGCAATGAACTTGTTCAAGAAAATGATTCAAAGGAAATGCTAAACATCATAGAGAGATTTCACCACCACAATTTTCCACTCAGAGTTAGTGTTTACTTTCCATTTTGTTACGTGATGCAAAATTAGTACAGTGGAAGGATGCAGTCTGAACTCAGGATAAGTTATTTCATACCATTACTTCATTCCAACTGCATCCTGTATTCAAGTGCCACCTATGTTGTACACAGTTATGTGTGATGCAGTAATGACGACTTTATCTACCCTCTAATGCTAGAAAGAGTAAGTACATCTCCAACTTTTCAAGCCAGGCACTTGAGGTTCATATCTGTAATCCTAGCTACTCAGGAGGCTGAGATTTGAAGATCACAGTTCAAAGCTAGCCTGAGCAGGAAAGTCCATGAGACTCTAATCTCCAACTAGCCACCAGCAAATTGGAAATGGAGTTGTGGCTCTGAGTGGTAGAGTGCTAGGCTTGAGGAAAAAGAGATTGAGGACAACACCCAGATCCTGTGTTCAAACCCACAACTGATAAAAAAATACAGTGCACCTTTCATCGATCCGTCTGTCTATTCAAAGTAATGAGAAGACTAATAGAACCATGAATTTGAGGTATAATTTGGGAGAAAAGTTTATGTTAAAAAAAATCTAGGAAGGCGGCGGTGGTAAGGGTGGGGGCGGGGCCGGGGCAGGGGCGGGGCCTGGCTCAGCAGCCAAGCGAGCTGAGAAGGTTTATATTCCCGGTGGGTTTTGAGGCAGCACTGAGGAGAGGTCCACGGTCCATGGGTGAAGTGAGCATCTAAACCCGGGTGCAGGGAGTGGTTTGGGGGTAGGGTCAGAGGAGCAAAGTACCAGAACCACCTGCTGGAAAAGAGGAGCTATGGGGGCTGGGCAAGGTCCAAACATTTCCTGTAGGCGGGTGCGAGGCAGACTTGGGGGTCACAGGAAAGACAAGGTTTCTTTCGAATGGGTGAACAGGGTTGCAAAGCCACCCCCACCCCCAGACCCCAGGCTGCTCAAGGCAGTCACCTGCCAGTTAGAAGGCCATGGAAGTGGAAAGGATTGTGGGACTCTAGCAGCCTGGGTTTCCAGCAACTCAAAGATGACCTCCCTTAGAGAGCACAGGGATGCTCTAAGTTAAGATTGGCGTAGCCAGATTGCAGCTGATGTTGCCGAGGAAAATAATGACTCCATTCTCTGTAAGCCGAGCTTTACAGTTAGCTCCCAATCAATCAGATTACTATAAGTCCCTGAGGTGTGGCAGAACCACACCGAGAAGTTGCCTGTTCCTACATGAGAGGAGAGCTGCCCACTGACCTGGAACAACCAATTCTTGCTTATACCATCCACAACAAGAATAAGAAGACGAAGAACAAGAATTGGGCCAGCAGAAAAAAAGCCAATGCAGCAAGTTCTCAATGGCTGCCAGACTTGCCAATGTGGCTGCTGTGGTCCTCACCTCCACCACTCCTCACGTCCAGCAAGAATCCAGTCAGTCATTCAGTAGATACTCAGAGCTTCTAACATGCCAGACCTATTGGTAAACAGTGTGCAGTTCCCTGAGCATGTGACTTTATTTCTTACTTCCTAGGTTTTATGGTGGGCTCTAATGGCCCAAAATAATGCAACTCTTACCTATAGACCTTCCTAAGGTCAACTTCTCCATTAAGACACAAGGAAAAGTTGGGCTCCAGTGGCTCACACCTGCAATCCTAGCTACTGAGGAGGCTGAGATCTGAGGATTGCAATTTGAATGCAGGCAGGGAAGAAAAGTCTGAGACTCCCATATCTATTTAATCAGCAACAAGCTGTTCTGGGGATGTGGCTCAAGTGGTAGAGTGCCAGCCAAACAAAAAAGCTGATCAAACACAAAGCCCTGACTTCAGGCCCCCATATCAGAAAACAAACACAAGAAGGGAAAGCCTTTTCTCACCCCTAAACTTTGCTGTTATTCCTCCATAATCCTAATATCCACTTTGTTTAATATTATCCTTGCTATTATGAGCCTTGTAAAGGTATAAATTTAGTCTCTATAACTTACTGGTATGTTATAGTGCCAGGCTCATTATTTGCATTCCATAGTGCTGATTGAACAAATTCAAATGGAAAAAAGAAAATCTAGATAAGTGTCTGTAGTTCTTATAGTCTCAAAGACACTTAGTTTTAAGTTTATTTCCTTTTTTGTTGTTCTTGTTCATGGGGTTTGAACTCTGGGCCTGTACTCTTCAGCTCAAGGTGAGCGCTCTACCACTTGAGCCACAGCAACACTTTTGGTTTTCTATTGGTTCTTATGGACTTCCTTGCCCTAGCTGGCTTTGAACCATGATCCTCAGATATCAGCCTCCTGAGTAGCTAGGGTTACAGGCTTGAGCCAATGACACCCAGCAGCTTATTTCCTTTTTGACTAAACTGTAAGAGCAAAATAAGCATCTTTCTTCAAATTCTGAGAATAAAGCTCTGGACAGTGAGATGTGAGGGTAAGAGTAGGTTACAATCCATATATAGCCAGAACAGATTGCACTCAAATATTAGAATCCAAAATGACTACTACCAGCAAGTATAGACTATAAAATCTAAGCTATGCCCATAGTGAAAAGGCCCCAGGAACTCAAAAGGTTAAAAGTAGAGCTGTAGTTTTTAACACAGTGCTTCTCTCATTCAGCAGGACAATGATATACATGATTATAGTAGAATATTTACTAAACAGAGTAAAAACAGCAACAGTTTAAAAGATCAAAGAAATATATATTTCTGCCTGTGTCTATATCTATGTCTATATCTACCTATGTCTATATGTATAGATACCTACATATAGCTATCTATAGATAGCTATAGTTACAGATACAGATACAGGTATCTATAGACAGATATAGACATCAGAAGAGGACAGAATACTGGTTTATGGTTCAGATCCAGAAAAGGCACAGATACCCCCAGAAATCTGGTGTTAAAACCCATCACCAAACTACTCTTTTTTTTAAATTAATTTAATTTTTTTTGTGAACATATTCTACATAGAGGTTACAATTACATGGGCAAGAAAATGCGTACATTTCTTATCAAGCATTGCAGCCTCCTCCTTTGTTTAAAATTCACATCCCTTCCCAGCCTCCCCCACACCCCCCACCCAAAACTCTCCCCTCTTACCCGCCCCGTTGTGAATCTCGTTTTCGACATGACAACTTGTACTTCTCATTCTTGCAACAAGTCCACCTGTGTCCTTAAACGACTTGTTTTACCCGATCTCCTCCACAAGTTATTCTGAAAGCAAATATAGTGAAAGCAGGTGTTATACTGTGGGGGAGCAACATACAAAGCAACAAAGAGATAATCTTATAACTGCTTTAGAAACAAATGCATGAAAAAAAGCATTAAAATACATATCTAAGTGTTCATTTTCCTAACACCACATTATCTGACCTTTTCCGTTGACTCATACATATACTAGATTTTGCAAATAAGGGAAAGCAAGGGACCTATGTTTCTTTGGGCCTGGCTTACTTCACTTAATATATTTTTTTCCAAGTTTTTCCATTTCCTAACAAATGGGGCAATGTCATTCTTTCTGATGGAGGCATAGAATTCCGTTGTGTATATATACCATATTTTCTTGTTCCATTCATCTACTGAGGGGCATCTGGGTTGGTTCCATATCTTAGCTATGGTAAATAATGCTGCAATAAACATAGTTGTGCTGGTAGCTTTAGTGTGGTCTTGTTTGTAAACATTTGGGTAAATGCCAAAAAGTGGGATTGCTGGGTCATAGGGGAGCTCTATGTGAAGTCTTTTGAGGAACCTCCATAATGCTTTCCAAAGTGGTAGAACAAGTTTACATTCCCACCAAAAATGAAATAAGGTTCCCTTCTGTTCACATCCCTTCCAGCATTTGTTGTTATTAGAGTTCTTGATTTTTGCCATTCTAATTGGGGTGAGGTGGTATCTCAATGTTGTTTTGATTTGCATTTCTTTTATGGCTAGGGAGGTTGAGCATTTCTTCATGTGTCTATTGGCCATCCTTCTTTCTTCTTCAGAGAAGTTTTTCTCTAAGTCTTTAGCCCACTTATTTATGGGGCACTTGTTTCTTTGAGGATTTGTTGTTGGGGAATTTAATTTTTTGAGTTCCAAGTATATTTACATATGAGAACCTTGTCTGTTGTATGTTTGTGAAGATCTTCTCCCAATCCATGGGCTTTCTATTGATCTTGGTAGCTATGTCCTTTGCCATGCAGAAGCTCTGCAACTTCATGCAATCCCATTTGTCCAACCTTTCTTTGATTTGTTGTGTTTCCGGGTCTCTATTAAGAAAATTTCAGCCTGTGCCAAGGAGACCTAGGGTTTCTCCTATTCCATCCTGTAATGTTTTCAGAGTGTCTGCTTTAACTCTGAGATATTCGATCCATTTGGAGTTGATTCTGGTGCAGGGTGATATAGAAGGATCTAGCTTTAGTTTTCTACAAGTAGTTAACCAATTTTGCCAGCACCATTTACTGAACGGGCTGGTTTTTTCCATTCTATTTTTTTTTAGCTCCCTTATCGAAGATAAGATGGCTATAGGTCTTTAGGTTCATTTCTGTGTTTTCAATTCTCTTCCATTGGTCCTGAGGTCTGTTCTTATGCCAATACCAGGTTCTTTTGATTACAATGGCTTTATAGTAGAGTTTGAAATTTAGTATTGATATTCCTCTAGCAGTGTTCTTTCCATTGAATAGCTTTTTGCTATTTGGGTTCTTTTATTGTTCCATATGAGTTTTTGGATTTCCTCTTCTATTTCCTTGAAGAATGAGTTGGAATTTTGATAGGTATTGCATTGAATTTGTAGATAGCCTTGGGAAGTATTGCCATTTTCATGATGTTAATCTTTTCAATCCAGGAGCATGGGAGGTTTTGCCATTTTCTAAGTTCTGTTTTGATTTCCTTTTCAAGATTTTAAAGTTTTCATCATAGAGGTCCTTCACTTCTTTGGTTAAGTTAATTCCTAGGTATTTTAGTTTTTGTGGGGCTATTAAAAATGGAGTTGCTTTACTAATTTCAACCACACTTTTCTCATTGATGGCATACAGAAAAGCCATTTTTTTAGGGTTAATTTTATACACTGCTACTTTGCCAAAGTTTTGAATCAGCTTTAGTAATTTGGGAGTGGAGTCTATGGGATTCTTTAAATAGAAGAACGTATACCATCGGCAAAGAGGGAGAGTTTTCTTTCTTCTTTCCCTATTTGGATCCCCTTTATGTCTGCATCTTGTCTTATTTCTATTGCTAGGCATTCTAATACTAGATTTAAGAGAAGTGGAGGGAGTGGACATCCTTGTCTTGTTCCTGAGTTAAGAGGAAATGTCTTTAGTTTTTCACCATTAAGTATAATGCTGGCTGTATAATGTGTTCAGTAGTGAACTTTCTCTTTCAATTTCATTGAAGAGTTGGAGGAGTATTGGTGTGAGCTCTGCATTGAAAGCCTTGTAAAATTCTGCTGTAAAATCATCTGGTCCTGGACTTTTCTTAGCTGGAAGGTCTCTTATTGCTCTTTCTATTTCAATGCTTGATATGGGCCTGTTAAGATGGTTTAACTCATCTTGGTTTAGTTTTGGCATGTCAATATTTGCTAGCAAAAGGTCCATTTCTGTCAAGTTCTCAAACTTAGTAGCATAATGTTTTGAGAAGTGTTCCCTTATAATGTTCTGAATCTTGGTTGTTTCCGTGGTGATGTTTCCATTCTCATCTCGGAGTTTATTTATTTGGGTGTGTTCTCTTCTTTTTCTGATAAGATTTGCTAAGGATATTCCTGTATAAACTTTTGGATTGCCTCCTCTCTCTCCCTATCATGCTTACACAGAGTCCTTTGTATGTTTTCAATCTTTTCATTTATCATGTTTGCCAGCAGTCTTTGTAGAGCTATTTGGGAACTCTCCTCTGGATTATTCATTATCTGTTCTGTCCCCTGATTATCAAGATTGGGAATTGAGATACCCGGATTTGCCATTTTTCTTGTGTTTTTCCGGCTTATGCTGCCCATTTGAGATGAAAATAGCACCAATTTTGTGCTAGAACATTATCTTAAGGAAAGCATCAACCAAAGTCTGAATTTGCACAGTCAATAGTCTACAGATACAATCTAGATCAACAGATATATCTATACAACATCAAACAACTATATGTTAATGGGCTACAAACCGCAAAGAAGAACTTGGAAAACCAGAAATTATTAGGGCTAGGGAGAGATGTGGGTAAAAAATAGGAATAGATTGATGTGGGGAGGCACAGGGAGAGTTAACTAAGTCCTAATCTCAAAGCAGGAAATAGGTTGGGTAGGATGAAAGTAGAGGGAGAGAAAAAAATAAGAAAGGGAAAGGGAAAAGTAAAGAGACCAGAAAAAATAGAAAAGTAAAAATTAATAATATTATACAGAATCGAAAACAATCTATGTAGAGAAGAACGTGAATATATGGAGAGAAGGGGAGGGATATAAATGAGATATGAAAAACTTAAAAATAAAAATGCTTAAAATATTTTTATAGGTATAAAGAAGTAGTACTGCTATTAAGGAATTTCTCAGAGGTTTTGAATTGAGTAATAAATTTGTGGATTAAGTGTGGACACAATGGGGGATAGTGTCTAATAGTCAACTGTGGGTTTATCTGAGGATGTGCAGGACAAGAATTAAGTCACATAAAGAAGAACAAAAGAGACGAAAAGGTGAAAAGGATAAAAAAGTAAGAAAAAAGATCATAAGTTCAGTAGAACTAAACAAAAAATAAAAAGATAATTAAAAAATAAAAAAAAAGAGAAAGAAAACAAAAAAAAGAAAGAAAAACGCACACTCACGTATCCCTAAAATAAAAATTATAAGAGGAAAAAAAAATTACTGGAAAACAATTTTTTTTCAAAAAAGGCAAAAAGTAAAGATTAAAAACAAGTTTTAGAAAAGAAAAAAAAATTATATATAAGGTCCCAATAAAAGAAGAAGAAGAAGAAGAAGAAGAAGAAGAAGAAGAAGAAGAAGAAGAAGAAGAAGAAGAAGAAGAAGAAGAAGAAGAAGAAGAAGAAGAAGAAGAAGAAGAAGAAGAAGAAGAATTAAAAAGAAGAAGAAGAAGAAAAGAAGTTCTTTGATTTTTTTTGGGAAGGGTGGGAAAAATCCTGTATCTCCCTTGTGTCCATAACCAGCCTCTTGTTGGAGCCTCTGGTCTGCTTGTTGTCCTGTGGCTTGTTTGGTTTCTTAAGTCAGTTTGTTCGAACAGGCAAAAAAATGGTTTGCTTTACCCAGGATTTTGCGATCCTCCTCCCAGGCTAGTACAATGGGAGGCAGATCTGCTTTGAGTATCCCCAAAGAGGGGGATGCAGTGATGAGGCTAGGTTCTGGGTAGAATTAAGGCCTTTCAACAAACAGTAGCTTTTCCCTGGGGCTAGCTTGTGAAAACTCACAGAGCCCAGCCTGGAGCCATTCTCAGGGTTTCTGTTTACTGAATTTAAATTGATTGTCGAGGCTGCTAGAGGGAGGGGCAGCCTCTGGCTCTGATTACCCAGTGAAGAAAGCCACTCCTAGGGCTGGCGGCCGAGGTGGGTGACTTTTCCCTGGATGGAGCTGAGTCTGGCAGGTCACGCCGCCGTTAACTTCTTGTGACCTGCTAAATGACTCATTTTATTCCAAGGCTTGAGTTGGAGCTAGCAGCTCTGCCGAGCTTTGTCGGTATCCAAGATGGAGATCTCCAGTACTGGGGGGAGGAGGGGTGGCCTTCCCTCCTCTGCTCCCTGAGAAGGAGTGAGGAAGTCAGGCTTCTACTCACGCAGAGTCTTGGTTCCTGGGTCGTCCCTAGTCTGCGAACTGCAGGATGAAGATGTCCTTTCCTTGTCAGTTCTTGCTGGTGTTGAGTAGAATCCGCTTGCCCGCTGCTTCTGGCTCCTTCGTTCCAGACTCTGTAGCTCAGGTACGGCGCCTGCGTTCACCCGCCACCACAGCTGCCGCCCCCACGGCGGCTCCTGGCAAGAGCTCAGATGTGTCTCCTTTCCTGGATTTTCCCTCTCTGGCCTGACTCTCTGTCCTCTGATGGCACACTTGGTGTGATTTTCTGGCTTAGGACTGTTCACTGGAAGTCTAAAACTGCTTTCTATGTGAGAGCTTGTATAGACTCCAGCTTCTCCTCCACCATCTTTCCGGAACTCCCCAAATCTACTCTTAAACCTCACCTAGGACTGGAGTGCAAGACACCCTTGGGATTCAAGGCTGGAATAAGTATCTCCTTGGAAAAGAATTAAATATTACAGGACATGCACATTAAAATATACATTTATCTTTTAACTGTACAACCACACTTTGAATTCTGAAATACTCACCTGTGGAGACCAAAGAGAGAAAAGTGGATTTACTTCTATCATCTCAACATGGGTCAAAGCCAAAAGTTCACTAGGTGGAAGATGGGGCAAACTGAATCAAGATGGAATCAATGAGCCTGTCTCTCTTTCCATCCAACATTCTGCTGATCAGTCTTTGGCTCCTTCTCACTATGCAGCCCCTCCCTCTGTTATTCCTTGTTGGGTTTGTGTCTTCTTTTGCCTCCATTTCTCTTTTCCATTACCATTTTGCCAAGTCATGTAAATTAAGCAAGCCAAAAAAGAGAAGTGACAACACAGAAAGTGATTACCAAGGAAGTGCTCCTTCAGTCCTTTCCCCATTAGAAAGGCCTAACAAGGAAACCAAGAAGAAATACTATGAAACCCTGACCACTAAAGAAACTTAGCTTCTGCTACTTTTTTTTCAAATATCACAACTGAGTGGAACTGATTTACAATTGTTAAGCCTTTCCCCTTGAGTTTAGTAATCTCTTCTATTGGCAGAGGTAGACTGAGCTAATATATACAGTTTGCACATGCATAATATTGATTCTTCTCAATTAAATTGTTTTGTTGGTTGATTGGTTGGCTGACCTGTTGACTGGCTGGCTGGCTGGCTGATTAGTTAATTAGGTTTATTTTCTCCAGTGCTGAGCATGTAGCTCGGGGCTGGTGGAAATTAGGCAAGTTAGGATACATAAAGAGGCTATATAAATCTGCCTTCTTTGAGATGATCAAAAGGCTGTGCTCTGAAGTCTTTAGAACAGATAAAGAGGCAGAAAGAATTAACAGCATGTTCAGACAAAGGGTGTCCTGAAGTTTATATACATTTTGAATAGATCTGACTCATTTTACCCATCTAGAAGCATTTTCTAAAGATTAGGAGTCGCTAGAGATAGTCTTCCAGCGCAGAAAGTATAAAGATCATAGTCAAGGGCCACTATCTTCAAGGCCTCCTTTTGTCTACTTCTCCTTGCTTCATTCGGTCACAAAAAATTAATTCTTCATAAAACTCCTTGTTTGTGAGATTTCATAAAATGCTTTTTATACATGAATCTCAAGGATATTTGGTTTTTCATAAAAACTGGGAAGCCAAAGGAACATTTCATCCAGTAACAGAAGCAAAGAATCCAAGAGTATAGACTACTTGATTCACTCAGTAAACATCTGCTGAATACTTACTATGTACAAAACTCCCTTTCACCAAGATAAAGACCCAGGAGCCAGACATGAGCTAGGCTGCATTGCAAGTTTGCTCTCTTGCCTCCCTACATCACCCTCCAGAACACAATTCCTATTTCCAGAAGTTCGCTTGAACTGGTATCCCCTTCCATCTGGCATTCTGTCTCATCTGGCAGACAGAATAAGGAAAATCTGATTCTGGATCAACAGGAATTGGTAAGCCCAAACTGAGCATGTAGACCATCTACACCTGCAAAATGTAAGGTGACAGGTCCCATGCCTTCTAGTCCACTTCTCTCACCAGCCTGAAGATAGCAATCCCTGACTTCCTAAGAAATCCAAACTGAAGAATATATTGACACACATTACAAATGCCACTTTCAACCTCTTACTACATGATTTTATTTCTTCGATAATCTCACAGTTATTGGAGATTAGAGAAGTTAATCCAAAGTCATTCAATATTACGATTCAATATTGAATCATATTTAATGATCTTTGAAGTGGAAATCCTGTCAAAATGACCATTTTGTTTTACTTCTTACATGAGGGAAACAATCAAATCTACCAACCACTCTTCTCAAACTGGACAGGCATGAGACAGAGAACTATCTGATAAGAAGTGGGGAACAAATCCACAAAGTACACTCTCCTAGACAGACTCTTTTTGCCTCAGAAGAAGACAAAATATTTTATGTTAAAATAAATCCCGCTAGTCATTAAGATTATGCTTATCATCCTTTGGACTCAGGAAGATGAATTCTGGAGGATTTTATTTGAAGCCACCTGGGACAGGATTAAGTCCATAAGATTTATTTCCAATTACAGAGCAATAAGCCAGAAGTAGAGCTGCGGCTCAAGTGGTTGAGTGCCAGCCTTGAGTGAAAAAGCTATGGGACAGCACCCAGGCCTTGAGTTTAAGCCCCAGTTTTGGCATGCACACACACACACACACACACACACACACACACACACACACACACACACACACACATCCTAACTTTTAATAAAATAAACAAGTAGTTAAAGGTAAAAACTTAAGGACCAGTGAAGTGGCTCACATCTGGAATCCTAGCTACATTTAGGTAGAGATAGGGATAATCAAGATTTCCATCAGTCAGATCAAAAAGCTCCCAAGATCCCATCTGAACAACACCACAAAAAAAATCCTGAAACTACTTCTCCCAATAAAATGCTAGGTTTAGTGACATGTACCTGTTACCCCCGCTAAAGTACAGAACCACCAGGTTATAAATGAAGAAAAAAGAAAAAAAGAACACTGAAGCAGAAGGGGCTGAAGGCATGGTAGAGCACATGTCTAGTTAGCATAGGGTTCTAAAATCAATCCGCAGTATTGTATACAGAAAAAAAAAACAACAACTTCTACTTAAGAGGGTCCACAATATCTCAACTTTCTGCAAATAATCCTATTGGCTTTAAATATTCTTTAGTGAAACTTCTGAGAAATGTTGCACCCATACTCTGTACTTTATCTTATCTTTGTTTTTGTCCCCAAGAACATACAACAGTAGCTAAGATAGTATCTGTTATAAATAGGTCACTCAGCAAAGTTTGCAGAACTAATGACATAATGACAACATTATCAATAACAAAAGACTTTTAAAAATCACTTTTGGTTGAAAGGGTGGGTGGACCAATAGCTACAACAGGAAATGGGGTGAAAGCAATCCAAATTACCAAAATAGCCAATGGCTGCAATGGTAAATTCAGGTAAATCAACTCAAGTGGAGTTCTTTTCTATTTTGACAAGTTCAAGAAAGCAAATATTGTACTTGTGAATCTCACATTGAAAGGTGAGGCTTAGGAGACAAGTCCACCAGGTGAGACTGGTGCTCATTAAATGTAATAGCCTATGAACATTTGGAAAGGCAAAGTGATAGTAATAATTCTATCAATGATATGAAGTCTTGATTGGTGGAATGATCTTTAAAAATAAAAAAAGGTCAATAATCATTTAAAGGTTAACCATCTGTTCCTATACTGGATAACTATGAAAAGATCCTATGTACACAAATATGCAGAGTATGAATACTTCAGTCCTAAAACTGCGTTATGATTTTTTTTGTTGTTTTTTGGGTGCCAGCACTGTCCCCTTGCTTATTTTGTGCAAAGCCACAATTCTTCCAGATTTTTGTGGATTTAATAAAAGATGAGAATTTCATGGTCTTTTATTCCCAGCCTACCTTGAAATATGATTATCAGATTTCAGTCTCCTGAGTAGCTAGGATTATTGGAATGAATCCTCAAAGACAGTATTATTATTATTATTATTCTTAGTTAGCTGGAAAAAGTTACACTGAAAGATGATTCAAAGAAAGAGGAGAATGCCCAGCCATGTTTACATTTTCCTTACACCCTGGAGGAGACACTGGTTTCATCTCATTTTTAAATAGAAAAGATCAACTGCCACAGCTACTTTCTCTACACAAGCCTTCTTATGGCAGGATGAGTTAATTGCTCCTTCTCTAGACCCAGTTCCACAGCCCTGTACTCCCCAGACTGGAGGTTGGGAGGGATGAGGAACTCCTCCCTCTCCCCTCCAACCACCAGTCTGGGAGTGAGCACTCCCTGCCTTACAAGTGTGTGTGGTGCAAAGCCAGTAAGTAGTAGGTACCCTGACACACATGAGAACAAGATGTTCTTTTCTGAGACTCAGGCAAACCATTAGCCAATATACTATCTTTCCAATTTTAGTAATAACAAAAAGAGGTCAATACAATTTTAACTAAAATCCAAACAGCAAGCAGAATAACCTGCTCAGGATTAACTGAATCAGGGGTGGGTGTGTGTGTATGGGGATAAATAGTAGAACTAACAAATGGAGACCTGACTCCAAGGCAGGGATTGATACAGATGAAGCTGAAACTTCTCTTACTCCTTCCTCCCTGGATGTCCTATAGTTTGGCCTGATGGCATCCCTTCCCTCCTGGGAACTAAATGAGAAATGTGGTATTAAATTATTTCTCTCATAGACAGAGATTTGTTATTTTATTCTATTATGTAATAATCCAGTTCTTCTGTTCCTAAGAACAGAGTGTGGTGGTCACTCATGAACACCTGTGAACGAAGGCCCGGTATGTGGTGGGAACTCGTGAACACCTGTGTACAATGCCTGGTGTATAGTGGGCACTTGTGAACAATCTGGGCCTAAGCACAACCAAGTTTCCTTTCCTACCTGGTCAGGATCCTGTGAACTGGAGGATGCCAAGTGGGCTCACTGGGCTGAAGCCTGAGCTGTGAATCCCTGTGTCCCAACAGCACTCCCAGTGGTCAGCCTGTTACCTGGCTCCTCGGAGAGCTCAGGAGCCTCTCCTAGGAAAAGCCAAGCAAGAAGGAGAAAGGGACCCAGAGAGGGACCAAGACTGAGCACCCCAAAAGTCACCACCACCACCACCACCACCTGCCACCTGGGAATGAACCTGGCTTTGGCCCCAATCTTCCCTGGAAGTCCCTCCAAGCATGGCCACCGGGCCTTGCCTGGCTCCCCAGGGAATCAGGGCTGCTGCCCCGTCCTCATCCTCATAGTCCTACTCCTTGTCCTCATGGTGGTGGTGGTCGTGGTTCTGGTCGTCAACCCTGTGCCCAGCCCTCGGCCCTCTGCTGCCCTAGCAAGCAGCGCACAAACTCCTGGAAGTTGATGGCTCCATTGCGGTCAGAGTCCAAGCGTTGGCACATGGCCTTGGTGTCCTCGGGCTACAGGCTCAGCTCACAGCACAGAGCACCAGGTGGCCTAAGCAGTTCACATCGCAGATAGTGTAGACCGAGTACAGCCATGCCAGGGACTGCTCCTCCGGGGCCAATGCATATCCTTGCCACCCATGTCAGCAGGGGGCTGCGCAAGGTGCAAGGAGCTTCACCAGGAGCCACGCCAGGGTATGGGCCGTGCCGGTAGTCTCGCCAGGGGCAGGGCCAGGACCTGGACTGCACAAAAAGCGGCCATGGGTGGTGGGGCTTAGTTGCTGGTGGGAGTGTCCTGGAGGGGCAAGGCATCCAGGATGATCACTGGCGCCTGGTGAACTTGGAGGAGAGGGAGGATTCCACCCTGGGACTCCTTGTGATGCACCCTGCAAAGCCATATATTCAGAAAGATATGCCTCATTGCACGCAGCACTGGCCGTTCACCCCGCAAAACCTGGCTCTGCCCTCCAAAGTGGGGATGGCGGCTTGGACTCACCCTCCACCTCCAGCTGTGAGCTTCTACTTTCCTGGACTTGGTGGGACAGGCTAAGGTAGGCGGGGCCAGGCATGGGGGCTGAGCTGAGGGCCAGGGGTGGAGGCGGGCCGGGCCTGCCAAGCTTCCCCTGGCAGGATGACTAGCAGGAACAGAACGCTTCGGCAAAGCTGGGAACTAGGAGGCCTTGCTGTCCTGGAACCCAACACCCAGCTCAGGCAGTCCCACTCTCCATACAGTTCAATCAGCTGTGGTCCTGGTTGTGGCAACTGCTGCATGGCAGGGCTCCATGGCTCTCCTTCCAGCTGGTGGGGTCTGAGCCTCCCTGGCCTCAGGGCAGGCCCACCCCCCAGGCTGCCCGAGCAAACACTGTGGAGGCCTGAGTCAGAGGGAGTGTCCTCAGACAAGGGCGGCTCATGAGGTAAGTGGATCAGCTCACGAGGTGAATTGGGTCTCCTTCTTGGAGGCAGGATTAGTCTGTGTCTTCCTGCAGATCCAGTGCACCTGTTAACCCTAGGCCTTTCCAGCTGCCTCAGATTATTACTAAAGATCTTCCCCATCTGATATGCACAGTGGAGTCTTTCCAAATAAGTTCATGTTTTAAACTGCATTACGGGCTTGGTTCAGAGTTGGCCTGGCAAACTCCAGTCCAAGTCTCCACTCCACCTTTCGCCCTGGTTTCTAGATTTTTATACCACTTCCCCGGAGCCCTTCCTTGGAGGTCATGGAGAAGCCGGCTTACAAATGTTGTGAGTTATCTCCAGCTCTCCACCGGTGTCTGTTTACTCCACCCCTACCTCCATGGCCACTGCAAGCCATCACACACAATGTGGACACAGCAACTGTGTAATGTCCTCATTACCCTCATCATTATCCAGGCAGGGCTCAGGTAGTAGGTTGGCCACAGCTCAGAGGTTGGCAGTGGCTGGCAGTGGCTGGTAGAGACTGGCAGAGGCTTGGGGGGCAGTGGGGGGGAGGAGTGTGTTTCAGATCTCACCTTGTACTTGCTGATACTTCATCGGCCACGGCAAGTCACCTGAGCAAGCTCTGAGCACATGTAGGAGGGAATTGCACAGCCATATATACAGAAAGATATGCCTCATTGGAAGTTCTTACTACAGCAATAAACCACACTAAGTTAACTGCACATTCTATTACAACTTCTTGGGGTCTTAATGTACCATTCTCCTATTCATCCTATACCACTTTGGCTTGAACACAGGGCCTCACACTAGTTCAGCTTTTCTGCTCACAACTGGCACTGTACCACATAAGCCACACCTCCAGTTCCAACTTTTTTGCTGGTTAATCTAAGGTAAATTCTGGAGGTTTTATCTGTCTAAACTAGCTTTGAACCATGATCCTCAGATCTCAGCTTCCTAAGTAGCTAGGGTTAGAGGCATGAGACACAAGCACTTGCTGGACAGTCTCTTTTTAACCACTAATTATCCCATTATTTGCCAGTTCAATGAGTCCCAGTCAGATGACAGTTTTGTTCCATAGGACACACACAATATTTGAAGACATTTTTGTTTTCCTCATTTGAGAAGGTGTTTCCTACTGGTATTTATTATATAGATGCTAGTAATAATGGTTCATATCATGTACAAGCCAATTCCACCCATATCCCCCCATCCCATTAAAGCAAATTACCTGATAAACAATGCCAGTAGTGATAAAGGTGAGAAAGCCAAAAAGAAAAAAAAAAGGCCTTTTATCTCTTACATCTAAGCCATTTCTCAGCTTCAGTAGGATTACGCTTTTCTGACTATGATTCCACAATTTGATTGGGATTTGACATTTAACAAATGTGACATTCAGTGTGTTCTTATGTCAGCTCAAGTAACAGCTGCAGGAAAGTTTTTGAAGATCTCCAAGAGTGCTCTTAGGGAAAAGCCAAGGTTTTATGATGTCATATAATGTTATGTTCAGGCAACAGAGGAAAGAATGAAACAGGAAGCCTTACTTTTCTATTTTGGCATCCAGGAACAACCAGAAAGGAATCGGAGCTAACAGAGGAGTCTTTGAGAGCTAGTGAATTGGAAGTAACAAGAACCCGTCATGACTTTTAGAAAGATCAGCTTGATCTCTGGCTGCACAAGAAGTTTAACAATTAGAGATAATCTTGTTAGAACATGTTTCTAAAATAGTGAAAAAATTCCTTGCAAAGACAGGTTTGTGATCAAATATTTTCAGGAAAAACAAGACATTTAAGGATAGAGGTGGACCCGTTGTAACAATGAAAAGTACAAGTTGTCATGTCGAAAATGAACTTTACAACTTCCTGTGAAGAGAGAAGCTACCATGACATGAGAAGGCTGGGCAGCTAGGTCCTGAGCAACCATTTAAGAAGCCTAGAGGAGATCTGAGGAAGGCCACTCGGAGCTGAGTATGAGCATACTCACAGCCAGCAAGGAAGGATGCCTTTTTCCTACAACCAGGAAGGATTGAATATGGCCAACAACCAGAATGAACTTGGAAAAAGACTATGGGTATCAGATGAGAACACAGCCCCAGTTAGAAATAAGGCCTTGATTCTAGTATTCTGAGACCCTGATTCAAGCACCCAGCTGTCCTGTTCCTTGACTTAGTGGACTATGAGTCAATAAATGTGACTTGTTTTGAGCTGTGAATCTTGTGGTGATCTGTTTTCAGTGACTTTATAATGATATCCAAATGAAAATTGCTTTCTTGAAGAAGAGGAAAGGGAAAGGAGACAGGGTAAAGTTTAAAAAATGCAGACAAAAGCTGATAGCAAACTATTACATGTATTACCTCTGAAAACTATTTATCATATAATCTTAAGTTAAAGAAACTTTTAAGGAGTTTTGGTTTTGAGGTCTTGCAAACATAAGCCATCTCAGATTGCCCAGGTATAATCAACTGCCTATTAATATTGCACAAAAACTGATTAAAAATAAACCTTTAAAACAAGTATTAGAGAAGAAAAATAAGGAAGCTTTTATAACTGTGAGACTCCCTAACGAAGATTCATCTGAAATCCTGCAATATATGGAAGGCCCTCTGGAGAACTTGCTTAGCATGTGTGAGGCCCTGGGTTCAATCCTCAGCAACACAAAAGGAGGAGAAGTGGGTAGAGAGGAAGAGGAGGAGGAAAAGGAAGAGGAGCAGGAGGAGGAGGTAGAAGATTGTACAATAAACATGCAATTATGCCACAATAAAGTGTTAAAATTTAAAGAAAAAAACACAGTACACACAGGTCTTACAGAGCACATAGGGAAATGATTAAAAGAAGTCTTCTGGGCAGGGAAAGTGGCTCAGTGGTAGAGTGCTTGCCTTGCATGCATGAGGCCCTGGGTTCCATTCCTCAGCACCACTTAAGCAAAAAGAAAAAAGCCGGAAGTGGTGCTGTGGCTCAAGTGGCAGAGCACTAGTCTTGAGCTGAAGAGATGAGGGACAGCACCCAGGCCCAGAGATCAGGCCCCACAACTGGACCCAAAAAGAAAAAAAATATCTTCCCTTGTATTTCCTCCATGGATTCCTTGAACTACATCAGCTTTGAATCTGCCTTAGTCATAAATTGCTCTTTGTTCAAACCATTTCTTGAAAATTTGTGCTCCAGTGCACATTGGAACATAACCTTAGTCATATACTAAATTGACCTGTGACATAATGATTTAAAAATCTACTGCTAAACCAGTAATCCTAGCTACTCAGAAAGCTGAGATCAGAGGGTTGTGGTTCAAAGCTAGTCTAAGCCCGAAAATCTATGAGACTCTTCTGTCTTCAAATAGCCACCAAATAGCTGTAATGACCTGTGGCTCAAATGGCAGTGAAAAAGCTGAAGGATAGCCCCAGACCCTAAGTTCAAACCCTAGTATCAGTATAGAAAAGAAAAAGAAGAGAAACCTGATGGCAGAAAATCATCTTCAAAGATGCCACACAACCTTAAAAACCTTTAAAAGATTACACAGCAAATAGTTAAAAGTTAATCTACATTGGACAAAATGTAATAGAAATGGCCAGCCCTGTTGAGTTGCAGGCATGGGTCAGTGGGTAGAACAATTGTCAGTGAGTGAAAGTTTCTTGTACTGGGTTTAAGTCCCAGTCTAAAAAAAATCAATCTTCAAGCAGAAAGATTGAAAACTTCTGCAAAATACTGAAATGAAGTACTACACTTTGAACTCAGGACCATGTACTCTTAGTTTGCTTTTCCACTCAAACTGGCACCCTACCACCGAAGCTTGCAGCTCCACTTCTTTTGCAGGTTTGCTGGAGGTAAAAGTCTCATGAATGTGTTTGCCTGTCCTGGCTTTATACTGGGATGGAAGATACCTGTATCTTGAGTCCTAAACTCTCAATGTCCAGAAATATTCTACAAATATAAAAGTGATTGTGTGATTCCCTCTAAATATATATTAATAATATGGAATTTGTAGAGGAGCTATACATTTCACAGTACTGTCCATATGGCTCCATATATACTGAAATCCGGTATGCCATTGTGTTAACTTCAAACTGAGATCCTCAGATCTCAGCCTTTTGTGTAGCTAGGATACAGGCATGAGCCACAGGCACGCAGCTTGGTATAACTTTGGGTTGCAGTGTTTATTCAACTGAATCAATTTTGAAAATGTCTTCTTCCCTAACAATTTATTAATTATGGAAATTCTGAAATCTTCAAAATAGATTTAAATTCAGATATGTAGATTTAAATGCTGATATTTCTGCTGTCAAAATATTATTGAATAGAGAAGCACTTTTTCTTAAATTAGTAACAAGGGTTTGTTGGTAATAACTAATGCTTGAATTAAAGAAGAATTTAATAGAAATATGAGCAAATAAGCCTGAGCAGTGTATTTCTATCTGCTCACCTCCTAAATCCTTTCCTACATTACCCCAGTTCATCCCCTTCCTGGCCCCAGTGTTGGCATTTTCCTCTTGTTATGAATGAGGAAACAGAGACACAGAAGAGTTTAGATAACTTAACCAAGGTCACACAGCTAATAAAAGAACCGTAGTTTGGACCTGAGAATTGTACTCCAAAGTCCACATCAATTCTTCCTCTAAAATTAAATGAAAGTGATTTCCATGTATGTATGTAAACATAAAATGTTTTCCCACCACCTTGAGTGCTTTATTAGTTAGAAGTCTTATTGCTTCACACAAAGAATGTCATGTGATTCTCATTTGTAGCAGTCTGTTAGCAAATAAGTAAACAGGACTCCGATTTTTTCTCACTGTATCTATTCAGTTCTGGCTCACTCTAAATCTTGCCTGTGGTTGCTCCACAAAATGCAGACACTCATTTCTACTTGGTGGTTTCAGGAGCAAGAGGATTACTTTAAGCATACAAATCCACTCATGTGGGGTAGATCAGATGAGGGCACGTTTCATGTTTATTTAGTGTAGTTTCTCTCAGAATAAGTTAGCCAGCAATTGAACTTCACATCACTGTTTGAATGAAACCTTTCCACTCATAATAGAACAGGTCTTGCTAAACTAGGCAGGGGCACTTGTGATTTCAAATGTTGTCATAAAACAATGAGACACATGAGTGCCAATCAAATATTTACCCACTAAATCACCTCTTCATTTATTGAACTACTGAAGTACTGGCTTGGGGGCCTTAAAACTGCACTGTAACTGAATTAATTTACATTTGAGTCAACTGAATGGTTTTTCAAGGCAGGAAGTAAAATATAAATGGAAGACTCTGATGAGGCATCCACTAGATAATCCTATGAAAGTGCCAGGCGGACCAATCAAATGGGGATGTTGCCATGGTTACCAGGAAACAGAGCTGGGACTCTCATTGTCAGGAAGATATTGAAAATGTGCCCCAATAAACTCATAACACTGGAGGCATTCTGTCCTCTGTACCTTAATTATTGTGATCTTGGCTTTAGGAAGGAAGCCTGAATGGAGAAAAGTATCTTTGTTCTACCAGTTGGCAGTGTTCAATTCTTAGAAAGCTTTGCCAGTTGTATGCACAGCCCATCTTGAAAATGAAGGTAATTTCCTAACTGGAAAATGGAATAAACTTAATCATTCACGGAAGCCCCCTGCCATGGCTACCCAGAGAAAACTCTTGTTCCAAATGAGTAACACGTTTCTGTAGTTCCATGTCAGGATGGGGAAATAGATACTCTTGTCTCAATGGACACAAATTAAAGTTCGCGTCTCACAGTGGCTTATAACCTGTCACAGCACACTCTGTATTCACTCTCCATTACAGTTCAGCTAGGCTTAATGGGGAAGCTCAAATATATATAGTAAGCAAATCAAAGGGATCAAATATTCATCTTTATACAGATTATTAAAAGACGAAGAGCAGGTGTACCCCAGCAACTCTGGCACTCAAGAGTCAGAGTCAAGATGCTCTCAAGTTTGAGGACAGGCTGAGCTAAAAAGAAATACCCTGTCTAAAATTTAGAACTAGAGAACAGTGAAACTATTAGCAACAAGAAAAACAGGCAATCACTAAGACAGACAAAAACAGAAAGGCAATTGTGATCTGTAATAAGATCCAGCACAAGTTAGACCCAAATTAAAATTAGAATCAGGTAGCAATGAAGTAAACTTATTCCATCTTCCTTGCTATTTGGTTTGACTATCTTTCTTATATAAAAATCTATTGGACTGAAGGAAAGGGAAGGGAAGGATGACATTCCCCAAAGATATAATGTACCCATTGCGTAACTTATGAAATGGTAGGTCCTTTCTTCATAACAATTGTTTAAAAATCTATTGCAATCTGACAAATTACCTTCTATCAACTGCAAATTTACCCGCTATAAATTGCTGCATAAATCATGAAAGGAATAATGGATAGCAGCATAGGTAGAAAGAAGGATGAGCTGGGAGCCAGTGGCTTACATCTATAATTCCAGCTATTCAGGAGGCTGAGATTCAGGGATCCTACTTTGAAGCCAGCCCAAGCAGTAAAGGATATGAGACTCCAGTCCCAAAATGTTTAGCAAAATATTAGTTTGGAAGGGTGACAAAAGTAGTAGACTGCTAGCTGAGTGCTAGGCTCTGATTTCAAATCCTGACACTTGGAAAAAAGAAAAAAGAAAAGGGTGGGTGACATTGTAGTGTAGAAAATGGAAATGGAAATATGTCTGATTTACAAATTAAATAGAAATTTGCAGGACCAGTGATCTACAAGTATCAAGGTATATATCTGTAGTAAATGAGTGAAAATGCTCAGGTAGTTTAAATGGTCTGCAGGGGATTCATATCCATAATATAAAACAAAATAAAAACATTAAACATCAAAAAATCCCATCAATAAATGGTCAAATGAATGAGACAGTTCTCAAAAATACCAATGGGGGGCTGGGAAAGTGGCTCAGTGGTAGAGTGCTTGCCTACCATGCATGAAGTCCTGGGTTCGATTCCTTAGTACCACAGACACAGAAAAAGCCAGTAGTGGTGCTGTGGCTCAAGTTGTAAAGCACTAGCCATGAGCAAAAGAAGCTCAGGGACAGTAGTGCTCAGGCTCTGAGTTCAAATCTTAGGATTGGCAAATAAAAAAGTACACATAGCCAACAAATACATTTTAAAGTTCAACATCTTTAGTGATCAAATCTACATTGAGATTCCATCTCACTCAGTCAAAACAACTATTATCAGAAGAGAAAAATATCCACAAATAGCAGCAGATTTTAGATGCAAAAAAATACCCTCTTAATGTGAGTGGGGAAATGTACAGGAAATGTTTGTATGTATGTGCTGGGTATGTGTTTATGTGTGTGTGTGTGTATGTCTCTGTGTGTTTATGTGAAACACAAGGAGAATTATTCACAATAATAAAAAACAAAAATGTTATTTATAGGAAAATAGGTGGACCTGAATATAATTATTATGCTAAAAATAAGTCGGACTTGGAAAAAAGCATATTTTCTCTCATAGGAAAAAAACTAGATTTTAAGAGAAAAATTGGAAGTAGAAAGGGCATGATTTGGGAAGAGAAAGGATCTGTGGGAGAAGGCCAAGAAATGATGATGGTGGTGAATACGGTCAAAGTGCATTATGCACATGCATGAAATGTCATGTAACCCATTATTGTGTACATTAATAAATGCTGATATGAGAAAAATAAAACATCAAGAGCTAAAAATATAGTATATAATACATTGATATTCACAAAGTTGTGCAACCATCACCACAAATTCCAGAATATTTTGAAAACCCTGACCTACACACAATAGCAAATTACTTTCCATTCCATCTTCCCCCTCAGCTCCTGAACAAAATGAATTCTTTCGTTTCTCTGTCTTCTATGCATGTCCTATGACTGGAGTCTTAAAATAGTGTGATCTTTTCTTAGCATAATCTTAATTTAGCATAATTATTTTCAAGATTCATCCATTGTGTAGCATAGACCTGCACTTCATTCATTTTTATGGTTAAATATTGTATGGATATACTGCATTTTGTTTATTCAAAAGTTGAAGGGCTAGTTACTAATGCTTACCAGGCCTGGAACACATACCAGGAGAACAAAGTTTGGTCAGGAGGCAATAAGACACTAGGGAAAACACAGGCAAGAGCCAACAGAGTAAATTTTATGGAAGGAACCACTGAGGCAGAAAAGCATATTTACAATGGATTAATTTGAGTACTTTTAACAGCCTCTACAGTATAGCCCCCTACTATTTATGGTAAGTATTTTATCTGGTCCTCATATTTCAGACCATTCCCCAGGAGATGGGTAGTAGCATAATGTCTGGTAATCCCTGGAAAGGATATTCTCTCCAGATCAACAAGGTTCCAAGTACTAAAACTTCAGAATAAATTTGTCTTTAAGCCAGGCACCAGTGGCTCATGCCTATCATCCTAGCTTCACAGGAAACTGAGATCTGAGGATCGCAGTTCAAAGCCAGCCCCGGAAGGAATGTCTGTGAGACTCTTAAACCACCAAAAAACCAGACGTGGCACTGTGGCTCAAGTGGTGGTGTGCTCGCCTTGAGCTGAAGAGCTGAGTAACAGTACCCAGCCCCAGAGTTCAAGCCCCATGAAAAGTCATCTTTAATATACATCTATAGTGACCACTTCCTTCAGGCCACCTTCAACTCCTTTTAATTGGTTTACAGAGAGGACAAAAACTAAAGAAGAGAGCTTCTTCTAGTAATTAAAATATAGTACCCAAGGACATAATTTTTCACTTGATATGATCATACATATAGCATAATGAAGTTGTAGAAATCACTTGCCACTATGGAGTAATTAATTGAAAACACAACATTTTCTTTAAAAAAAATCTGCTCATTTGTGAGCAGATAATTACCAAACATTTATGATAACCTAATAAAATATGATACTTTAGTACTTCAATGTGTTAGTACTTACTCTAGTTCTTTTCATATCATAACGTTAACTGACGTGTTTATGGGTAAAATAATATATATGAGGTTTGCTTTAAATTATCCCCAAAACAACCAGAAAAGCTAAAGGCACTGATGGCATAAGATAGAAATACTCATAATAACTGAGACTTGAAGATGAATCCATTAAAACTACAGCTGGGAACCAGTGGCTCTCACCAGTAATCTTCCCTAACCAAGAGGCTGAGATGTGAGGATCAGAGTTCCAAGCCAGCCAGGGCAGGAGACTCTGTAAGACTCTTATCTCCAATAAATGACTCAAAAAGAAGAAGGAGGAGGAAGAGGAGGAGGAAGAGGGGGAGATGAAGGAGGAGATGGAGGAGGAGGCAGAGGAGGAAGAAGAGGAAGAGGAGGAGGAGGAGGAGGAGGAGGAGGAGGAGGAGGAGGAGGAGGAGGAGGAGGAGGAGGAGGAGGAGGAGGAGATGGAGGAGGAGGAGGAGGAGGAAGAGGAAGCCGCCAGAAGCAGTGCTATGGTTCAAATGGTAGAGCATTAGCTTTGAGCAAAAAGAAGCTTAGGACAGTGGCCAGGACCGGCAAAAACAAAAAAACAAACAAATAAAAAAAACATTTACAATACTTTTTGTCTGTGCATGAATACATTATTCACATAATAAACCCTTTAAAACTAAGGTGAAATCCACAGGAAAAAGAAGTACTAAAATTTGCAATCAGTTTAGGAGAGTAATTTTATAGAATCCCAAATTCATATACAATATGTATTTATACTATTATGAATCAAAACTCCATCCCTTTTCCTTAAATTCTAGGATTGCTAAAGTGACTTGATCTTTTCTCTAGTTCCAAATATCTGCAGACTAATATTGACACAGGTTGATCCAATTCTTGGTGAAGTAGCTTTATGCTAAGCAATGGCATCCTGATGGTGAGGCAATGCAGGTTGTTATGCTTTCTGATGACAGTCTGATCCAATTACGGAATTTCACTAATCAATGACTCTTCACTCTCAAGAGAGCTTTACGGAACACAGTAGAGGTTGCTTAATTAATAAGGTTAAAACACCCTTTGGGGGGCTGGGAAGGTGGCTCAGTGGTAGCACGCTTGCCTTGCATGCATGAGGCCCTGGGTTCCATTCCTCAACACCACATAAGCAAAAAGAAAAAAAGCCAGAAGTGGCGCTGTGGCTCAAGTGGTAGAGCACTAGCCTTGAGCTGAAGAGCTGAGGGACAGCTTCCAGGCACAGAGTTCAGGCAACACGACTGGACCTAAAAGAAAAAAAAAAAAACACCCTTCAAAAACAAGAAAGGAAGACATTTCTATCTGTGTCAAGGAAACATCCTCCAAATATAGTACTGTGAAGTCTTGGTGGGAATATTTGGTCAGAATGATCAGAAGGAAGGGAAAGAGGGAAGGAAGGGAAGGGAAGGGGAGACTATTGATCTTTATACATTTATTAGTTATGGGTTTTAAATAGTATTTCCTTAAAGTTCCCATAAAATAGGAATTATTTTTTTGCTTAAGAAAATTATTTCTTCTTGAACAAGTAAAATTCTATTTAAAAAAATCCCCAAGTGACACATATAAACCAAGCAATGGAGGAAATTAATAAAATAAACCATTCTCTGAGAATTGTGTCCTCATGTGCCTATAAAGTGAGGGAAAGAAATTGCAAGAAACATTCAATGTGTAAGAAAACTTAAGATATTTAAATTACTAGATTCAACTACAATGGGGAAATGACAGATAAACTGTGCTGAGGTACCTTGAATAAAAGCCATGAAGCCCACATTTGTGGCCCCATAGCATCTTGTCTACTACTATCAACTAATCTGCCTGGACCAGGACATGTCTCCTGAAATCCAGGATACACATTTAGCTCCTGGGAGATGAAAACATGGAGCACTCATTAGAAATGCTTCAGAACAAGGAGTGATCAGAAGGAGATTTAATTACTAAGACAGCACGTGAAGAAAATACCCTGACACCATCACAGTAGAAACCAACTCCCACAGTGTAAACAGATGGGCCAAAGAAGGAGGAAGAAAATGACCATACAATTAAAACCATCATATTCTTTGTAGACATAGGCTGCCATTCTTCCTACAGGATGGTTTACTGGTGCCAGCTCCCCTTCTGAGGTCATACATTCCATCAAGGGAAAGAAGTTATTCAAGCCCCATAGGTGTTTGTCCAAACAGCCAACATGGCCATTAAAATTATATTTATAAAACACTTTTAATAAACGGAGGAAATAATAATTAAATAAAAATGATATCTGTAGAAATGGTTTATATACTTTATAATTTCCAAATGTAATCTCCAAATATTTTGTAACCTTAAAAATGTTATTTGCCAACAAGGCAAAAATAATTCATAGCGTGAAAACTTAGAGCAGAGGTTTCCAGTTGGAAACGGAGCAAAATGTCCAAGACAGCTCGTACTGGCTGTTATGGTTGTAGAGGTTGAACTGGTTGTAATGCTTTCTATGTTGAGGCAGTGAATTCACACTGGTGTACAATTGCGTTAAAACTCAACCAATACCACATTTGTATCTATTTCACCAAATATAAATATCACCTCATAATAAAGAAAGAGGAACTGTAATGAGAGGCATTATTACAAAGAGGAAAAGAAACATCTATATCAGTTATGTGCGTTAAACTGTCGAGAATTTAGCCATTTAAACCAATTGTATACCATTCTGAGTATGTCTTATCCAATCGCCTTTTGCGGATATTGCTTCAATATATAAGAGAATAATTAGGTGAGGGCTAAAATCATCCTATTATCTAGAAGAAAGGCCAGCTTGAGGATTTCAGAGAAGGGAGGGGAGGAGAAGGGAAGGGAGAGGGAGAATGAAGGGGGAGAAGGAAGGAAAAGAATAATGGAAGGAAGAAAGGGAGGGAGGAAAGGAGGGAAGGTGAAAAATGGGGGAATACTGGAACATATACATACAGGCAATAACTTCATAATAAAAGTCAAGTAGTTCAACAAATAAGAGCAAGGATTGACAAATATGAGTGCATCAAACTTCTGCATTGAACAAAATGTTACTAGACCAAAGACACAGCATACAGGATGGGAGAACACTTTTACCACATATCATCAGAGGCAGAAAAAATGTTTAACAAAATCCAACATTCATTCATGATAATACAACACAGTAAAGTATAAACAGTGAAAACTTCCACAAATTAGGATGTAATTGTACAAAACTCTATGCCTAATGTCATACTTAATGATGAGAAACTTGAAGCTTTCCCATTAAGATCAGGGACAAGATAAAGGCGGTCTATCTCACTACAGCTTTTCAGCATTGCACTAAAAATCCTAATGTATATGGCTAGAAAAGTAAATTAATAATATATCTATTGGGAAGGAATTTCACAGATATTTGATCATGCATGCAGACAATATAAAAGAATGAACAATAAAAACAATAATCTTCCTAAATTAATAATTATAGGAAAGTTGCAGGATACAGTTAATATATGAAAAGTCAATTTCTTGTTTATGTATCAATGATGAATAAGATTTGAGATTAATAAAACAATAACATTTTCATCACCATCCAAAAGAATGACACACTTAGGTATACACTTAATAAGATACATGAATAGTCTCTATAAAGAAAACAATGAAAATAAACTTATTAAAGAAATCAGAGAGGTATTCACGTTCATTAACATTCTTTCCTAACTTATTTTTTTATTTGACTCAATCTCAATCAATATCCAAGCATGTTATTTTGTGGATAGCTACAAACTGATTGTAAAGTTTATATTGAGTCATAATATCCAGCACAAGATGAAAAACAGGATTTCAAAACATACGACAAAACTATAGTAATCAGAACAATGATACTTCTCAATTTGATGGTTAACCTAAAATTTACATAAAATGCAAAGTAATTGAATAAAAAGTACATATATGTAATACTTCAAATAGCATTGTTAAATGCCACTGATATGGATAAAATAAATTGATTTTTGTATAGGCAGAAGAAAAAGGGTTGTGTGGTAAGTTGTTAGTCACAAGAGGGTCTTATTGGATTGACAACAGTTTACTCCTGGGGGGGAGGGTCGGAGAGATGGGGGATGAAGAGGGGAAAGGATCAGAAGGGGAAACAAAGGAGGAGGTAACAATGCTTGATAATAAATGTACTCACTATCTTGCCCATGTAATTGTAACCCCTCTGTACGGTATTTTCACAGTTAAAAAAAAAGAAAAAAGAAAAAAGAAAAGTATTCATTACCTCCTTCCTTATGTAAATGGAACTCCCTGTTCATCACCTTTGCAATAAATTTCTTTAAAAAATAGATTAACAGGGACAACCTGGTCTCTCTCTCTCTCTCTCTCTCTCTCTCTCTCTCTCTCTCTCTCTCTCTCTCTGTGTGTGTGTGTGTGTGTGTGTGTGTGTGTGTGTGTGTGTGTGTGTGTGTGTGTGTGTGTATTTCTCAACCTGGACCTTGAAGTCAAAGCCTGGGAGCTGTCCCTGAGCATTTTTGTTCAAGGGTAGCATTCTACCACTTTATCACCCAACACCACTACCAGTCTTTTTGGGGGTGGTGGTAATTAATTGGAGATGAGTTTCATGTACTTTCCAACCAGAGCTGGCTTTGAACTGCAATCCTCAGATCTCAGTTTACTGAGTACATAGAATTACGGACACAAGACTCTGGCACTCTGCACATGCTATGTTTTCTTTTTTTTTTCCTTTTTTTTGTTGTTGTCAAGATGCTGTACAGAGGGGTTACAACTACATAAGTAAGGTAATAAGTACATTTTTTTCCATAGGTCATGGAAACTGAACCCTAGGCCTGGGCACAATCCCTCAGCTCTTCAGCTGAGCTTCCTTCCCAGTCCCAATAAGTAAAATTCTTGTGAAACTTGTTACCTCTTCCTTCATTTTTTTCCTGATTTCTCTCCACCAATTCCCCCATACACACTACTTCATTTTGTACAGATCATTTCCGACATATTTTTTTGTCTATATTGCTGTTGCATTGGTATCCCCCTTGTGTTTTGTCTCACCATTTTGTTGTTCCCCTTCCCTTCCCTAATTCAAATAAATGTATATGAAATAACAGGGTACCAAAATCAAATTCAGTGACAACAGGGAATATACCACAGGGGGAAGAACATACAAAAGAAACAAAAAATAATATAGTACATTAAAGCAACAACAAAGGAAAATCTCTTATAAGATCTTAGAAGAAAGCTCTTTAGGTTGGAACTGGAACCTCAGAAAACGGAAAAGTGAATTAATATGCTTCTCAAAACATGCCCATATCGACAGGAAGTTATTGAGTTTGCTAAGGGATCATCTTGCTGAGGAATATTTTCCAGGATTATTTTGGATTATAGTGAATCACTTTTGAATCTTCTCTAATCTAGAATATAAATACCAACTTGCACCCACCCAGGCTGGAGACAATGGCTCACATCTACAATTCCAGATACTCTAGACAATCACGATTTGGGGCCATTCTGGGAAATAAAGTAAACATGATACCAACTCAACAAAACTAAAGCCTGGACATGATATATGCCTATTATCTTGGCTATATGGGAAGTGTTGAATAGATGGATCTCAGTTTAGGTTAGCCTAGAGAGAGACGACCCTCTCAGAAAAACAAACACATAAAATAAAACAGGATGGAATGCAGCTTAAGCCATAGATAAAGCACCTGTCTAGCAAGCACAAGGCTCTACGTTCAAACTTTAATATAGTGAATAAAAGCACACAAACCAATAAAGCCAAGTTACTTCACACAATCTAGCTCAGTTGACAATATTGATTTTGGATAATTAAATATTAATTTTTCTTAAGCCACAAAATACGATTTAGTTTTAAAACAAAATGGTCTACAAACTAGTTTACAGATTTTTGGGGGGGGTCATGGGACTAGAAATGTAAGCCGCATTCTGTCCCTCAGCATTTCAGCTCAAGGCTAGCACTCTACCACTTGAGCCACCATGCCAATTCCAGACTTTTCTGCTTATGTGGTGCTGAGGAATCAAACGCAGGGCCTCATGCCTACAAAGCAAGCACTCTACCACTGAGCCACCTTCCTAGCCCTAGATTACAGAATTCTACACCAAATTCTTTGTGACGTGTGTATCTGGCCATCTCCAGAATTTGTGAAGATTCTGTCTTTTTTTTTAATTTAATTTTATTTTATTTGTGAACATACTGTACAGAGTGGTTACAATTACATGGGCAGGATAATGCGTACATTTCTTTACCAAGCATTGCAGCCTCCTCCTTTGTTTACCCTTCACATCCCTTCCCAGCCTCCCACCACCCCCCAATCCCAATCCTTCTCCTTCCCCCCCCCTCCCCCCCCCGCACCGACGTTGTAAAGCTCGTTTTGGACATGACAACTTGTACTTCTCATTGTTGCAACAGGTCCACCTGTATCCTTAAACAACTGGTTTTTCCGCATCTCCTCAACATGTTATACTGACATCAAACATAGTGAAAGCAGGGGTTATACTGTGGGGGAGGGACATACAAAGCAACAAAGAGAAAATCTTATAAATGCGTTAGAAACACATGAATGAAAGAAAAAAAACATTAAAATACATACCTAAGGGTTCATTTTCCTGACCTCACATTATCTGACCTTTTCTGCTTGACTCATACATATACTATATATTGCAAATAAGGGAAACCATGGGACCTATGTTTCTTTTGGCCTGGCTTACTTCACTTAATATAATTTTTTCCAAGTTTTTCCATTTCCTAACAAATGGGGCAATGTCATTCTTTCTGATGGAGGCATAGAATTCCATTGTGTATATATATCACATTTTCTTGATCCATTCATCTGCTGAGGGACATCTGGGTTGGTTCCATATCTTAGCTATGGTAAATAATGCTGCAATAAACATAGTTGTGCTGGTATCTTTAGTGTGGTTTTGTTTGTAAACATTTGGGTAAATGCCCTAAAGTGGGATTGCTGGGTCATAGGGGAGATCTATATGAAGTCTTTTGAGGAACCTCCATACTGCTTTCCTACCACATAACTTCTCATAGTACTTTTGCTACATGGAACTGAATTCTGCTCTTGAATGCGCTTGTGATTCACTTGTAAGTTACATAATGGGATGTGGATATGACTGCAGAACTTTAAAGGTAGCAGCTGTCTCCAGAAAGCATGACTCAGGTTCTGGTAGCATCCACAAAACAAGACTGGGTTTCTCTTAGCACTACAATGCTACCATTGAACCATGTAATGCTGCCAGAACTTGAGTCTTGCTTTCTGGAGACAGCTATGCCGGGTTGGAAACCCGGCTTCATCAGGTGTGGAGACCATGAAAGTTCCACAGCTGCTCCTTCCACTTGCTCTTCTTATAACAACTCCAATTGCAAGGGACAACTGTGGGAAACGCTGGACTTTTGCTCATGTGTAAATTTCCCTTTTGTGCAGCAATCTCTGCTATAGTAAATAGCTTGACTTCACCATGATCATAAATCTAAGAGTAAACAGTTACGAGGCTACTCAGGAAGAGACTTTGGGTAACTCATTAGTGTCACATAAAGTCATTACAGCAGTATCAGAGAGCGAACACATGAAGCCTGAGTGTCTACTATTCCTTTTGCCAATAATATTCCAGAATGTGTTTGAAAAACATTGCAGTGAAAGGAGTCTTAATAACTCTCTGGCTCTTCTATCTCAACTTCAGCCTGAAAAACTCTTAATGGGAGGGGAGAGAGGAGACGGGGGGAATGAGAAAGCGACAGAAACAGAAAGACATCAGAGGAAGTAAGGAAGTCGGAAAGAAATGAAACATAGCGAGAGAATGACATACAGGGTAGTCAGAGAAAAAAAGGAGGAAAAAAGACATAGATAGATAGAGAGAGGGACGGAGGAGAGGATAAAAGGCAGGAGAAGGAGAAAGAGACACAGAGACAGATAGAACAACCAAGATGGACATGGAGAGACAGAAAAGGATAAAGTAAGAGAAAGGGGGGGAGGAGAGAGAAATGAAAGAGAAGGAGGGAGAAAGACACTGGGAGACCTTTGTCTCTTTCTTTGAGAGGAATGAGGAGATCATACAGAAAACATCACGGAATGGATCATCAGATTTTTTAAAAAGAGTATCTCTTGTGGAGAAAAGTCTGACAACTTGGGACTAAAGATTAAACTGTTAGTGAACTAGTGATTAAGAAGTTTGCTCACTCGGGCGATGGTGGCTCACTCTTGTAATCCTAGCTACTCAGGAGGCTGAGATCTGAGGATCGAGATTCAAAGCCAGCTGGGGCAGGAAAGTCCGTGAGACTCTTATCTCGAATAAACCAATAGAAAACCGCAAGTGGCCCTGTGCTCAAGCGGTAGAGCATTAGCCTTGAGTTGAAGAGCTGAGGGATAGCTCCCAAGCCCAGAGTTCAAGCCCCACGACCGAACAAAAAAATTGATTACAATAACTAGTATATGTCTGGGACAAACAGAAAAGGTCAAAAGCTATGTACATGTGACCAGACAAAATACTGTTAAAAAAATTGAACCCCAAGAAAAGGACACAACTGTTTTTTTTTTCTTTCTTGCTAACGTTTCTAATTTATTTATAATGTACCAAGTGATTTTTTTTGTTTCTTTTTATGTTCCTACCCCAGGGTATAAGCCTTGTTTTCACTATATTTGATGCCAGTGCCCTGCATCTTGTATATACACTTATCTCATTTGGGAAGGGGAAGGGATAAAACAAAATGCTTAAATAGGGATACAGGTTGAGTCATTGTAAAAATGAGATGTACAAGAAAATGAACTTTACAATTTCGGCAGTGGGGTAGGATTGTAGTTCTGGAGGTGGGAGGGAAGGAATGATGGGGTAAAACAAAGGAGGAGGTAACAATGCTTGATGGGAAATGTACTCATTAACTGGCTCATGTAACTCTAATCCCTTTGTACAGTGTTTTTGCAATAAAAATATATTTTAAAAAAGATGTTTGCTCACTTTTTTCATTGTTTAAGAATTAGGCAATACTGTGGGCACTGGTGTGTCATGTCTGTAATCCTAGCTGTTCAGGAGGCTAAGATCTGAGGATCTTGGTTTAAAGCCAGCCTGGGCAGGAAAGTCTGTGAACATTTATATCTAATTAAACACCATAAAGCTAGAAGTGGAGTTTAAGTGATGGAGTGCTAGTCTTCAGCAAAAAAAAAAAAAAAAAAAAGCTCGGGGACAACACACCGGCCCTGAGATCAAGCCAGGACAGGCACCGAAATAAATAAATAAATATGATAAAGGGGTTACAAAAGTCTCTGGAAGCTAAAAAATATTTAGTTTAATATTCTAAAAAACCTACAAACAAATCTATGGTAAACAAAATGACAAAACTTTCAACGAAACAAAATCACGAATACTGCTATTACTCAGCTATTATTAATACTGTTGTTTCTCAGCCCTAAAGGTCACACAAATTATGCTTCACTAATATATCCCATTCAGAAATTGTGCTACAAGAAAATGAATGGTTGTTTTAGATTTTCCCAAGCATATCCAAGCTCTCTTTTATGTGTAGGTCACACTTATCTATTTATTACATCACTTCAGGAAGCTGTGTAAGTCAAAGTGTTGCTAGACACCTGTATTACCTATATTTGTTGAAATGCGATATGTGTGCATATCTATCTGTCAAAGAAATGCAGATGTCGTAGCCTTAGGAAATCTTTGCATATAGAGAATGCTGATTCTGTATTGATTACCTCCCTAAGTGGCTTGAAACACCAGCCTCTGAGTAGCCTGTAAGAATACCCATATGGAAGGTTGAGCCTATCTTCCCTAGATAGTCTGCTGGTACCTGAGTATGTCCATTTAAGGTCTGGCATCTTGTCTTCACAATGCGGTGAGGGAAGGCTATGTCCTTGTCCCTTCTCAGGTTATGGGCATGCCTGGATAGCTGGAGACAGGGGCGAGCACTTGGCTGATATGTTACTGAATCTGTCAGCCAATTCCTGGGACTGGGAGTGTCCTGTAACCCTACTCCAAAAGGTACATGCTAAAAGGCATTGAACAGCATAGACACCATTATGCCATACCATGTGTCTCCGTGTTTGTGTCCTGTCTCCTGTTTCCTGGCTGTTCACCATGCATCCCTTTTAAGCTCTCCATCGGAGCTGAGTTGGTTTCTTGGTATTGTTTTTTTTTTCTTTCTTTCCTCTGTGGCCTGTTTCCTAACCATATTATGTGGGATCTGCAGTCCTTTGTAACAACTGGCTGCATGCAGACTGCTAACTATAATATAGACTCCAAAATTCCATCTACTAAAATGTTACTGCTTAGATAATTCACCTTAAAACAGTCACAGATGAATGAAAAGGAAAGTTCTCTGGTGCAAATACACAACATGAGGGAAGGGAAGAGTGGGACATGGACAGCAGTTGGGCAGAGATCATTGCTGGGATGGCAAGTTGGGCAGGGCTGTGTCATGCCCTCTCCAGACCACCCCTCCCTGACCCCAGAACCTCTCTATGACTCCCATACTCTGTGATGCAGGCCTGGGGTGTAAAGCCAAGCCCCTGTCCCCCTCAGAACTCAATTGCTTAAGGCAGTCTTGAGATTCAGACTATGGAGAAAGTTCTCTCTTTTCTGAATAACAGTACTGAAGCATGGATGAATTTTTCTTAGCTTTTTTGGATTTTGACCCCTAATATACCTTTTTGGATGCCATGGGGGTCCTGATTTTGTATTTGTTACTGGCTGTTCCTACAAGTTTATTCAACTCTTTGGATCAATGCATTCATTCAAAAGGTAAGGAAGTGTTGGGTGAACCCTCAAGAGAGATTTTGTTATGTTTGACATGGGAAGTTTGAGGAGACGAAGTATTTCTGTTGTAGGGCATGAGGCCCAGCCTGGGAGGGCTCAGGCTTCCATCTGAATGAGAAATGAATAGTGACTTTTTTCCTAACTGTGCTTAAGTTACATGGTGTGAACACTATAAGAACTCGTGGTTTCTGACATGTGATCTTGAGTCCTGTCCCCAAGTCAGATGTCCTGTCATAGGGTTTCCTTCCTGCTGAGATGCACATGAGAGCAGTACTGACCTATGAGGTACTCTGAGCAGAGCCTCAAGTATAAGCTCTGTCTTCCTCTGAGGGAGCACATATGTGGGCTGGTGGCTGCATGTTTGATGCCCTTCTCTAGCAGAGGCCCTCTGATTAAAAATCTATATGCATTGTCAAAACCCCTCTGTGAGTTTTTCAAAGGAAAATTGAAAATATTTGCCCATTAATATAAGGAAAAATCCCTGTTGATTAAAATGAATCATTTCATTTCCATATCATCACTGAACTTGCTAGAGAAAAGAGAAATAGAAATGATTGAAACCCAGTTTCTTATTTTTTTTCTCAGAATTAAGGCAGACATATAAGGAAAAAGGAGAGGAGCATTTAGAATTATGTTTTATCGTGGGTGATGGGAATTCATCAATGGTGATTCTTTTTCTTTCATGAGGTGTCAAAGCCCATGGTCTCTGAGGAAATCAGTCGCTAGACATTGTCTCTCTGAGAAAATGAGCGCTCAAAGGTAGACAGTCAGGCCCAAGATGCTTCTCAGAGTCTGTGCTGTGCCAGCTCTGGGCATGAGGCAGTGATAGACCTGGACATGTGTTTCTGCTCATTAGGGGGACAGGTGAGATGTAAAGCCACAACTTCAGTTGTGTAAGGAAGGAGCTTTACTACCAGAAGCTCAGACCCATGTCCAAAGTAACCACCCTAAGTGTTTCCTATAAAGAGACTTCTACACAATCCTTATGTTTCCAGTTTCATTACACTGTTCTGGTTTTCCAGGTCAGAGAACTTGCCAGAAAGACATTGAAGAGGAGAGGAAACTTCTTTCTATTTTTAAAAGGTAATTAGCCATTCTTCTTTCCTGGTCACAATATTACATTATAAGCACCCATGGAGAGTACAGGTGGCTAGTTTACAGAGGAGTAGCCATAGCAAAGGGTGTGTTAAAGGAGATGGTACTATGAGGTCACAGATGTGTGAGAACAGAAAGGGTATATGGATGCAGGTGTCCCCCTTCCCCCCTCTCACTGGCAGGCCCTCCATTTCCCATGATAGTCCTGGCAATAACCTTGCACTTTTTGTATCCTGCAGCTCACTGAACCAATCTGATGATATCCACCCCTTGAAGAAATTGCTGTGTCCAGAACCCCTCTGTCACATATGTAACAGAACCACAGCAAAGGTCAGTCAGCTACTGTCTAGGGCATCCCTGGAAAATGATGCTTTCCCCTTGTCCTGTTTGGTTTCCACAGCTTTGATAAAAAAGTTATCATTCACTTGTTTGACAAACCCTCCTGGACATTCAACTCCAGCCACTTCACCTGAACCTTGCCTCTCATCTTCCTCCAATGTCTCTCTTAACAAAGTCATCTCCTTAAAGAACTTATCTTCACCACCACCACCAGGAGACTCTCTGTCATCATCATCTATTTCTCCCATGGATTCCCAATTCTGGGAAGACCTATTCCTAGTTGGGATTTCCCCTTGCCCATATAATACTCAGGAAACAGGAAACAGGACAAGATAGGTCCTTGTATATGGTGGACAGTCTTGATGGATTGCCCACTTATTACCCAGCAATCACTTATGACTGAAACAAGAGAGCCATTGACAGTACAAGCCCCTCTATGTCCAAACTCCCCATGCTGCAGCTCCATGCTGCAAACCTGCCTCTGCCCAGCTTGGCAGAGTATTATAGGGACCAAGAGCTTACTGACCTCGATAGTCTTGCACGATTTTTTGAGGGAGACACTACAACCTACATTACAAATTCTAAAACTCACTCATTTATCTTCTTTGATGTCCTGAAACTGCTGGAGAGACAAATCCAAAAGAGAGGCGATTTCTTGATGTCAGAGGATAAGGAAGATAAAACACAATATTTCCCCAATCAGTCAAAGCCAGAGCACCAGTTGAATGTTTCAGAGGAATTGTTGCAGTCTATTGTTGATCAGCAAGACTCAGAAGTCTCTCTTCCATTTGCAAGCACCACAGGCAAATTCGAGAATTTTCACATGCACCAAGAGCAGCCCTCACATCCGAAGGTCTTTGTGGACCATTCATCCCAGCTTTTCTGGGGTCTCGCATCCCTACACTGTGAGTCCCTGAGCATTATGTCCCTGCCTCAGCTGACTGTCCCTCAATCTGCTTCAATCAAATTATTCATGCCTACAGTGCCCATAAGCCCACTGTCATTTCTGGTCAAACAACTCTGTCCTTGCCCCAGATTCAACATCAAGCATTGTCTTAAGTCCTTCTCTAATCTCCATCCCAGCATCTCCCTTCTGTTCAATTCCAGACCCAGGTCGAATCCCCACTTCCAGTCCTGCCACCTTCTGGATCTCAGCTCTGCAACAGCGGAGTTTGTTTTCATATGCCTCAGCCTCAGAGCAAGACACAGCTTCTTAAACTGTCTCAAATTGATGGTCTAGAATATAATGTATTACAGAAAGTTCATAAAAGCATATGGGGTTTACCCCCTGTCATCCAAAAATCCCAAGAAGACTTTTGTCCTCCAGCTCCCCATTTTTCATTTGTTAAACATACCTGCAAGGCCCATGATTCTTCCGTCTCTATACTTCCTGGAGACTTTCCTCTTGAAGATGAGCTCCGGAAAAATACTAGAGCATCACGATCGAAAATGGCTCATCCAGCACTGCTGAGACCTGCCCAACAGGATCATTTTATCTTCATCATCAATGAGTCTTCAAACAGAGAAAAAGAGTAGCCATGGACTTGGATGCATTTCTATTTTCACTAGTGCCAGCATCAAAAATTTAAGCAAGGTTGAACTGCCACAGTTAGAAAGGCAGCTCAATGAGAGGAGTTTGGAGATACCTCCTCTAGAGCAGGATATAAAGAAACAAGGACACGGTTTACAGACCAGAAAAAAATTATCAATGACTGAGCCATGCCAAGGTGGCTCCAGATGATCTTCCAGCACATGACACTCACACAGACCAAGAAATATCTATAGATATTCATTCAGGATATATCACTCAAGCACCTTATAGGCAAGTCAATACCAGAAGGCGGCCCTGGAAGCACATCTGAGCAAGAAATTTGATGAAATCAATAAGGATCAGATCCCAGAAATTGTGCAGAGTTCAAGGCATTCTGTCAAAATGAATTTTTCTGAGAATTTCCTCAGCCAAGTGAAAGATTTGGTGCCATTGGAGAGAAAGGAGAGCATCTTTAGTTCTTTCCCTTATGGCGAAAGGCAAAAGATTTTCGAGGATCACATTGAGATTTTTTCACTGGAGAATGGTGAATGGCCTTCCACAGAAGATTCAAGAATCCATAGAAATCTTCAGTGTAAAAAAGCTCCAAACAAATTCTTACAAATTCCATCCTCAGATATTCTTAATTCCGAGCCAGATTCTAAAATTGAGGTTCCCAGGCCTCTAATAGGACACTCTAACACTTTTCACGGGGACACAATGAGAACAGCAAATGTCCCTGTTGTGGATAATTGCCTCTCTGCCACTGTACCTGTGGGCAAAAGAGGACAGGAGATTGTAAAGGAATCACCCTTATATACCAGTCTTCAGTTTGCAGTTGAAGATGGCAAACCCACAGCTTTGTCCCACAAAAATGACAGCAGCGATAAACCTGTGCACAGTTCAATGCTGTCCACAAGACAAGTTGGTAGTGAACCTGAGATACTAGATAAGAGTGAGGGTTCCATCAATAATACCAAAAAGTTTCAGAGAAAAATGAAGAATTTAGATCATTTTTCTATGACCTACAAGTCCAAGGAGCTACTCAAAGCAGAAAAACATCATGATTTTCAATCACAACCTAATAACCTGATGACCAAGGAGTCAGGGTGTTTCCCAGTGACAAAAGTAAATTCTCATAAAGTAGAAACTACCCTGACTACTAAAAAGTCCCCAACAAGAATCTCAGTTCCTGATTCTATATCAATAGAAGAACTTAAAAGCAAAATGATTAATGAATTGAAGTTAAAATCTGAGAACAGGAAGCAGAGGCAGGTTCAGGAAGCTCCCCCTGATCCACCCCGAACTTCAGATAAGGGGACAATCAAGGGGACAGTCCAGATCTTGCTGACTCTTTACCAGGGTGTCCCCAGTACACAGTAGCCATCCAGGTATTTCATGTTAATTCATGCAGCAAAGGGAGCAGCATGCAGCAGCAGCAGCCAGAGCCATGGGTCCCTAGCCACATGATACCCAAGTGCCAAGCCCAGGATTCCCCTCGAACAATGAAGACTAGTCTCTAGGTTATCTCCACTAGGGACACAACAGCCTACCAGGTACTTCATGTTCAGTTGCACAACAGATGGACCAGCATGGAAGAGCAACAGGAACCTACTCAAATTATATCCAAATGCCAGGACAAGTATTCTTCAACAATGCAGACCTTGCTTGCTTGTGACCAAGATTCCCTACAGCAGCCTCCCAGATGTTTCATGTTCAATTGTACAACAAAGGGAACAGCATAGAGCAGCAGCAGGAGGAGCCATGGGTCCCTAGTCACATTGTTCCCAAATGCCGGGCCAAAAAACCCCACTCAACTACAAAAAGAGTGAACCTTAAGGTATCCAAACTGGATGAACCTGGCAGAAGTGATGTCAGACTGGAGAAATCCCAACTGAGAAGAAGAGCCACACCCCTACAAACAAGGCAGAAAAGATACTTGGGAGCAAGCCTTTCCAAGCCCTGTCACAGAAGAGAGAGCCCTCTCCTGAAAATAGTTTCAGAAACCAGATTAAACAATTTTTCCAATGGCTTAGCCCTAATACAAAACTCAAAGGGGAAGAAGGTTCGATAGGGAAGGGTAGTTCTTCATCGTATCGGCAGGTGAGAGGTCTAGATAAAGCTGTCTTTTCTAGAAACACAAAATCCCAGGAAGTCACAGAAGATGTTGACCAAGTCCTGTTGGAGAAACAGGTATGCAGTAGTCATGCAATGGATGTCACCTGCTCCAGAGGGCCCCCTTCTTTCTCTGTGAAGGCTGGAAAGACCCAACAAAAGGTAGAACTAAAGATCCCAACAGAGAGGCTCCAGAGACACTCCTCAAATTACAAGGCTACCTAATCTACAGTAACCAAAACCCTTCCAGTCAAGAAGCTGCCACTGCGGCTCAGAGTAATGTTACAAGAAACAGATGCATCAAAGACGGGGCAGATACCGCCAGAAAAATGTGGCATTGCATGACAAGGCCTTCCATCAAAGATATCCAGAACCCATGCCCTAAATGGAGCCAGGACCCAAAACCAATACCGACTACCCATAAAAGTGAACTTGGTCAAGTACCTCCAGATGCTCCTGTCTTTGTGGAATGTACCATGTTGGGAGATTTGTCCCTCTTATTCAAACACAAAAAGCTTTTCCAGAATTTTCAGAGAGGACGCTTCCTTCCTCCTAAATAACTGACTCCTTGTTGGGAATATCAATTTCCCTCAATAAATGTTGTTCTGATAAAGTGCTTTTATGTGTACTATGTTTGGCATGTGGCTTTGGGGGTAGCACAGGGTTTGTAGTTTAGGAAGATAAGTGGGTTCAATTCTGATTGCCACTTTGTACTTCTAAAGGGCCACTGGTTCCCTGAAGCACAGATTTCACAACGCCCTCAAAATGCTTCCCAGCCTATGATGTTCTGATCCCTTAGGTTAGCCTGAATGATACTGGATGGCAGCTAACTTTCTTCTTCACTTGGGATGACAGCTTTCTCATATCTGGAGACAAGAATTTTGAGAAGAGTGACTTAGTCATTGTTGACACTAAGCAGAAATCGCACATGCCATGGGGTGGCCAGGTGGTGGGATGGAGCCTGGAAAGGTTGAACCTGGTGTTTGGAAGTTTGCTGCATAGGATTTTAGGTGATTTGGGGGTAGGCTCAAGGAACAAAGTTAACACATCAAGAGTCTTAATGTGTTTCAGAAGCACACTTTATCTTGCCACTGACCCCTGTGGTCTTCAGACTGCCTGGACTTAGTTTTTAATGGAGCTGGGCATTGGACTCAGGGTCTCACACTTGGTAAGCAGGCACTGTCACTTGAGCCACGCCTTTAGCCCCCTTTGCATTGATAGGTTTTGAGGGGTTTTGTTTTGGTAACCAGTCTTGGGGCTGGTAACTGAGCCCCTGAACTTCTTATGGTTAAAGCTATTGGCCTATGATTTCAGACTCAGCTCCACTTCCAGTTTTTTTTTGTGTGTGTGTGTGTCCTCATCCAGCACAGGTTGGATTTGAACTTCAATCCTCAAATCTGGTTCTTGGGGCTTGACCTCAGAGCATAGGTGCTGTTCATGGCTGCCTTTTTTTTTAATACAGGGGCAGTGCATTGTCTCTGACCTATTTTGCTCAAAGTACTCTACGAGTTGAGACACAATTTGACTCGTCTGTCTAATTACACCAAAAACCTGTAAGTCAGAGTTTCATAGACTTTCTTTCTCCAGGCTAGATTTGAACTTTGATCCTTAGATCTACCCTCTGAAGATTTTAAGTATGAGCCATTTGTGTGCAGCAACATTGGGGTTTTTGTTTGTTTGTTTGATTTTGTTGTTATTGTTGGTCCTGGGGCTTGTACTCAAGCAAGACTGGGCAGTGTCCCTGAGCTCTTGTGCTCCAAGTAACCATTTACCAATTAACCTACAGATTTACTTCAGCCTTTTGGTATAATTTTACATAAGAGTCTCACAGAATTTCCTCCCTGGATTCCTGAGTAGCTAATATTACAATGGTTTGCCATCTGTGCCCAACAACATTTAAGTTTTTTTTTTCTGCATGTATTCTTTGGGGGGGCAGTCATGAGGCTTGAACTCAGGACCTGAGGGTTGTTCTTGAGCTATTTTGTTCAAATCCAGGGCTCTCCCAGTTAAGCCACAGCTCCTCTAGTCCTGGGACTTGAACCCTGGCCAATGTCTCTTAGCGCTTTTTTTTTTTGCCAGTTCTGGGGCTTGAGCTCTGGGTCTAGGCACTGTCCATGAGCTATTTTGCTCAAGGCTAGTATTGTACCACAGCATACTGTTGAGCCACAGCTCCATTCCCAACTTTTTGGAGACCAGTGTCACAGACTTTCCCAGGATGGGATTAAACCTTGATCCTTACATCTCAGCTTCTTGAGTAACTAGGATTATAGTCCTGGCAACATTGATACATTTTAATTTTTTTTTTCTGACACTCCTGGGATTTGAACTCAGAACATGAGGACTGTCCCTGATTTTTTGGGATTTTTTTTCTCAGCTATTTTGCTTAGGACTAGTGCTCTACCAATTGAGTACATCTCCACTTTGTGAAGTAAATTAAATAGGTAGCCAAGAAAGAGAACACATGCAGTATTCAGGCAGGAAGAGAAGTTGTTTTACCAAACTGCTGCCCGAATGGTGGAGAGGTGGAGAGCCATGGCTGAAAGTGAAAGGGGCTGAAGTCCTGTCTGGGTTTAAGTAAGAAAGGTGGGCGGGAGGTGCAGCCAGGTGAGAGAAAATGTGGCCATGCTGGATGCAGATGTTACAGAGATCTCAAGTTGTGCCTTCAAACAAACACCCAGTCCCCTGGTTTAAACAAATTGTGGGTAGGAATAGAAGCAGAATCATATAATGCTCTAAGCTGGGGCCACATACAATTATACACCAGCTGTAAGGCTAGGGATAATGGGTTGAGGATGTCTATACATTATTTCAAAAGGGGTAAAGCCAAGCTGATAGGGTGAATTTCTTACTTTAAACAGGGCAAATGGAAGGAGTGATACCCATTCTGCGCCAGTCTCCAAAGCCCATTTAGTTAAGGTCTCTTTTAGAGTCTGATTCATTCTTTCTACCTGCCCTGAACTCTGGGGTCTATAAGCACAGTGCAATTTCCAATCCATCCCCAGTGCCGCGGCTATTCTCTGACTTTCTTTTGAGACAAAGGCCGGTCCATTGTCTGACCCAATGGTGAATTTCTTCCAGGATCTTCTTAGCCACTATGTTCGAGGTCCATGGTTTGTTGGTAGGCTTCAACCCATCCTGAAAAGGTGTCTACAAAAACTAGCAAATATTTATATCCAAATTTTCCAGTTTTAATTTCTGTGACATCTACTTTCCAATACACACCTGGCCTATTTCCACGTAGGCGAGCTCCTTTTGTAACTGGTTGATTGGGGGCATTGGTGAGCTGACAGGCTTTACAATTTTTAATAATGTCCTCAATGAGTTGATTTCCTTGCCTAATTTTTACTTCTGAGTGTCAGAGCAAGTCCTGCACTCTTTGGGTTCCCACGTGAGAGACCCAATGGATTCTCTCAAGAATCCCCTTGCCCAATCTTTGTGGCAAGTAAGTTTCCCCTCACCAGTGTTCCACCAGTCTGTTTCCTTCTCTGTCCGGTGGTTTATTGGACATGGGAATTTTCTTTATCCACTCCAAGTCTTCTTGGGAGCACTGAGGCTCAGGATGCAAAGCTCATGACTCTGGGTCTACTAGAGTCAGTACTTCTGCTCTGGGCTGGAGGGCTGCCTCCTTAGCTGCGTGATCAGCCAAGTTATTTCCTTTGGTTATAGAATCAGTCCCTTTTGATGGCCAGGGCAGTACATAATGGTAATATTTGCTGGTTCCCTTAAGGCCTAGATGAGGCTTAAAATTTTTGTTTGTTTTTAATAGTCTTTCCCTCAGCTGTCAGCAGCTCCTTCTCTTGATAAATGGCCCATGGACATGCATGGTGGCAGAAGTATACCAACTGTCTGTGTAAATGTTTAGTCTCTTCCTTTTTCCCATATGTAGGACTTTTGTTAATGCCACTAGTTCTGCTCTTTGTGCAGACATTCCCTGGGGGAGTGCTTCTGCCCACACTATCTCAGTGTCCGTGGTGACTGCTGCACCCACGTACCTTTATCCATCTCAAATGTAACTGCTGCTGTCTGTGAAACAGGTATGCTTGGCATGTGATAGTGAAGCGTCCAACAAGTCTGGCCTTTTTTTCTTGGCCCAGTTTCTCTTTTCATGCTCAAGTTCATATTCTCTGTCCTTCCTTTCCTGTCTTTGCTCCTGTCTATCTCTTATTGTAAACCTTTTCCACTGTGGCTACTAAATCCCTAATAGACTTCTCACCAAGTCTATCTAGAGCCTGCAACTTTTGCCTTATGTCTGGTGCAGCTTGATTTATATAAGCAAACATAATCACCTGAACCGACTCCTGGGTCTCAATATCATATGGTGTATATTGACTAAAAGCTTCCATGAGCCACTCAAGATATGCTACCAGACTTTCACTTCCTCCCTGTCTAACATCATAAAACTTGGACATATTAGTAGGTCGGCAAGCTGCCGCCTTGAGACCTGCCAACAGAGCCTAGCAGTAGATGAGGAGTCGCACCCTACCTTCAACCATATTGTAGTCCCATGTTGGTTAGATCTCAGGAAAATAGGCAGCAATCAGGGCAGGATCCGTGATGGGTGCTCCTGTGGGACCAGGGATGTGTTTCTGGGCCACCTCTCAGAAACCATCTCTCTCTTCGGTGGTAAAAAGGACCTGTAAAACTGACTGCAATCATCCCAAGTGGGTTGATGAGTATAGAGAATAGTTGCAAGCAAATGAATTAAATCCTGGGGTATCTCAGAAAAGGGGGCATTTTGGGTGTGCCAATTGTATAGATTACTGATAGAAAATGGCCAATATTGGAGTTGCTGTTGACCTTCTGCATCCACAGGACCTATGGTGCATAAGGGGAAAACAGCTGCATTAGAAGGGGGGTTGATTCCACGGCATCATCAAGTGACTGGCCCCTCAGAAACTTTAAGGGCAGGTGCCGAGGGTTCAGCTGCTGGGTCTATAGCTCCCTCCTCCTCTTGGTTATTCTCAGGTTCTGCAAAAGGACCTGGGAAGGGGAGAATGCGGGAGGAAACATTTCTTCTTCCAAGTTATCTCCCTTAAAAACTGGGGGGGGGATTACCTTTTCTTTTCCTCTTTCTCAGTTTCTTTTTGTAAGTCTAGGGTGCTAGATGCAGTGGTGTCCATGGTTTCCAGTCCCATCAGTAGTACAGTCCAAAAACAATAAACAATATAAACAAAACACATGCAGGACTGACAGTAAAATATGCTATGAAGTTGAGATCTCCCGAATTGGTCCGCTGACTCCTGTCACAATGGGATTCCACACCCACGGCCCACAGCAGAAGGAGCAGACCCACAGTGGGCAAATTGGCCCTTGGTAGGAGGCCCTCTTGGTCACCCACAATTCACAGGGCGGGGTTCCAAGACCCCCTTCCCCCGCACCCCACACGGCGGGGTTCCAATGACCCCTGCCCCTCAAGAGGATCTGGGATGATTCCCAGTTCCTCCAGGGTTGTCGTTCAAGCACATTCACTTTGACAACCCTTTACACAATACGAATCGGAGCAGCTGTCCTCACAAAGGAAGACGAAAGTAAAACAGACATATGACAGGACAAGACAAATTAACAAAGACAGTGCTGATTTACCTTTGGAGTCTGAGGTCTCGGGGGTTTTTGGGGGGATCCCGGGCAAGCACCCACTAATATGTTGTGCCCAGGTTGCAGGACCCCCACCAAGAAGACCACCGAGAGTCAGATTTTACAGCTGTTTTAAGATTTTATTTAGACAGGCTGCAGCTCAGGCCTCTTCCTACAATGATAATGACAATTTGCCTTGTGAAAGTTAAAATGTGTTTGTGACTCTTAAGTAAGTATCACTATTTCACAATACTGTGAAATATGTGAAATTTATGTAATCACCTAATGTCAATTAATTCAACTGTTTTTTTTTCTTTCATACAATTTTTTCTAACATATTTATAAGATTATTTCTTTGTTGCTTTGTGTGTCTCTCCTCCATGGTATAACCGCTGCTTTCACTGTATTTGATTTTGGCATAATTTGTGGAGGGGAAGGGAAAAAACAAATCGTTTAAATATGGATGCAGGTTGACCCATTGAAACAATAAGATGTGCAAGTTGTTATGTCGAAAAACAAACTTTATAACTTTGGTGGGGGGGGATCGTGTGAGGGGGGCAGGGGGACATGAGAAGGGATAGAAAGGGGAAACAATGGAGTAGGCAACAATGTTTGATAAGAAATGTACTCGTTTTGCCCATGTAATTATAACCCCACTATATGGTATTTTCACAATAAAAAAAAGAAAAAAATGTGAGAGAAGGAATGGTTAAGAGAGATGGGTGAGAATGTTGTCAGACACTTTGTACCCATATACTGTTTTGTAAAATGGGAACTTCTTTCTACAACTACATAAATATACTTAAAATAAAATAAAGAATTAGCTGGTTATGTTGGACATAATTACATCAGTTCACTTAGAAAAATGATAAAGATTGCTTTTTTTGCTTTCAAAGTAACTGTCAGATGGAATGGCATGAGAAGTAATTTGGTAGTAGAACCTGGCTTTGCCCTTCATTTTACTGTATGGAACAGAGTACACTACCAAGGGAAAGGGAAAGTGTGTGCTTAAAGTGAGATACTTTCTGTACTAATCTGCTGTGACAAGTAACACACTGCTTCTGCTCAGAGAGCCCTTTGGACTGGAGCTCTGCATGGGATCCATGGTCTTACAGACTCTGCTGTGTCACAAGTGTGGATTCAATAGCTCATACTTTTCCTTTGGGGAGAAATTAGGGAGTGAAGGCTTCAGGAAGAGGCCCATCCCTGTCACTCCTTTTCTCTGTCCCTCTCTCAGGACTCCTGAGCTCCCAGAGTCGATGCAGCCACCCTGAGAGGAAGGGTGAGCTCAGATTATCCTGTGGACATGCCCAGTGCTTTACTCTCTGTGGCCGAGTGGTCACCATGGACTCTACTGACTGGTGTCTCAGGTGGCTGAAGTGAGGTCCCCAGTACCTCCCCACCCAGACTTGGTGTGTTTATCCAAGGTGGGTTTTATTTTGTAGTCTGTGTGTTGGCCATTTATGTTCTGGCTTCACGTGGCTGTGGCTCTTTGCACTGTGTAGCTCCTGGTGCACATGGGCTATGTGACAGATGGGGTGACCAATGAGTATGAGGTACCCAGGAGCTGTCATGCACTGAAGCGGAACTAGCCAGGCATCCAGGCTGAGAAGCCTTGCTCTTGGTAGTGGGATGCATTACTTTGCTCTTGGCCCTAGTGTCTTGGGTTGGCTGTGCTTGTCTTGTGTGGCAGGTCAGTATAACATTCATGGGGCTATGAAACTTGGTCAGGCCAAAGGACTATGTTCATAGGGATTTTTTTTGTCAGTCATGGGGCTTGAACTCTGGGCCTGGGCACTGTCCCTGTACTCTTCAGCTCAAGGCGAGTGCTCCATCATTTGAGCCACTGTGCCACTTCCAGTTTTCTGGTGACTAATTGGAGATAAGGGTCTCATGGACTTTCTTGCCTGAGCTGGATTTGAGCCATAATCCTCAGATCTTAATCTCTTGAGTAGCTAGGACTACAGGCATGAGCCACCAGCACCCAGACCTAGGAATCTTATAAAGGCATCAGCAGAAATTTGGGTGAAATGGATTAGAGGCCGAATAGTAGAATGCAGAGAATGGTGTCAGGCTGGCTGGCAGGCAGTGCTGGCAGCTGCAAAGGGTTTTCCCTTGGGCCTCATTTCATAAAGGTAGTGACTGGGGCCACTGAAGAGCAGACTATGTTACTATGGCTATGTAGGCCAGCTGCCTGACTTCTGCCACTCGGGTGTCATTTTCTGCTGCTCCTGCTAAGCTGTTGATTTTGTCTTCTCTGTTCATTGTTTGTTCATGTCATTGTAGTAGCTTTTAAATAGGCCTCTGCTACTCCTTCTTGGCTGCCCTGTAGTGGATTGACGAGACACCGTCTGGCTGTTCCTCTTCTTCCTCTTCAGTATTTTGCTATTTTAATCAGGGCTACAAGTAGATTTGCAGCACAGTCTTAGCACGCTGATTCCTAAACATGAATGAACCCCATAGAGGGGCAGCGTGCAGGAGAGGGGAGGGATGCAGGTATCCTGCAGATTTTAGGAAGTTGGTGTTCAGAAGACAAATGTTGCCCTGCTGTTTGTTGGGCTTGCTAACTCAGTAACTTGATGTCTGTCCCAGATGCAGTGGGTGCGGGTCCTGAAGGGTCTTTTCAATAGAATTTTTATGGTACCTGTGTAGTCTGGGCTCCCACCTGTCTTTTTGCAGTCAAAGCCCTAGACAAACTGACCTGTGGGTGAACAAGGGAGTGGGTAGAACACCATGCATCCAGTATCAGGCATTGATGGAGCCTCAGCCAAAGGCCATTAAGACTTTAGGAAGAGCAGTTATTTTACCAGATCATTACCAACAGCCAGAAATGGCTGCTGTTGAGTTTTCTGTCATCATGATCTCTGAGGATTGACCTGTGTTACTGATGAAGCACATCTTGAAGTCGGTGTTGACTGAGATGACTGTCTTGCATAATGGTTTTTGGTTCTGTGGAGCTGGAGGCTGGACCTGCTGATGAAGCTTGTGCTGCTTCTGCTTGGGCTGGTGTCCTAGAGACAGCAAACTTGCTGAGTCCTTCTCAATGGCAGGAGAGGGGATGAGCCATATTATTATTCAACTAAATATCCTTATCTCAGAATGAACAGATTTTTTCCTTTAGGGCTGTTTGGATGATTGTGGACCTGGAATTTGATAGCCCTGATCATGATCATGTGTCACAATATAGTGATGGTGTTTGTGTGAGTGAAAAAGGCTGGGGGTTAAATCCAGTGCCTTCTGCATTCTATCTAAGCACTCTACCGCTGAGCCTTGGTGGATGGATAAGAAGGGCTTTTAGCTGGCGGGGCAGCAGGGTAGACTTTTTCCATGATAGGCAAAGATCATGCAGTGTCAGCAGGAAGTTATTCAGGAGGAGCATGCATTTGCATTCATTTCCCTTATAGGGTCATCAGGGAAGGCTGTTACTTACTATCTTCTCTATCTTTTGATTCTTTTAAGGTTTTATAGAGGCCGGTTACCATCTATCAGTATTTGTAGATAAATGTCTCCCCATCCTGTTCACTTCTAAGTAGAACTTGATCTTAGTGTTCAGAAACTTTGTTCTTTTGCAGCTCTGAGCCTGTGTTTTGGCTATTTGAGTCTGATAATATTCCCCGTGGTTCTGTGGCTGAAGAAAAGGAAGTTTTTCTGTAGTGGAAATCTGTAGGCATCCCTGGGTGCTGTCCTGCATGGGGCTCATAAGGCCTGCCCACAGCCTTTCTGCTCTCAGTTCTCACTAATGTTGGGAGGCACAGGCACTAGGCACTGTGCATATCCTGACTGCTGCCTTTACCTCTGCTGTTGGCTGAGCCTTCAGTCACAGTCAGTCATCATACTGACCTTGAGGGATGGGCACTGAGCTTATAGGGATTGTGAAGAACCAGGATTAACAAGCTTGTCCTAGAATTCCAGACTCTGAAATTTGTGGTTCCTCCACTTTGCTGGAAATACAGGTCTTACTTTGCCAAGATGGTGAAGGGATTAGGGCCTTTTATGACAGGTCTGGGTTCTGGGGTTCAGCATTGTCACCTTTGTTTAGATTGGCAATGAGCAAATGAGAGCTATCTGGGTCAGTGGACATGTGTTTCCCTTAGCACTGGGCTTAGTGTGTACCAAGAATCATGTGAGTTCTCCCAAATAGACATGGATATTATCACAACTTTGTACCAGAAGAACATGAGCTCTGGCTTGATCTGTTACGAAGTGTTAGAAATAGGGCTTGACCACAGGCCTCTATGTCTTCAGAGTTTTTGTGCTTCACCCAATGGGAGAGCCTAGGTCCCTGGGAGGTGAGCCTGTGTTGCTAATTACTGATAATCAGCAATGACCTTTGGGCAGTGTATCCTGAGCATTCTTCCTATGTGCACTGTCAGGTAGTCTCTAGTACCACTTAGTGATAAGGTACTGAGCGATGTGGGCACAGGTACTCTGAACTGTGAGTCTGCTTGGCCACTTTATTTAAACCTGATGGGTTCTTCAGAAGACCCATCAAGTCAGCCTCCAATTGCTACTACCCAAGCAAAGAACTGAACTCACTCTGACCTCCTAATGGTGGCAGTTGGTCGGGAAAGTCCATTGTTGCCACTGAGTCACTTGAAACCTGGTTTTCTGTGGATGCTTACAGAACCTGCTTAGGTCCATACTGGGCCATTCTTCTGGGGATGTTTTTTGGGAGGAGATGTATTCTTGTTTAGCAAAGAGGCCTAAGGAAGCAGATAGGAGGTGGTAGCTCATGACCTTTCCATATTTTGGAGATTGTTCATTTGCTTGCCCTGCTGCCTCGCAAAAGTGAGAAGTAGTCACAAATTAGTGCTCCTTGTCCAAAGTATTGAATCCAGCGCATAGATTATCTTGTAATATAATGAAACTTTGTCACTTTTAGTAGCCTATTACTGTGTGAGTTAAAGCATTTCTTAGCTGTCCTGAGATCAGCTAGGCCAGTCACAGGTATCCATGATTAATAATGTTAGGAGGTACCTGTGCTTCTGAATGGCTGTCCATCTGTGCCCATGGTGATGATGGTGATGAGCAACTGTTCACTGTGGTGGCTAAGCACACACTGCCCATGTTTGAAGCTCAGCTTTGTCCTTGAACAGTTTAGACTCTGAGCAACCTTCAGCTTTTCCTGATTTTGTCACCTGGAGAAGTCCGGTAAAATCTAAGAACATGGCTCACCACTCCATGGTAAGAACACAGGAAAACAACCTAACTGCAATGTGAGCAAAAGATTTGTATGGTCAGCTTTGACCACCACCAAATATAGATGACAAGCACATGGCAGGGTTTTGGATGCCATTACCTATTTGAAGTGCACTGGAGGTGTAACCTCAGACCTAACAATAATTTGCACTAAGAATGTGTGTTATAGTAATATTAGTAAGGATGAGAGAGATTCAGACAGTTCATTCAATGGCAGCAGAGTGCAAATGGTACACCCACTCTAGAAAAAAAAATAGCCTATAAATGCAGCTACTCTTTGGCCCAGTAGTTGTATTGGAAGACATTTTTTTTTCTAAGAAAGGAAGTTGTTTTTTATACAGACTGTCCAGCCCAAGAGAACTAAGCTGTCTCTGGAAGTGAGTGGTAAGTTGTGAGCAGTACTGCCCTTGCTGGGGTAGTACTAGGAAACACGAAGATACAAGATACAGTGAAATCAGCAGTCCCTGTGGTGTTGTCCCTCACAGCCGTGTGATTAAATGTGTATGGCAGTACTGAGTAAGTGACTTTATGGAAAGCAAGTGCATATTGGCAAGAGTAAAAGCAGTAGGAGGGGAGATTTCCTCTCAGCAGCATGGCTTCTCTGTGTCATGACTGTCCGGTTCAGAATGAGATGACAATTGTGACAACACTTTGTCTGATGTCAACAAGCTGGTAAAGGCTTCATGTGGTCTCTAGTTTTTTCCACAGGGGCATGCAGGGCTGTAATTTCACACTGAAGTGTTAAAATTCATACCACCAGGAACCACAGAAAGGAAACCAACATAGTAATGGGACTGCTAATCTTAGAGCAAGGATCACCTGGCCACAAAGATAAGAAAAATAAGACTCCATAAAAAATCATTTTCAGAGATCTCAACTATCCCAATCACCTGATTTGAGTAAATTTCTTATCCAATGGTCACAGATCTGTCTTATCTTGGTAGAATTATTACTATTATTTTTTCAGTGACAATTGTAGAGCTTAAACTCAGGGCCAGGAAATTTTCACGGAGGTTTTGTTTGAAGGGTGACACTGACTACCTCTTGAGCCATGTCATTACTACTGGGTTTTTTATGTTTAATTGGAGATAATGCTCTGAAGGAATTTCCTTCCTGGGATGCCTTCATTGCATGTGACAGAGTTAGGTGTTGTGATAAATGTCAGTATGGGAGTATATATATGTGTGGAACAGACATTTATGGCTTCTTACTAAACTCACTCTGAATATCCCCCTGCTCTTAGTCCTGTGAAATTCCTTATTTTTTCTCAAAAAAGACCTTGTCTTTGTTCAGTGCTCTGAAGGAAAGCCACCTGTCTTTCACTGAAAAGAAAGCTGATGATGCAGCAAGTAGACATGGTATGTGATGAACCTTCTTCTAGAAAATCAGGACCATGGGGAGCACATTGCAGGCTGAGGTCCCTTGGTGAGGAAAACAGAATTTGTACCACAGCAGAGTCGGACAGGTCAGTCAGGTTGGGTCGGGGAGGCCAGGATATTTCTATGTCTGGTGGTGCCAGAGGTTTCTTGCTCTGTTTCTCCTCACAGGTGAACTTTTAAGCCAGGTGCAGTGCTTTCCACAATGAGATCTCCATTCTTGCTTTGTTGAGGAAAAGGAAGGGTTTTGCTAGGGTTCTTTCAGTATCTCTGGCAGAGATTGGGCTCTCCAACCACTTCCCCCTCTCCTCCCTTCTTAAATCTACTTTCCCCCTCATCCCCACATTATTCCCTGCTAACCATGGACTGAGAGTATCCATTGGTGCTGTCTATGGGGATGTTCTAGACCCTTCTAACCTCTTGCTCTTCCCAGGGCTTTTAGGAGTAAGTAATCTTGCCAAGGTATCTTGAGTTGTACAAAATTGCCCATGGCATGAATCCCCAGTATTGGCACTGTTATTAATTCAAGTGACCTATTTCTTCAGAGCTTGGATGGGGTCTCCAAGCTAGGCCAGATTTGTCTAGGGAGAGTTCTCCCAGTGGTCTGCCTTCCCTTTTCTACACTGTCTTCAGTGCTGGCCAGCAGCTCCAACCCACCTGCCAAGGTGCTGGCCAGAAATCCTATCTGAAGACCGTGTGCACTGGTCTGCATACAGGCTGGTTGTTTTGTTGGGGTCTGTGGGCATTAGTTCCAACTGTTCATGTGGGGTCATCAGGAGAAGATGGGACATGGACTGTCCATGTCTTTGGACAGACAGGCTCTTCCTTCCTCTTTCTCTCTCATGGATCTCTACACGAGATAGATGCTGGTAGGACCTTTGTTTGTGCATTGCACCCCAGGAATGTCTCCTTAACATGTACCCTCTGGGGTAGTTTTCCCTGCATTAGACTGGGCAGCAGCTGGAGTAGGCCCTTCCCTCTGTGTATGCCTTTGCACTTCTGTCTTCCAAAGTACATGCCACCCTGGAAAGATGAAAACAAGGTTTTCGGAGCTTTCTTTTTGCCCTGTGAGTTCTGTTCTGACTTCCATTCCTTTTGGGACACAGAGGCCTGTGACCTGAACCAAAGGTACTACTCCTACTACTATGTGGGCAGATAACAGGCTACCAGCAAGGAAGGTAAGGAATATAGAATAAGGAAGGTTGGATAGCTTCTTGGCTGCCAAAATCAAGGAGTCAAAGAGTGGGAAGGTCCTCCAAAGGGCAACTATTCAAGGATTGTGTTCCCTAATAGACAGTTCCAGGGGCTGCAACACTCGAAAATGATTTGGGGCCATGGATTGGAACTTTTTTATTCCACCAGAGAGAAGTCATTGAGTTCCAGGTTACTTTTTTTGAAACTAACAATAAGAACAGTAGAAACAAAGGAAACAATAGGTCATATGGGAAAGAAGGCAGAGGATTAGTGAGTAACAGGGCAGGCAGGTGTGTGGCAAGGACTGGAGCTGTCAGAAGAGCAATTAGGCAAGGTTCCATGCATGCAGCAGCTTGTGGTCAGTGCATTTGTAGTGATGGCTGTTGCTCTGGTGTCAGTGTGGCTAGAAGATGGCGCAAGTGCCAGTGCCAGTGCAGCAGTGCCGGCAAAGCTAAGAGATCAGTCCCCAAGGGCATCCACACAGTGATTGCTCTCGGTCCTTCCACGAGGCTGCATTCCCCCCCCACATTCTTCTCCTGGTGTCTCCTCCATACACATTACACAGTATTCTGCCCTTGTACAGCCCTCTCCTGTGTGTGTGTATGTGTACCTATGGCTGGTTATCCCTGCTTTGGAAGGAACAGCACCAAGCGAGTTGCCTTCACTTACAGCCCCAGTGGGCTCCAGATGCTTCTGCTGAAATGGGAGGGCAGGGGATGGGAGCTCCATGGGAGAGCCTCATACAGTCAGATGCAGCTAGCCCTTTCTAGCATGTGTTATGTGACTGCTGTTGGTCTGAAAAGAGAAGGAATGGCATGAGGCCAGAAAGAAGATTTGGTTGGGAGGGGATGGAGCATGCTCTGTGGTAATGGTTGAGACTATTTGTGATTCCATGGTAGCATCTGGACCTGGCACCTTCCCAGGCAGCATAAGGTCGAACAAACTTGCAGTGTTGATAGCTGGCTGTTGAGTGAGTAGGCCTACCTGGGGGCTTATAAGAGGAGAGATGACAAAGAGGCCCGTGAAGGGGTGAAGAGGAGTGAAGGCTGGTTCTGCAAGAACCTATCTGCCCCAGAGGGGGAAGGCTGAGGGGAACACATAGAGACCTTCCAGTGCTGGCTTGGCCAGGCTGAAACTCCAAGGGGCTGAGAAGTGGGAGCAGGAGCTCAATAAGAGAGCTCTCACTATGGCCACATGTAGCCAGTTATTTATCCACCTTGACTGGGACTCTGGCACCAATCCAGGGGCATCAATTTAATGTAGTTGTGAGAAGAAAATGTGGGCAAGGTGGCTGCAGCAGAGTGAAAATTCCAGCTATTTTTCCTACATGTCCACTTGGGTGAGACCTGGGTGTGCTCCAGCTGGCCACACTATTGAGAGCCTTGCAGGACCAGGCTCACCTGGTCACTTGCAGGGCTTGTTTGCTAGAGCACAGGGCCTCCATAGATCCAAAAGGGCTGTGGATACTCCCTGGGCATCTCCTACAGCTCACCTTGGTTACTGTACATATGGTGTATATGTCCCCCACAATCATGAGAACCATCATCCCATTTTCCCTCTAGGTGTGGGCAGAATCTATTGGCAAAGTACAACCCATCTCTCTGGAGGGTTGCTGGCAGGAGACCAGAATAAATTCTGCCACTTTTAGATAGGGGAACTGAGGAGGATCATGGGATACACACACACACACACACACACACACACACACACACACACACACACACACACACACACACGTGTGAAAGCCTACAGAAAGGAGGAAGGTGTTAGGCCCCTGACAACCTAGCTGAGAGGCAGTGATGGGCCCAGGACTGGCTAGGAGGGGACATGTCAGAATGCAGCCAAAGCATGCCAAGTGAAATTCAGTTGAGTAGAGGTGGCTCTTAGGATACCTCATTTCACATGTGGGCAGTGAACTGCTTTCAGCTGTGATGAATGTCAAACCTGGAGGAGTGTTGGATACTGACCATGGAGACAGGGTCAGGATTACATTGGCACAGGGCCCTTTTCAGTGGTTTTGCTTTTGAGGATGTCTGGGGAGGAAAGGAGCCTAGGGCATTGTGGCAATTGCAAAGAAAGCCCTGTGTGACTGTCTCCAAGCCAGACACAGTGTTAGTGTGTTTTGTGGAAAACAGTGTGCACACACACTCACCCAAGTGAGTGACCAATGCAGGTGCCTATTGGTCACATTGAGGCAGGTGGAGGGTTAGCTGATGTTTGCCAGCTGGGGCCATCTCCTGTGTAAAGGTCTGAAAAGATGGGTGATGACATGTGGGCAGCAAGAAGAGGGAGGGTGGGAGGGAGTGGCATGGGGTGGCTTCTGTTGGAGCTTTTGTGGTCCTGTGGAAGTAGATGGGACTGGCACCTCCTCAGACAGCAACAGGGCCCTGTATTGTTGATGGTAGGTGAGTGTGGCATGCCTAGAGCATGTGGGATGAGAGATGACAGTGAGGCCAGTGTTGACTCCCAGTGTCAAGTGACAAGCCAATCCACGTGAGGGATCTTTCCTTTGCCTTCTGTCCCTGTGGAGGCCTTCCACCTGCGGCAGAGGAGGAAGGATGATGGGCCTATGTGGGACTCACAGTGCTGGTCTGGCCAGGGCACACTTCCATGGAGCTGAGCGATGGGAGCAATAACTCACCAGCTAATGCCACCAAACCTCCTGTATTGTGTCTAAAATGAAACCCTTGAGTGTGGCCAACAAGCAGTACTGCCCAGCTTACCTCAAGTTCACACTCTCAAACGCTACCACTGAGGGATCATACTCCATGTACCTTGTAAACAGTACCTGGTCATGTTGTGTCTGATTCCTCAGGCTTTGGAAAAGGAGGATAAAGACAGTACAAATCTTCCATGGGCTGAGCTTCCTTCTACTCTGCTGGTCCTCAGAGCTGACCTATAGGCAAATGATGTCCATATTCCTATCCAGTGATCTGGGCCAATATAACCTTGACCACATACAATGGGACCACAGATTCTACACAGATCAAATGTCTGAATGTATGTAGGTGCACCCAGGAAAAGGCTCATCTTCTGTGTATATGCTTCCCAAGTGTGGAGGCATCATTCAGAGAGTACAAGCACATCTGGTTCTGTGGCCCAATACAAGGGCCTAGCCCCAGTCTCTGGCCAGCACTCAGATGCCCTTTCCCTCTACCTTCACTCTTCACTCATGCTGCCTGCACAGGCCAGAATGCCACCAATCTCTCATGTCCCAACACTCACCCTCCTGCATCCACCACCCCACACATCCAAGACAAGTCCTACCTCTCCTACCTCAACCTCACCTGCAGGAAACATCCCCCTCGCTGCAGGTCATGTCCTGGTATATCCATTCGCTCCCTGGCAAGCTCATCCCTGAATCAGGAGCTGCTCTTCCACACTTGTGAAGGGAAAGGAAAAGAACTTGAGGTTGAGGGATAGTGCAGAAAGGACAGAGGAAAGCAATCCAGAGACAAGAAGGGAAAACAGAGGGAAATAAGACTAGAAATAACAAATACTGAAATACAGGAGGTGGGGGAGAAAGCACAGGGGGGAGCAATCTACAATCCTACAAACACCCCAAGTCCCACTGGCAAGCAGTGTTCATCCTTCCACCATTGCCCCAGAATCCTCCTTTGAGACCAAATTAAAGGACACTCAGGTAAGGCCCACAAAAATCACTTGTCATGAGACAGGTCAGACACACATGCTTTTCACTGGCTGCCCACACCCATTTTTATAGCCACAGAAAAATGGCATAAAAATCCAGATGGCCCTTGCCTGAAAAATAAAGGTTCTTGGCCCTTTTGTAGATGATAATAAAAGTTTAGAGGAGTATATGCTATTGGTGATAGAGTCTGCTTCACCATCAAAACCTGCGTGGTGGACCGTCTCCCCAACTCCACTCATCTCACCACACTGGGCACCTCTGCTGCACAGCAGTAGCTGCTGGGACCTGGATGGCGCCTGCATCATGGTAACAAGAAATGTTTCCCGGGGCTGGGAAGCACGAAAGAACCTTGAAGAATGATGTGTGTTACTGTCAATAATAGATAAACTGGCAAGCATCAAAAAGTAGCTTTTAAAGTTCTCCAAGTTTGCATAGTTAAGGGAACATATGATAGGTGAAATATTACTGTTAAATAAGCAAGAGAAAATCCATTATGAAACCCTGTGCAGGCACACCCTTCTGCACCCCATGCTCCACCATGGCTGGATGCTGGCCTGTGTGGCAGGCACAAGGTCAGAGCCCTTGGATGATTTTTCCCAGGAGGAGACCTCGACATCTACCATCAATACCACAGCCAGAGCAGGGGTTCCTCACAAACTGCAGCAGACACATTTCTGGTTTGCTTTTCAGTCAAAGGTACATCCCACTAGGATAAAGGGGGGATACAGCTGCCTAGAAAGAAGAAAGCAAGGCTCTGCTCTGGTTTAAACCACATGACCAGCTCTGTACTCTACTGTTAGGTTCTGGCCCTTGAGCCAAATAAATTCATCTTTTTTGGAAAAACCCAAGGTGGTTTATTTCCAGTAGTGGGGATGAAATCCAGCCCCTCCCATTCCAGGGAAGAACACATCCCCAGTCCAAAGGCACAACCCTCTCCACTCACTCCCACACAGTCGATGGTGGTAACTGCACTGGGATAACCATGCTCCTGTTTTGCACCCAGCTGGACTGGTTTTAGGGTAGACAGTCTCCTCAGCTCCATTCTGCACTACTGTGACAAAAACTTGAAAGCCCACACTGTCTTGAAATGTTACTTCCTGGCAAGCCACAACCCTGAATGCATCCCATGACAGCATCAGTATTCCAGTGCTTGCTTACATAAATACAAAAAGAAACTAAACTGACTAAATGGATGAAACAAACAAGATAATGTACATTTCAAGTATCAGGATTCAAAACACCAAGCTTCCATTACTTGCAGATGACTTAGTAGCGAATCCTACTAGAATATCTACAGAAATGCAGCTAGACTGCAGAAAATAAAAATGTCCAAACTACAGAAAAACCGCACAGTGAATGACTCCCTTAACTTCAATTTTCTTATAATTAAAAAAATCTGATTTAAAAGAAAATACTACTAAAATCAACATTACAAAACTTGTCCACTATAAAAGATGACTGGGGCATGATACTCCAGAGACCAAAGTGGAATAGTTAGCAAGATGGAAAAAATAAAAGCCAGAGGGAGCAAATGGGAATACAGAGAACTTTACATCTGAATGTCTTCCACAAAGACTCTTAAACAATTCCTGTCAGTTAAAAAGAAGACAAACAAACATGCACTGACAAAGAAGGGGGTAGCCTGACCCTCCCTCAGTGTGGGAGGGCTATTTGGTACCCAGAACTGAAAAGGAGTTTGCACATGTCAAAAATTAATTGCTAATCTTCTTCCTCAGCCACCTCCACAGTGAGAGAGTATTGTGTTCCTGCTTCAGAAGTTAAATGCTTCTCCAAGCGACAACTTGCTCTTGCTCTATCTTGATGCCTCCTGTGCCAAAGATCAAACACAGATGCAGGCCAGCTGACAGAGTTGGGCACAGCTCAAATGACTGAGATGTCCAGGCTCCCCAAGGCCTTTGACAAGTTCAGCGTATGGACTCCTCTCCCAAAGTACTCTGGCTTAACCCTATTTCTCCCTAATCCAATCCAAGTCACTGCAGAGATGTTTCTGTTCTTTCTTGGTAATGTCTCTTTTGTAGGTGTACTTCACCCTTGATTAACCATATTTCAATGAAGCCCATTTTAAAGCTGTACCTCATGTCTCCACCTACAGCAGTCTCAACAATCCAGAAGATTCCCGGCGTGGACTCAATGACTTTGACTTCCTGTCACTCTAGGTTGGTGTGACCTTTTATAACACTTCAGGTTTATGGAATCACAAACCTTATAATTCAAGTTTGACTGCTCAACGCAAGTTCCTCCTCTTTGCTCTGTATGTTATCCCATGGTCTAGATGTACCATGTTCTCATTTCCTGTCACCTGCAGGCACACACCTGAGTATTCCACTCTTTGAATGATACTACAAATAAAGCTCCTATAAACATCTCTGAACAAGACCTAATGAGGCCATATTGTAGTGTGGACAAATATTTAGGTGCCGAATTGCTATATTACATTCTAAGTGCACAAAATGCTGCCTATTTCCAGAGTGACTTTCTGTACTATTTCCTATGGTCAAGAGAAATACTCATGTTCTGTATTATTCTCTGCCAATAGAGAGATGATCACTCATTCATGGTGTCAGTCTGTGTCAGTTGGCACCTCTGCTTTGGGGCCTGTGATTACACAGTACAACCTGGCAGAAGTGAGCCTGCTCAATTCCCAGCACCTGGATGGCAAAGACAGAGAGGAGAGCCCCAGCACCCTCTTCATGGGCACACCTCAATAATTCAAGCCCTACACTTCAAGGATCCCATCCCTGCTACTACCACCATGAGTCTTTGAGGGACACTCATCCCAGTTGAGCACCCTGTGATCTTAAGATGTAACTTTGCTAATGTCTACTGCTGCTACAGCTTTTTGTGTCCTCATCTAACATTCATATACCACATCTTATACAAAAACTGTTAAAAAAAAAACAAACAAACAAAAAAAAACCTTTGTCTTTTTATTAGTGCTCAGGCTCAAAGTCCGGACCATGTACACGCTAAGCAGGTTCTCCAGTGCTGAGCTCTGTTTTCTGCCTTTTCAAGTCTGGCCTCAGCAAGTGCTGAGGACTTGAGTTCAATCCTCAATACTAGGAAAAAGAAGTTCTTATCTGATCATTACTGCTTGTCTCAGACATATACTTGTTATTGCAAATAAGGGAAACCATGGGACCTATGTTTCTTTGGGCCTGGCTTATTTCACTTAATATAATTTTTCCAATTCTTTCCATTTCCTAACAAATGGGGCAATGTCATTTTTTCTCATGAAGGCACAGAATTCCATTGTGTATATATACCACATTTTCTTGATCCATTCATCTACTGAGGGGCATCTGGATTGGTTCCATATCTCAGCTATGGTAAATAATACTGCAATAAACATAGTTGTGCTGGTAGCTTTAGAATGGTCTGGTTTGTGAACATTTGGGTAAATATCCAATGGTGGGATTGTTGGTAGGGGCGGAAAGTAGGGGAGATGAGAAGGGATGGGAAGGGGAAAAAAGGAAGAGACAAAAATGCTTGATAAGAAATGTACTCATTACTTTGCCCATGTAATTGTAACTATCTGGGGATATTATCCCAATGAAAAAAGAAATTCTTACATGTTTTTGGTATACTTCTTCAGCCAGATAGATATGTAGATATAGACATATTGCCAAGAGGTTCTCTATAGTCTGTCTTTTTGCTAGCTCTCTGAAAACAAACTAAAGCCCAATGTATTTTATTTTTCCCAAGTATAATTAATTCATGTTCTGTATATCCTTCTTACCAAACATTAGTTTTCGGAGTTCTGGCTTCCCTCCATAGTCCCATGTGCCACTTGGAGTTCTAATTGGTGGATAGGCCACAGTTCGGGCTCATCCGCTTCCACACACATTGTACCACCACTTGGAATAACCATCTATTTCTCACTGAATAATCAAGTCTCTTGATTTTTTTTAAAAATCAATGAACATTATATTCTTCAATTGATTCTGAACTTTCCATTCTGTGCTATTCAGTTACCTGTCTGTCATTGTCCCTAACTTTCATTGTCCCAAGCACTTTGCAATATTTCTTTTTTTTAATTGTGAAAATACCGTACAGCGGGCTTACAATTACATGGGCAAGGTTATGAGTACATTTATTATCAAGTATTATTGCCTCCTCCTTTGTTTCCCCTTACCATCACGTTATAACATTTCTTGAACTTAATCCTTTTCAAAATTATCCTGCCCATTCCAGATCCTATGCACATCTATAGAAACTTTAGAAATTGGTTCATAAATTTCTATTCAAAAAAGCCTTCTAGGACATGGTTAAATAACCTGCCACACTGGCAGCTCTGAACATTCACTACATGAACATAGACTCTTATGATATCATAAGGCAGAGCCAGTCTGTGAGCAGCTGCTACAACATTTGAGATTCCAGTGATGACACTTGCTATGTGTTGCCGAGCTGGCTGATGGTTGGTAGCCCATGGAAGCTTCAGATTGGGGCTGGTCCCCAGACAACCAAAGACTGGATCAAAAAGCTGGGGCTTTTTGCCCAGATAAACAGAGGCCACGGCAGTGTTGATGATCAGTGGATCACATCACTGCTCATACCTACATGATGAAGCCACTGTGAAAACCGAAAGCACTGAGTTCAGCCCAACTCTGAAGTTAGCTGGAAGTCCCTTGTGGGAAAGGGGTGAGGTTGAGGAAGGCTTGCAAGAGACATCCACAGTCTTCCTAAGAAAGTTGCATCGGCCAGGAGCTGGTGGCTGAAACCTGTAATCCTAACTAGCTACTCAGGAGACAGATCTGAGAATCGTAGTTCAACACCAGCATGGGCCAGAAAAGTCTGTGAGATTCATGTCTCCAGTTAACACCCAAAAACCAGAAGTGGTGTTTCAGTTCAAGTGGTAGCTCTTGTGCAAAAGAGGTCAGGGACAGAGTTCAGGCCCAACAAACAGTAATAAAGCCAGATCACAAAGGCAGCAGGGCCACCTAGTGGTAGAAATAAATACCTCAGAACTCACAATGCTGGGCAGACTACCTCAAATGAGGACAAGTCCTAAAAAGACCTAATAAGAGGCCCTGTACTCAAAACAAATGGTGACCCTTGACAACTAAAGATCATAAAAAAACATAAGCAGAAGAGAGCCAGGTGCCAGGCCCAGGCCTGTAATCCTAACTACTCAGGAGGCTGAGATATAAAAATCATGGCTCATAGCCATCCGAGGAAGGAAAGTCTGAGACTACTATATACAATTTACCACCAAAAAAAATCTAAAAGGGGAGCTGTGGCTCAAGTGATAGAGTGTTAACCTTGAGCAACAAATCTAAGGGAGATTGCCCAGGCCCTGAGTTCAAGCCCCAGTACTAGCACACATATGTACACACACACACACACACACACACACACACACACACACACACACACACACACACACACACACACACACACACACACACACACACACACACCACAAGGCCACATTCCCATGCCAATCATGCAGCTGCTCTGAGGCAGCTTTAAGAGTGGGTCCCTGAGCTAGCAGTCAATCATACCTGTGTGTGACTTGCCAACCTGCTACTGTGTAATTTTTCTTGTAGGGACACAAGCCACAGCAGAGGGACCAACTTTTCACTGCTCCTACCCCTTCCACCCAGTCCCAGCACTATGCTCAATCTCATAAGCACAGGCTTCTCCTTGCACAGAAGGTTCTAATAGGTGCCCCCAAACTGCAAACCTCCCACCCCCAAGGAAAGGAAGAAGAAGAAAAATCTGATTTTCTCCAAACTCCATGGGATTTCTTTGTTTGTGGAGTACCTAGGACTCAACACTATATCTCCCCAGCTGGCAGGGAAGTGCTGGGCTCAAGCAGTCCTCCTGCCTCAGCCTCCCAAGCTGCTGGGAAATTCAGGAACACCACCTGAAAATGGAAACATTCTTTTTCATTTCCCTTCTTGGTGCTATGAAAAGAAGCACGTGCGATCTGAACTCACTTGCTATTCACATGCCCTGGCTGCCCTCAAGCTCAAAGTGATTCTGGTGAGACTAAATATAGTAGATTTGCCTCCCCCATGAGAAAAGTAAAACATGGAAGTGGAGCACAAATCTACTAATTTCAAGGCTGACTGGTAACAAATATGATATAGTGGGGCTACACAAGGAGACAGGCATACAGCATTGAGGTTTCCAAGATACTAGCTACAGACTGTGAGCCACAAAGCTGCAGTACAACAGGTGAAGCACAGGAGAATCTTCCCTGCACAGAAGTGTCTTCCCAAGGAGCTTCCAGAGACAAGAGCCTCCTTGAGAGCCCAGTCAAACCAGGATGCACTTATTTAGTGCAGGATGTGATCCTGCCAACTCATCACAGCAGAAGCAATACTGTGCTCCTGTGTTCATCCTGCCACTGAAGCAGGACAGCCACCTGGGGAGCGGTGTCTCATCATCTGAGGGAATCTCTTCATCTGGGGGAGGTCTCATTGCCCTTGGAGGGTCTTGACACCTGGGAGCCTCCATTTGAAGAATCATACCTTTGTGTGTGCTGACAGCACCAAAAGATTTGCTAGTTCATTGGAGACAGAGCTTCCCAGACTTTTCTGTCCTAATTGGCTTTAAAACACAATCATAAAAACATAATCATCAGATCCTCTGATCTCAGTATCCTGAGTAGCTAAGATTATGGGAGGTGTTACCAGAACCTAACAGAAATCCTATCCTCAATGAAGGCAACAGTTCAGTATAAAATCCAGCTCAGTATAAAATCTGAGCTCCTGCTCAATCATGGAGCACATACAGGCAACCCTACTCAGAGCCTAGAACAGGACCAAGGGGCGAACGTAAGATGATGCTGCACATGGCCACCTAAGGACCAGCCATGCTCACAACAGGGACATTGGGTGTAGAAATAGTTGCAAAGGACTCAAGAAGGAAGTGGAAATTTCAGCTAGCTGAGGAAGCCTATGCTACTTTGGCCAGAGTGGCAGCTCCTTCTGCCTGTTGCACAGTGTCATGTGGCAGACACTGGGCACACCAGTATGCCATCTACTCAACCGGGCTGGTCCAGATGGGCACAAAGGGCCTATGTGCTTCCTAACAGGAAACAAGAGCCAGAGGTTTCTCATCGCGTGTGAGAATTGACTCTCACCGAAAAGAGGAGGAAGCCCCCAGCAACAGCCTGCTGGGACAGCCTCTGTGAGCCTGTTTTGCAAGTGGAGTTCAAAGGAGAATGTTGTCCTAGACTGCACCCTCTGAGCTCTCAAGAAAAAGAAAATCAAGGGGTATTGCCAAGAGATAGAAAACTGAAGGCAGCTCTGACATGGGGAAGAGGCAGATATCTGAGCCAGTGGTGAACACCATAAATAAGGACTGTTCATCTCTATAAGAGTCTCAGTTTCCCAGAATAGCAGGAAAGAGAACCAGAAAGCTGGGGGTCTATAATCCTGAGCACACACAAACTCAGTGGGCTTGGGCCCTGCTCAAGGGCTCATCTGGAAGGGTGAATCCTCCACCTCGCTGAGACCCGGGCACAGCAGTTAAGATGGGAGGTGACTTGTTTGCAGAGTACAGCAGAAGGGCAAGCAGAATTTAAGCTGGAGAAGATAAGCTGTGGCCCCCAAAAGGATGAGACAGCAGACAGAATGGATGGGCAATGAGAACAGCCCTGTGCTGTATCACAACACCAGCACTTAGGGGCAAGCCACCCAACAGTTCCAGCCTGCAGCCCACTTTATGTTCCTCTAACTACCTGCTATGAATCAGCAACAGTATGCTACAGGGGCCGGCATGGGTCAAGAATCTCCACCGTGATGAAATTCTTTTGTCTTAATCATAGTTTGATCCCCAGTGATTATCATTGCTAAAAGGAATGACTGTCTCCCAGCACACACAGTCTTGAACAGCACAGGACAGACACTGCTCACTGCTGTGGGAGTTGTCAACAAAGGTGCTAAGACTTGAACAAATTGCCTAACTCAGCACTATTTCCCTCCCACTGTCAGGATATACCTAGGCAGTGTGGAACAAAAGCCCCTGCCCCATTCAGAGAGAGAAAAAAACCTCCAGATGAGGTGCTCAGGCTGCCGGCCAAGGCAGAAACATGGTGGATGCTAGTTGCCAAAGAGCATTCATGATGGCAGTGGCTCACCCACATGAGGAGAGGGGAGACGAGGTTGGCAGCTCACCCACCTGAGGCTCAAGCTCAGGGTCTGGTCTAGTATCTTCCCTCTCCACAGCTTCACCAGCAGCTTCTGAAAAGACAACAACTACAGACCCCTCATCACAGACCAAATAAATACCATGTAAACTGATGGTGACAATGACCAAGCCAAGTCTCCTGACCTTTGAAGCCATTCTGCACAGCCACACCAGGCTCCTTGACATAGGCGAACATTCTCTTCCTGCAGTGGGTTCAGCTTCCAATACAACCTAAGCAGCCACAGTATCTCAGACTTCATGTTTCTCATGACAACTGCATCCTTCTCCTTCCTAAAGGCACAGCTTCTGCTTCAGGTCCTGTGCAAGGCATGGAAAAAAAGATAGGTACAGTGAGCTCTAGGAGACAGGAAAAATACCTCTACAAGTGGCGAAGCCAGGAGACTGAAATCTGAGCATTGCAACTTGCATAAAGTCAAAAGTGAAGGCATGGCTCAAGTAATAGAGCACTAGCCTTAAGCAACAAAGCTAAGCAAGAGCAAGAGGCCCTGAATTGAAGCACCAATATCAGTCCATGCACATGCACACACATGTGGGCACATGCGTCCATGCACACGTGCACACACACACACACACACGCACACACACACACACACACGCACACACACACACACACACACACACACACACACACACACACACACACACACACACACACACACACAAACACTGACTTGCAGACATAATCACTTTACACTGGGCCTGCAATGGCCACATCATACAGACCTAAGAGCCACAGTACATGATTGAGCTTGGAGAAGCTGTGGAGGAGGGGACAGAACTGGAATCTCTGCTCTCATTCCATGATCCACAGGGAACAGACAGAGCCTCTTTCAGCCACGGAGAAGTGAGGGAGCAAAGGGCAGGTCCTGGATCCTCAGAGGACAGGAGTAGTTGCTGTTCAGCCAAGCCCAACAATGCTGCTCTCTCCCTGAAAGCCTTCATGAAAGCTGTCCATACACGCTATCCTAGAGTCGGTAGTGTTACAAATGTCTCTGGATATTGGGATGTCCTGTAGGAATAAGAACATCTACTCCAAAGGAACTTAGCAAGACAAAATTTACTCCTTCAGAAGGGTGTGTCATTAACCAAAAATTTGACAAACAAGTACACACAGCACACACTGCTCCCTTTAATTCCTAAAGCCAAGAGGCTTTGCCCATGTGCTCAGACTGTCTGAGCTCAGATACAGAATGTGCAAAAGGATGTGAATGAACAGGGTGTCACAAACATTCAAGGGTCTTTGTAAAGGATTCTTAAAGTGCAGCAGGCAAAATATATAACCAAAATATAATCAACAAAGGCCAAGCAACCAGGCCAACAAATAAAGTTTCAAAAAAAATTCTCACAAGATTGGCAGAAAGGAACCAATCTACTTTTGATAGAAAAGAAGCTTTTCTCACACTAGGAAACATGTTCAAGTCTGACTCAGAGTAAGGCCTCATGTCATATCCAAGATGCTCCAGACACAAACCAAGGAAGGTTTAATAAGAGACTCCAAGGGACTGCAGCCCCATGGAGGGAAGGGTGAACCAGACCTTGAAGAGACTCAAGGGAACATAGCTGCAAAAGAAGTTACACGAAGCCATTCTCCCTCTCCTTCCTACCAAGACAACCTTTTTTTGTTTTTATAAAAAAAAAAAAAAGCTCTGGACTGGGAAGGTGGCTCAGTAGTTCAGTGCATGCATGAGGCTCTGGGTTCGATTCCCCCGGACCACATAAGGAGAAAAAAAAGCCAGAAGTGGTGCTGTGGCTCAAGTGGTAGAGTATTAGCCTTGATCTGAAGAGCTGAGGGACAGTGCCCAGGCCCTGAGTTTGGGCCTGACAAAAAAAAAGAAAGAAAAGAAAAAAAGCAAAAAAGAAAAGATCTTATTACAAAGCCAAGTCTGTATCTTACAACCCTCCTGCTCAACCCAAGTTTTAAGATTACAGGTATGCATCACCATACTTAGCTGGACCACAGTCTTTTGGTAATACTGGGATTAACAAAAAACAACCCATTAAGCTTGCTAGGATTGTGCTGCATCAATTAAACCATTCACCTAACTCAGGGCCGCAGCTTTTGAAAGCACCCTCGGGATTTGTTCAGTGTCACTCAGGTACATACACTCCCGGGGAAGGCAAACTCACAGAATTTTGGGCTCTATCACACTTGCTCACTTAACTCAGGACCTCCTAGAGACATTACCAGAAGATTTAGTATAGCCACTGGGCTACAGTAGCAATTCCCCATAAGAGAGAACACTGGGCACTCTTTAGAGGCACTTCTTTTTGCCACAGAGGAGCAGTAGCTTGTGCCTTTCACTGACACATGATAGGTAGAAGCCAGGTGTATTGCTGAACACCTCAGAAATCACAAGCAAATTCACAGAATCCCCAGACCAATGTAACAGTGGGAGCTCAGGCCACTGTGTGCCAGTAGCCAGCATCTCCTCCATCCCTCTACTTTTGCATGATATTTTTTTTCTTTAGTCCTCTTAAATCCAACACATCTCAGCCTCCCTCACTGTTATCCATGGAATCCTAATTCTACACTTCACCTTCACCAGCCTTCAGCTGCCACTTCCATGCCAAGTCTAAGCCTCTGGCAGAGAAAGGTAGACCCTACCCCACAGGGATGACAGGTGTGTCAGGGGCCCAGGCACACCTGCTCCATCTTTCTAGGGCACCAACTATATCCCAAAAAATTGCACTTTCTTTCTCTTTACAAATGCCAAAGAATGATAGATTATGTGCTTCAATTTCTAACTCAAAGGGTCTAAAAGGAGGAAGAAGGACAAGGAAGAAGGGAGGACAAGGGAAAGGGAAGAAGGCAAGACACCCATTCACACTTGGATCCCAGCTTCTCCAGACCAGTCCTGTCCTCTGTTTCTCGCTGACACTCAGGGAGCTCCATGGGAAAAGAAATAATGACATGCGGGAAGGACACAGCCAAAGCCAGGCATCCAACAGGATATAGCCAAAGCCAGGCATCCGACAGGTCACAGCCAAAGCCAGGCACCCACCCAACAGCCCTGTGGTCATGAGAGCCCCTCTCTGATACAGCACTAAGTATCTGGTGCCAACCAGCAGAATGCTTGACAATGAACAGCAAGAAACAGCACAGTCCAATTCAGGTTCCAGAATCCCCTGGATCTACCAGCTAGAACACAAATCCTCAGATATTTGCATTAACTAAAGACTTTTTTAGATAAAGGTTATCAATTTCTTTTTTAGGGGTGTCCAGTTGTGGGGCTTGAACTTGGGCCTGGGCGCTGTTCCTCAGCTCTTCAGCTCAAGGCAAGCGCTCTACCACTGAGCCACCTTCCCAGCCCCAAGGTTACTAATTTCTTAAGTGACCAGCAATCACACAACTGTCAACTATCACTCATATTTTAACACCCAAAAGAATATAGAGGACCTCTCCTCAGAAGACAGGGCTTGTTGAGAAGCGTAGTATACTATACAGAGCTCTAAGGAAGACTAACTCCATCACTAAGCAGGCCAGTTCACAGAAACTTCCTCTGTTCCCTTGCTCATCTGCATTAGGACATCACTGCAGAATGACTCCAGACATGGAGGGGAAGGAGATAAGAAGAGGAGTTGAAGGCAAAGCCAGGGAGAGGTCTGGTAGAGCAGTCAGTGCAGAGGTACGCAGGACAGCACAGGATCCCTCCCCTCCTTCAGACACAAAGACCTAGTCTCAACTGGGACTGAGCCCACCCACCCCACCCCCAGCCCTACAATCTGGACTCCTCCTGGAGGCCTTCCCACTTTGTCAGCATTCCCAAGAACTTGAAGTTAAACAGAACTTAAATCAGGGCAAACGTGTAGATGGAATCACTGCACAGTACACAAATGGCTCCAAAGGCTGATGTGGTGAAATGCCCAATCCTGCTTCTCCACCTGGTTTTCTCACAGTGCTGATGGAGACCTATGATTACAACATATCCTCCTCATGAAAGCAGAAGACACACTGATGCTCCTCCTCCAAGTCTCTCCAAGAACATCATCAGCATCCACTAGTCCATGAGCGGGAGCACAATGTTGAGCACTCAACCAAGAGGAAAGCAGTCACTAGGAGAGGATACGCACCAGGAGGAGAGCACTCACTCACCAGGAAAAGAGCACTCATGAGGAAAAGAGCACTCACCAGGGTGAGGAAGCCATTGTAACAATCGTTTACAGCATTCCCTGGCCTCCTACAATCACCCCAAATATGTCAGTATACCAGGATGAGATCTGGAGGACAGATAGCTGCCTCAATGACATAGGATGGGAACTTAGGCCAAAGTGTATCCCTAGACATCACCCTTACCAGCCTATCCTTCTGGGCTGCTTACCTGAGATATTCAGGACTTGACCAGGACTCTCTGCGCCCAGATATCTACCAGACACCTCACAGGGCACATACAGTTCACCTGCCTGTTCTGCTGCTTCTGCAGCTGTAGAGAACTTCTGGAACAGAAGTAGAAAGGTCCTTCCACTGTCTAAGAAATGAAGTTCAAGTCCTCATGTTGGAAAAAATGGTAGTGTTTATCCCCAAGTCTTCCATGGCCAACATCTTTCTCGAAGGCAAAGAAAGGTCAAAGCCAACCTCTCACACCCCATCAACTGTTGCAGACAACAGTGTTTTGCATAAACTCTTCCCCTAAACCCCCTGTGAGCCCACAGGCACAATCTGCAATTATTTGAGCCAGAACTGTCTGTTTCCAAAGAGAAATGAGGCATACGAGCATGTGACCAAGTCCATGTGAGAGCTGGCCTGCACCCAAGCACAGAACGAGCCATAAGAAGAGGTGGTCAGCAGCCTGGTGGCACAACCCCCACAGGAACACCCACAAAAAGTATGGCCTCTGCGAATCAGAAACAAGGCATGCAAAGGCAGGACAAGGGCAGTGGTTAAACATGAACAATAGCCAGTCCACCACTCCTTCTGACTCACAGCTACATATCCACGATCAACAAGCCTCACAAAAACTAAACCTTAGATAAAGATTAAGGAAATTGTAGAACACAGGGAAGACTTCAAGATTCAGGGATTGGAACACCGAAATATTCCAAATCCAACAACGATCAAAGCAAAGAAATCCCTGCTTCTGACTCACTGAATGGTATTAACACTTAAGTGGTATGACATCCTAAAAATGGCCACACAAAGAAAAAATTGACACAAATATCAATCCTCGTGAGAAAAGTGATCTTTGTTATTGCTGTTGAAGTCAAAGGCAAACTTGCATGCCTAATTTATGGCTCTGTGTTAACAGAAATGGAAAGTCAATCTGGAGCATAATTCAAGCTCAAAGCAGGCTAAACAGAGGTAGAAGTAGAGAAGAAAGAAGAGAGCTAAGGTCAGATGTATATGATCTTCCAGCCATTGTAGGATCTGCTTATTCCTTCTGGCTATGTCTGATAAATTAATGAAAACAATCAGAAACCAAAAGAAGGTAGGTTAATCAGCAAGCTTAGAGTAAAATACAAAGAATCTCGTCCTAAAATCTTCTTTCACAAGGATATTTCAAAAGATTTTAAAAATTGGATCCTTTGAGTATGACATCTCATTCCTGTAATCTGATATCCTTGGAAGACATAGGTATAAGGAAGGGGGAAGTGAGAACTTATCAGAAAAAGAGCCAAGGTGGGAGGTGTGGCTCAGAGGTTGAAGTGCCTGTATACCAAGAGCAATGCCCTGGGTTCAAACCCCAGTACTGCCAAAAAAATAAAATAAATGAGCCAGGCACCCCATAATCCAAGCTCTCGGGAAGAAGAGGCAGGAAGACAGCTAGTCAAAGTCCAGCCTAAAGCACACAGCAAGACTTGTTCTCAAGGTACTTAAAGAAGACTGTTTGTTTACCTCTGAATTCCCCATTTAACAAGGGCTATAGAATCAGTTCCCTATACACAACACAAAGAAAAGAATGGGATGGGAAGAGAGGATGGACACATGAACACATGTATGTGGTCAGAGGCAACTGAACTCTGTCACTCTACCCCCACTTCTAAGCCTAAATCCACTCAGTTGTCAAGACTGGATGAGAAGTAAATTTTAAGTCCTCCCCTTCTACATAATGTTGACACCTGCCTGGGGTAACCCACCAGAACATAGCACTGTGCATGTTCAAATTCTGGGAACCCAATGCCTTCAGTCTAGCAACAAGGTGCCAGGGCAGGCTGCACACCCACTTCATCAACTTACAGGCCTTGTAGCTGCTCCTGCCCACTGCCAACTACCCAAGGCATTTCCTCAGCAACACACTGGGAGTTAGGCACAGTGCCCCTCTAACATGTCAAAGAAATGAGCCCAGTGTGGCAGTGACCTCAGGAGGAAAGTTAGTTGAAGGATGGCCTGGGCTTGATTGAGACACTGTCTCATTTCTCACAAAATAAAACAAAATGTCTTTTAGAGAAGACATCTAAACATTGCCAGGAAGCCTGCCACCCACAGCCTGGCCACACCAGTACCCTCATGAGTCTACCTACTAGAGAGAAGCTCCTAGTGGGCCACCCTGAGCCCCAAGGGAACCCCTTCAAGGTGGAGTGCACAGCTCAGAACATGCTGAGCCTCTAAGGGGGGAGGGGGTGCAAATGGCAGGGTGTCTGGGCAGACCAGATCTAGGGGCAGAGGGCCGGACATGTTCTGGGTGAGGGGCCAAGAGCCAGCTGGCTGAGGCTGGGAAAATCCCCGGGCGAGGTGCCAAAGGTCGACCAGCCCTGGTGATAAGGACGTCAGGTGCCAAGGGCCACACATGGTCTCAAGGCAACCTGGACAGTGGGGCTGGGGTCCACATTGGGTCTTGGGAGGGTGAGTGGCCCAGGGCTGGTGGGCTGGATCTGTAGGCATATTGAGATGAGTGGCCAGGGCCAACAGGGGTCCCTGGGCAGCTGTAATGAGGGGCTGAGGGCTGGGCCGGGGTCTCAGGCAGCCAGAACAAGGGGACAAAGTTCCCAGGAAATCCATGAGGAAGGGCGCAGGGCCAGCAGGTCTCAGGAACAGCCATGCTAGGTCCAACAGTCAGCCTTTTACTTTCCTTCCCAGGACCAGTACTCTACTGCATGCACATGCTATGTTCTCCATGTACACTCCACTATGTGTCAATACTCCACTGCATACACATGCCACATTTTCTGTATACAGTCCACTATGTGTCAATACTCCACTGCATGTACATATTGTGTTCTCCATGTACAGTCCACTCTGTGTAAATACTCCACTGCATGCACATGCTCTGTTCCCATGTACAGTCCACTGTGTGTAAATACTCCACTGTGTGTGCATGCCATGTTCTCTGTGTACAGCCCACTATGTGTCAATACTCCACTGTGTGCGCATGTCATATTCTCCATGTAAACCCATGTTGTGGAAATACTCCACTGCGCATTCATGTGGTATTCTCTGTGTACAATCACCTGCCAAGAGGTCCTTAGGTTGCTTCTGGCTTCTTTGACTACGGTGAACAATGTTTTATGAACATAGGTGTGTCTGTCCCTACCTTCTTCTGTTGGCATACACTTGGGAACTAGAGGTGTGTACCATCTCCCTGCACCAGCATTTGGGGACCAAGCCTCTGCTCTGTAAAACTCCGGGACACTCTAAGCACATCACCTCTTAGAATCTAGCACAATTAGTCCTTTTCATTTTTGTCACTTTAATAAATTTGAAATCGATTTTGATCCACTTTTCCCTAATCACCAGTGTTGGGCATCTTCTCCTTGTACCTTTCATGATATCCACAGGGCCTTTTGTGACCCTGGATGCATTTTGCCCAATTTTTACCATGTGTGTTATTGTTACCTTCAAATAGTTTTACAGAAGAGTTTTGATTTAACGTGTCCATATATGTGCACAGCGTATCTTGTACAAGCATTCTCCCTCCATTAATTTCACTTCCTCCAACTATCCCAAACCCGCTTATATCATTCAGTTTCCACGTTCCATTTTCACATACATATATTGAGACTGATATGTACATCCTCCCACCATTCTTCTCTCTATTCATTTTTCCCCTACCATTAGCATCCACATGCTCTAGTCAAGACACATTTCAGTTTCCTGATATTCATTTTTGTTAAACTATTAGCTTTTTGATGGGGTTATGCCATGGAATCTCACTCCAGCCTATACCATACTTTAGTCAGTTTGGTATGGCATACATACATCCACACCCACACCCACACACATATATTTATATTTATACTCTAGATATATGTCATGCTAGCTTATACTATATTTTAGTCAGTTTGGTATGACCAGTATGTTTGTTTTAGGTATAAGATCCACATATGTTCCATGCACTAGTGGCTTATGCCCATAATTCTAGTCACTTGGGAGACTGAGGACTGATTGTAGTTCAAAGCCAGTCAGGCAAGAAAACTGTGATATTTTTATCTCCAATTAACCACCCAAAAGCTAGGAATGGAGCTGTAGCTCAAGTGGTAGAAGGCTATCCTTCAGTGAAAAAACTAAGGGACAGCACCCTGAAATCTAGACCCTGTACTGGCAACAAAGAAAAGTTTAAAAAGAGTTGCATATGAGAAGCGACATGAGCTCCTTATCTTTCTGAGCCTGGTTGCTTCACTTCAGATTCATCCATTGCCCAGCAACAACAAAAAATTCGTGTGTGTGTGTGTGTGTGTGTGTGTGTGTGTGTGTGTGTGTGTGTGTTTGTGTAATGGTCCCGGGGCTTAACTCAAGGCCTGGATAATATCCCAGAGCTTTTATGCTCAAGATTAGCATTCTACCACTTGACTCATCTCTGCTTCTGGCTTTTTAGTGGTTAATTGAAGAAAAGAGTCTCACTGAGTTTCCTGCCCAGGCTACCTTTGAATCACAAGCAGCATCAGATCTCAGCCTCGTGACTAGCTAGTATTACAGATGTGAGCATCAGAACCCAGAAGAAGTATATATGATTTTTCTTTCTTTTTTTTTTACAGGAGTCTAAAGTTCCCTGAGTCTCATAAAAGGCTTTACATTTAGACTCTTGACCATTGTTGGAAATTTTAAGACTGTGGAGAGTCTTAAGATTTTACCTTTTGAGAGGAACATGATCCTGAAGGGTCCAGGGGCAGAATGTTATACCCTTAAAATGAAATGTCCACCACCAGATCATATTTTCAAGGCATACTGCCCAACTAATGCTGCTGGAGGAGAAACGTATTAGCTTACTTCTAAACTTAAATAGAAGTAGAATGGCAGCCATATTTCAGCATCTTAGACATCCCAGCCTTATCATGGAGCTGGTATAGTTTTCAGATATCAAAACAATATTTTGGAGGATCTACGTATCTTGACTGTCCCCACTAGCTCCTTTATATAATTTGGATTACTGATAGAATTATGGATCTCCTACAGACGTCTGCTTCGAAGGTGTTTCTGAAAACCAGTACCTCCAGCTAACAACATTGTTTGTTCCTTGCTTACATAGTCCTTCCTCTTCCATCTCCTTCTTCTCTTCTTACTCCTCCTGCTCTAGCCTCTTCTCCTCTTCCTCCTCCTCCTCCTCCTCCTCCTCCTCCTCCTCCTCCTCCTCCTCCTCCTCCTCCTTCTCCTCTTCTTCCTCCTCCTCCTCCTCCTCCTCCTCCTCCTCCTCCTCCTCCTCCTCCTCCTCCTCCTCCTCCTCCTCCTCCTCCTCCTCTTCCTCCTCTTCTTCTTCCTTCATTTCTATTTTTATTTTTTCGTTGGTTGTGGGGCTTTACCTTTTTTTTCAAGGTGGTATTCTAACACTTGAGCAATACTTCTTTTCCTGTTTTTTTTTTATGGTTAATTGGAGATAAGAGATTCATGAACTTGTCTGTACAAGCTGGCTTCAAACTGCAATCCTCAGATCTCAGCCTCCTAAGTAGCTAGGATTACAGGCTTGACCACTGGTTTCCACTATTACTGTAAATAGGTCTTTAAGAAGATATTGCACTACTAAAACCCCAACTTTTAGCTCAGTGCTTATCACTAAAGCACCAGGTTAGGAGAGCAGACTCAGGACACTCTCCCTGGATTGACAGACCTAGCTCTTCCTCTTAGAACACTCATGCCACAGAACATGGGCAAATGAAGGCATGCATGTCATTAAGGAGATACATGGCTTACACAAACAGGTCACAAGGACAACTGGAACTTAGTAGGCACTGTATAAGGTTCAGCTGCAATAACCAGTAAAAATAAACAGTATCACATCCACTTGATCTTGTGATATATCTTGTTTGTCATATATTAATTTGTTGAATTTTTATGTTCTTTTTGCCTGTCCTTGTGCTTCAACTCAGGATCTGGGTGCTGTCCCTGAGCTTTTGTGCTCAAGACTAGTGCTCTACCACTTGAGCCACAACTCCATTTTAGGCTTTTCGTGGTTAAATGGAGATAAGAATCTCATGGCCATTCCTGCATGGGCTAGCTTTGAACCTTAAACCTTAGATCTCAGCCTCCTTTGTAACTAGGATTACAGGAATGTGTCACAGGCACCTAACCCTTTATATAATTTTAACACATTAAAAATATTTGCCATGAGCAAAGACACACAAACAAGAAATTATTCATCCAGATAATAAGTAATTACAGAATGAAAGGTGACTTTCAAGGCACTGAAGCTGCTCTTCCTTGGCTTCACCAAGATATAATGGAAAGGAGTAACCACTGAGAGTTGAACTTTCAATTGAATTAAATTCTAAGTCTATCTGAAGATTATGGCACCCAGGGTTGAATGTAGGGTTGGGCACTCTCCCTAAGCTTTTCAGCATAAGATTTGAGCCATGGCTCCCCTTGGGGCATTTTTGGTGGTTGATTGGAAATGAGAGTCTCAGAGACTTTCTGCCATTGGGTGGCTTTGAACTACAATCCTTAGATCTCAGCCTCCTGAATAGCTATGACTATAGGCATGAGCCACTGGTACTTGGCAATTTTACATTGTATTTAATGAAACTCTTGAAACTCAAAGCATTTTACATTTTGTGTACAGTTTAGCTTCACTGTACATCCATTGGTAGTAATAACCACTGAGGTATGTATATAATATTACATATATATTTTCTACATTATGGGGATGTGTGTATTTACTTATTATTATTACTACAGATTATTTTCACATGTTGAGTTATTTGATGTTTGCAAAATTAATCACATCAAGCAGTGTTTTAAATAACTCATGCTAATGCAGTCTGATTGTATTTCATGAATGTATTTAAGATTGCATCCTCTGAGCAGAAAAATGATCAGTAAAATATGTGAGACCTCTTATTATAAGGTCTACAGTAAATTTAGAAACAAGTGACCAGATAATATCAGCAAGAGACAACTTATCTCCATTTCAGCGATCTTAAAGCTGTTCTTAATCCTGAAGCAAATAGCATTGGTTTACTTACAGTTATTATGGTCCTTTGTGATTTGGAAATTAAGATGCAATGCTCATAGGACAAGCCCTAAGAACTTGTATGCTAACATTGCTGGAAGGAGAATAGGAATAAAGTGGGGAAGTGGTCTGAGTCCAGAAGGCCAATGGGAAGACAATAGCCTCTTCTCTTAAGTGGATGGTTTTATGGTGGTATAGTGGCAGCTTAAAGGTACCAGAGACAACATTGGCTTACCACTGTGCTTCACAATGTATGGTCTCTTGTATAGGTATTAACGTTGTTGAAGAAAGAATATTCAGTCTGGCATGTAGCTCAGTGGCAAAGTGATTGTCTAGCAAGCACAATGTCCTGGGTTCAATTCCAACTACCAAAAATGAACAGACCAAAAAAAAAAAGAATCTTCTGTTGGCACTGGTAGTTTACACCTGTGGTTCTACCTACTTAGGAGGCTGAGATCTGAGGATCAAGGTTTGAGTCGTGAGGCTATTATCTCCAATCAACCAGCAAAAAGCTAATAGTAGAGGTGTGGATTGAGTGGTAGAATGCAAAACTTGACAAAAAAAGCCAAGCAAGAATGAGAGGACCTGAGTTCAAGCCTCAGTTCCAGCACAATTAAAAAAAATCTTCAGAATCTGGGCACTGGTGGCACACACCTGTAATACTAGCTACTCAGGAGGCTGACATCTGAGGATTGAGATTTGATGTAGGCTAGTCAAAAAAGTCCCTGTGAGATTCTTATCTCCCATTAGACCCTAAAAACTGGAAGTGGAGTTGTGGCTCAAGTGGTAGAACACTAACCTTGAGCACAAAGAGGCCCAGGGACAGTGCTCAGGCTCTATGATAAAGCCCCAAAACAGAAACAAAAACAAATCCTCAGAAAATTTAAAATGGCCCCTGAGCAAAATCACAGAGTTAATGGGTGTCAGGATCAGGGCTCAAATCTTGATCTGGGTACAAAGTACATTTTCTCCTTAAGTTGTAGTAAAAATTTTTATTATTTTTCACAATGTGAAAATGTGTAAATCAGTGACATTTAGCAATTCACAATTTTGTGTTACTATTGCATGATTTCTGGAGTATTTTTATTTGCCCTAAAGAAGACCTATTAAGGAGTAATTCTCCAACATTATATTGCCCCTAACTCCTGGGAGCACTAACCTACTCTGTCCCTACAGATTTGCCTATTCTATAGATATTTTATATCAGTGAAATCATACAATAAATGGCCTTTTATCTCTGCCTTCTTTTAGTTAGTACAGTGTTTGCAAAGTTAGCCTATATCACTGCATGCATCAAAACCTTTTGTCCAACCAGGAGGCAGTGGCTCACTTCTGTAATCTTACTCAGAAGGCTGAGATCTGAAGAACACAGTTCAAAGCCAGCTGGGGCAGTAAAGTCTATGAGATTCTTATCTCCAATTAACCACCAGAAACCAGGAGTGCCAGTATGGCTCATTCTGGTAGAGCACTAATCTTTACGGTAAAAAGCTCAGGGCAGCACTCAGGCCCTGCATTCAAGCCCCGCAACAACAAAAAGCAAGCAAGCAAGCAAACAAACAAATCAACTGAAAAATACCTTCTGGCCATATAATCTTTTTTTCCACTATATTTTATTGTTAAGTTTATTTAGTGACAAGAAGGGAGGTAGGGAGTTTCCCAAGTGAGTTAAGTTGGAAGTTGGATACAATTCAGGATCTAGGTTTTCTCCATATTTATAGTTTCAATAAAGGGTTAGTTAGAGAGAAGAGTTTTTCCCAGACTTGTTTGCCAAGGCTGGTTTTGAACCATGATCCTGACATCTCAGTCTTCTCAGTAGTTAGGATGCTAGGCATACCACCTGTACTCAGCTTCAATTACTTTTTAGGTGTAAGAAAATATTACCCTGAATTTTCCCCTCCAATCAGCTCTGCCAGATATTCAAGGCAACCTATACTTCAGCAGTTGCTGGCAAAGGAATGGAAATACAATGAATCATGTAAGATTAATGAAGGTTGAGGCTGGAAGGGGCCCCATTTCCCCTGTTTCCTACAGTCACCTGATGCCTGAACATAATCCAAAATGTCAGGGAAAGTGATGGCTGTAAGATGGGGCAGCCACCAGTTGCGTGGGCAAGATTTCCTGTAGCAAACCCCTCTATCTCTGAGCTCCAGGCCTTAACTGGCTATCTGAAATGAAAAACAAAACCATCCAAATCACCAACCTCAACATGCCCAAGATGGAACTCATGGTCCCTTCCCATTGTTGCATTTAATTGTGACGAGCATTCCCATTTCAGATGCCCATGCTGGCAAAAGAATTTTCACATCAGCTTTATCATCCATACCAAGCACTGTCCAAGTCCTGCTGATCTAGTCACTGTTACTTATATCTACTGCTACCATCCTAAATCCAAGTGACCTCATCAGTTCTTCCCTGGATACTCCAGTCTAGTTTTTCACAGCACAGCTAGAGTGGGCCTTTCAAATACAAATTGGTTGTGTTTAAGGCACTGCTTCTGGAATGAGGACTAAAATGTGGTCTTTGTTCAATCATTCTCGTCCCAGTCACACTGCTTTCCTTTGAGCTTAATAAGGTTTGCACTCCATCCCACCTCAAGTCATCTGCATCTGCCCCTTGTCACCTCTCACTTTCACCTTAACCTTCATTTCCAAAGGAAAGCTTTCCCACACATCCTCATGGTCAGACCCTTGCACTAGGAGTCACATCCTCATGGCTATACCCTTGCACTGGTGGTCACATTCTCATGGTCAGACTCTTGCACTGGGAGTCATATCCTCATGGTCAGACCCTTGCACTAGGAGTCACATCATTAGGGTCAGATCCTTGCACTAGAAGTCATGTCCTCATGGCAAGATCCTTGCTCTGGGAGTCACGTCCTCATGGTCACATTCTTGCACTAGGAGTCACGTCCTCATGGTCGGACCCTTACACTGGGAGTCACATCCTCGTGCCAAGATCCTTGCACTTGGAATCACGTCCTCATGGCCATTTCCTTGCATTAAGAGTCATGTCTTCAGGTTAGACACTTGCACTGGGAGTTAGAAGAGGACTCTGTCTTTCTTTTTTTTCCTCAGTATGCAGAATAAGATCTAAGGTTCATAACAACAAGTAGCTGGTGCCTCCTCAACCACACACTAAATGCCAAGTACAGGGCTGTTGAATGACTAAGTGAATGGGTAACCTTCACAGAAGTGTAGCAGACAAGAACATACCCCAAGCTCCAGGGGGTTACAGGATGGCTGCGTACAATGGGTCTGCAGCCCAGGTCACCTGTGCCCATCTGCAGTGGCTCTGCCCCTGGCCCGCCTCTCACAAACAGGCCAGGGTGGGGCATGGAGGTCCTATGATGTAACAGCCTCCCAGCATGTGATTAGGCTCTCTGGCACGCAGGCTAGGGAATGGACGTGTCTCTGTGTACTGATTGGCTGTCTCGCTGCCGTTGGGCAGGCAGTGGTAGTGGCAGCGCAGAGAGGGACTAGAACAGGCCTGGCAGGGAGGGCAGAGGCAGGCAGCCTGTGTCCTCACCACAGGCTTCCCTGAGCCTTGCTTGCTTGGACTGCCCATGGCGGGCCCGCCGTAACCTTGGCAGGATAAGGGCTCCCTGGGGTGCCCTATGGTTGCCATCTGCAACACAATGCAGGAGAGGTTAAGCTGGGTCGTGGCCAACTGCTTCCACCAGCTGCTGGAGGAAGAGTGGGACCCATTCAATCACTTGCGTTAGGCCAAGCTCTGGTGCCAGCAGCAGCTGCAGCACCACATGCATGACCAGGTGGTAGTGACGGCTCCTGGCGGCTGGGGTGGCCGAGTGTGGCCAGGCCGGAACCTCAGTCCCCAGGCTGGGCATGGGCTGCAGCTGCAGGGAGTCCCAGAAGGAGCTCAAGAGCAGCCCAGCGCCTGGTGTGCCATGGCCAGACAGCCCCGACTGGGTACGCAGGTAGGAGAAGAGGGGCGTGGGTCTCAAGGCCACCTGGCCAGCAGCCTGTACTCTCCACGTGAGTCCGTGGCACTGTGCACAGCAAGGTGGGAGCCCTGGAGACATTGCAAGGGTCAAGAGCATTCATGGCTGCGAAGATTGCACCTCAGGTGGCCCTGGAGTCAGGCAAAGTTGGGGGGTCGCGGGGCCTGTGCACAAGTCCAGAGCGGGCTGGTGCTGCGCAACCACCATCCCAGCCAGTGCACAGTGTGAAAGGGGACCGGCAAAAAGGGAAGGGGGTGACCTGGAAAGGGGGGAACAGTGGAGGGTGGGGCGCAGGGACACGAAGGGTGCAGGGGGCGGGAGGCAGAGGACATGGGCAGGGCTGCAGTTCTCCAGTTCTCCAGCTGACGCTGGCCTGGCAGCACTTGCAGTCCTGAATCACCCCTGATTGCTCTAAAAAGGCATTCCTAACCCTGTCACCTCCAAGCTTCTAGATGCCTCCTGCCTCATCAGACCACAGCCTGGTGCAGGAAGGGGAAGGGCACCTCAGAAAGCACTTCCACCTTACCTGCCCTGACCTACGGCGCTTGCACCTGCCTCCCCCTTCTTCCCTGATTGCTGAGTGAGGTGTGCTGTTGTCATGAGTTTACATGTGTAGTTGTCACTTTTGTAAGTGTTGAGCTTAGTTGTCACTGTTTTGAGTAGTGAAGTGAGGTGTGCAGTACTCATTGTTCAGACTGTTCTGAGTGTTGAGGTTAGGTCTGTGGTTATCACTGTTGTGATTACTGAGGTTAGATGTGTAATTGTCACTGTTCTGAGTGTTGAAGTTAGGTGTGTGGTTGCCAATGTTAGGAATATTAAGGTTAGGTATGTGGTTGTCAGGGTTCTGAGTGTTGAGGTGAGGTGTCCAGTTGTCACTGTTGTGAGTACTGAGGTTTGATATGTAGTTGTTGCTGTTGTTAGTGTTGAGGTTAAGTGTATAGTTATCACTATCCTGAGTACGGAGGTTAGGTGTGCAGTTGTCACTGTTCAGACTGTTCTCAGTGTTGATATTAGGTGTGTGGTTGTCACTGTTCTGAGTGTTGAGGTTAGGTGTGTCTTTGTCACTGTTCTGAATATTGAGGTTAGATGTGAAGTTGTCACTGTTCTGAGTGTTGAAGTTAGGTTTGCTGTCAGTGTTAGGAGTATTAAGGTTAGGTGAGCTGCTGTCACTTTTCTGAGTGTTGAGGTTAAGTGTGTAGTTATCACTGTTCTGAGTATTGAGGTTAGGTGTGTAGTTGTCACTGTTCTTAGTACTGAGGTTAGGTATGTAGTTGTCACTCTTCTGAATGTTGAGGTATGGTGTGCTGTTGTGTGTTCTGAGTATTGAAGTTAGCAGTGTGGTTGTCAATGTTCTGAGTATTGAGGTTAGGTGTGCAGTTTTCACTGTTCTGAGTACTGATCTTACGTGTGTAGTTGTCACTGTTCTGAGTACTGAGGTTATGTGTGTACTTGTCACTATTCCTAGTATTGAGCTTAGGTATGTAGTCACTGTTCTAAGTACTGAGGTTAGATGTGCAATTGTCACTTTTCTGAATATTTAGATTAGATGTGTGTTGGTACTGTCTTGAATATTGAAGTTAGGTGTACAGTTGTCACTTTTCTGAGTACTGTGGTTAGATGTGTAGTTGTCACTATTCTGAGTACTAAGGTTAGGTGTGTGGTTGTCACTATTCTGAGTATTGAGGTTAGGTGTGTAGTTATCACTGTTCTGAATGTTGAGTTTAGGTGTGCAGTTGTCATTGTTCTGAGTACTGAAGTTAGGTGTGTGGTTGTCACTGTTCTGAGTACTTTGGCTAAGTATGTGGTTGTCACTGTTCTGAGTACTAAAGTTAGTTTTGCTGTTGTCACTATTCTGAGTATTGAGGTTAGTTGTGTAGTTAACACCGTTCTGAGTATTGAAGTTAGGTATGTAGTTGTCACCATTCTGAGTACTGAGGTTAGGTGTGTGGTTGTCACTGTTGTGAGTGTTGAGGTTAGGTGTGTAGCTATCACCATTCTGAGTGCTGAGGTTAGATATGTAGTTGTCACCGTTCTGAGTACTGAGGTTAGGTGTGTGGTTCTCACTGTTGTGAGTGTTGAGGTTAAGTGTGTATTTGTCACTGTTCTGAGTATTGATGTGAGGTATGCAGTTGTCACTGTTCTCACTGCTCTGAGTATTGAGTTTAAGTGTGTTGTCACTGTTCTGACTATTCTGAGTGTTGAGGTTAGATATGTGGTTGTGAATGTTCTGAGTACTGAGGTTAGGTATGTAGTTGTCATTGTTCATAGTAGTGAGGTTAGGTTTACAGTTCTCCCTGTTCTGACTGTTCTGAGTGTTGAGGTTAGGTGTGTAGTTGTCGCTCTTCTTACTGTTCTTTGTATTCAGGTTAGGGGTATAATTGTTACTGTTCTGAGTATTGAGGTTAGGTTTGTAGTTGTCACTGTTATGAGTAGTGATGTTAGATGTGTAGTTGTCATCATTAGCAGAGCTTATTTGACCTGTTCCTGGCTTGGTCAATACTTGTGCACTGCTTCTGGGAAGCAGAGACTCATGCCTCTTCTCCTAGGTCCTCTGTAGGCTGAGATGGAATCTAGGTTTGAATTCACCCTGGCAATAAAGTCCAGGAGACATCTACATCCAGTTAACCATGGTGGGGCTGTGGTTCAATGGTGGAGTGCCAACCCTGAGCCTGAAGTCTTGAGAGACAGAGCTGAGGCCTGAGCATGCACACAAACATGTGTGTGTGTGCAGACACACACACAAAGTGTGAGTTCCAACTCTATCAGAAAATTTTAAGAACTGGTACCTTGACTTGTGCAAATCATGACTCTGCCTTTACCTGTGCAAATCAATTTGCTACTTGTAGCGACCGTCTACTCAACCAGCGAGGAAAAACGACCACCACACCAGGAGTCTTCTCAGATCACGCTTTATTGGAGAGCCTTTTAGTTGTAGGAGAGCTTGGGCGCGAGAGAGCGTGCACCCGAAACACAGCCGCTTATATAGGAGAATCGGAACGCGGGTCTTTCTATTGTTGGTCGCCTGCCTTTCACCGTCACCAGGTGTCATGGGATTGGCTGGGGACTCTACCTGGCTCGAGCACGCGCACAGCCCAGGCGTCCCGCCAAGCACCGTCTGGGGTGGTTACCTCAATGCTGCAAGGGAGTGGGCGGAGTCTCGCCTCGGCTCCCTACAGTTCCCCCTTCTTTGTTTTATGGCAACAGGTAAGAGTAGAGGTTGGGCCTCTGTCTAAGACATTAATGAGAGGACCTTGCACTGGCCTTCGCCTGAGGGGCGCCTTCCCCAGTGATGACCAGGCCCGTCCGATGCCTTTTTTGCAGAGGTGGGATCTTGGGCATCAACCTACTTGCAACCCAGCATGCTCTTCTTGAGGGGATGAGACCCTCAAGTGCAGTGCACTTGCCTAGCACCCTGTCCCAAATTGCAAATTGCATACCTGTCCCGGTGCAATGGGATCCCCTGATCCCTCGGGGTGCTAAGGCTATGCAGAATGGTAAGGCTTAACTGCCTCTTAGGGCCGACAGCCAAATCTGGGGTGAGGATCCACTCCCCAAAGCAGCTAATGCTTGCAAGATAACAACCTTGTCCCTTCTGGTTTGGGCTCGAAGGTGACAGACCAACCATAGGCAGACCACGCATCCTCCCAAGCAGCAGGCTAAAAACATTCTGACTCCCACCCGCTCTTTGGAAAAGGACACCGCAGAGGCAATCCAGTCAGTAAATTGTAACAGCCCACAGCATCATCGGTTTAGCTATCACAGGGATTGCTATTAGCACTGTTGCTAACAGCAGGAAGATCAGCTGCATCTTCAAGAGGGGGTTCTGTTGCAGTCTCCACCGGCCTGGTCAGTCTCATTGGCACCCAGTGAGGTACTTCTTGACTCTGTGGAAAAACACAAACAGCTCCCCTGGATCTCGTTATTACCGGATCCGGTCCATACCATTTATTATTAATAACATCCTTCCACATAACCATGTCTTTAGTATCCATGGAGTCTCTTGTCATATGCCGATCTGCGGCAGACTGATCGTTGTCATTTAGAATTAAAAAATTAAGGGTAAAGAGCGCAAGAGAAAGTCTTTCCCTGGGGGACGCAGACTCAGCAACTCCCCCTTTTTGTTTTTGAAGCATTTCTTTTATGCTTCTATTAGCTCTTTCCACTACACCTTGTCCTTGAGGATTGTAGGGCAATCCGGTGGTGTGGGCAACCTGCATTTGTGTGCAAAAGGCGCGAAAACCATGGGAAGTATAAGCAGGGACATTATCTGTCTTGAGTCTAAGGGGCTTTCCCCAAGCTGCCCAAGCTTCTAAGCAGTGTATTTTGACGTGAGACACCTTTTCTCCTGCCAAAGGTGTGGCATGAATGACACCAGAAAAGGTGTCCACAGACACATGTAAATATTTTAACTTACCAAATTCTGTCAGATGAGTAACATCCATTTGCCATAGGGAGTTTGGTCTCAACCCCCTGGGGTTTACCCCCACATGGGGAGGATGAAGAAAGGTAACACAAAATTTACAGGCTTTAACAATATCTCTTGCCACATGCCTGGACAAATTATATCTTTTCCTAAGGGTATTAGCCGGTACATGATACAATCTATGAAAGTCTTTTGCCAATTCTACAGGATCAGCAGCGACCAGAGCCACAGCCCGAGTTGCCTGGTCCACCAAATCATTACACCTTTCCATCGGGCCCGGCAACATAGAGTGGGCGCGAATATGTCCAATATAAAAAGGGTGTTTTCTGTTTAAGATAAGGGACTGAATATGTAACAAAACATTAGAAATTGTACTGGCCTGCTTAATTGAAGCAGCAACTTCAAGAGAAGCAACGACATTTACAACATATAATGAATCAGAAAATAAATTAAAAGGTTGATCAAATCTTTAAAAAACTTCAAGCACAATTAAACATTCAACAGCCTGTGGGGCATTCGGCCGAAAATTAAAGACTACCGGCTGTTTGTGTCCTTGAACAAAAAAGGCACCTTGTCCAGATTTTGATCCATCCGTAAAGATGGTCAGGGCATCAACCAAGGGCTCCTTTGAAGTGACAACAGGAAAATACACTAAATTTTTGTTAACTATGGCAAGCAGAGGATGCTTAGGATAATGGTTATCAATTACATTTGGAAATGAGCAAACAAGAATTGCCCACATATCCACTGTGGCTGCTAAAATTTCAACTTGCTCACGGGTGTATGGAATAATTAATTTATCTGGAATTTTTGCAAAGTGCATTAAACAATATTTTATACCCAAAATTGCCTTTTTTTTCTCTCAGAATCAAAATTGCCTGTTTAGCCACTAATTCAGGAAAATATTGAACAGTTTTTGCTCCCACAGAATCATAGCATTAATAGTTAGCCTTTGAAGCAAGGCAGTGGTATAATTGGCCGTCACCCCATAAGTCCGGACTGCCTCAACTAAATCCTTAAGCTGGAAGTAGGAAACCTGCTCAAAATTTCTTTCATTAGTAATTGGATTTTCAAAAACTGGAAAAGCGGCCACCAGCCGCGACCAGGTGCTTCCTTTTATAAAGTGACTCCGCCCCCGCCGGCGGGCACGGCCGGGGGGCCGATGGGTGAGGGCCAGCTCCGTTTCCTCTTCCTGGCTGCTGCGGTACTCCCACCCCTAGGGGGCGCCACCCCCCATATCTGTCTGCCTCATACTCCGCCGCAGCCTCTTCTAAGTCTTCACTATCAGCTGGATCAAGCTGTTCTCCCTCCTCCTCTAACATTTCTTCCTCTGAGTCACTCATAAGATCACTGCATTCTTGGTCCCGCCCTTCCACATGTAGGGCTGAGAACCGGTTTGCTTTTAAAGAAGGGCATGGGGGTCTCCTTGAGACCCCCTCCTCCCTAAGACCCTTCTCCTTTTGTGAGGGCTGCAGTCCCTCCTGCTTTAATTCTTTAGGATCCTTTTGTCTTTTTTCCCTTTGTCTTTTAGGCCTATTTTCTTCCCCTTTACTGGATGCTGACTCTGATAGACTATCCTGATGCCATGTTAGTACTTTGCATCCTTCCTGGATTAAATCAAACCCTCCCTCCTCGAGGCAAATGCGCACCATCAAAAAGACAAGCCACAAAGGAAGAAGCAATGCAAGCAACCAATAAATATCTAAATCTACAGTGAACAGCATACCGGGGGATACTTACCGACGTCCCCTCTCCACGTGTTGAGTTCTGGCTCCGGTTCGGCCTCTCGCACGGGTCCCGGGTTTCGGCACCAGTTGTAGTGACCGTCTACTCGACCAGCGAGGAAAAACGACCACCACACCAGGTGTCTTCTCAGATCACGCTTTATTGGAGAGCCTTTTAGTTGTAGGAGAGCTTGGGCGCGAGAGAGCGTGCACCCGAAACATGGCCGCTTATATAGGGAATAGGAACATGGGTCTTTCTATCATTGGTCGTCTACCTTTCACCGTCACCAGGTGTCATGGGATTGGCTGGGGACTCTACCTGGCTCGCGCACGCGCACAGCCCAGGTGTCCCGCCAAGCACCGTCTGGGGTGGTTACCTCAAAGCTGCAAGGGAGTGGGCGGAGTATCGCCTAGGCTCCCTACAGCTACTTGAGAATCAGAAGTCAGTAAAATAAAGATGCTGAAAACCAAATGCTATTCCGTATGTCAGTAAGTGTATGACCTTATTTAAACAAATGAGATAATAAACTTTTGATATTACTTTTTCTCAAATTAGACAAATACAAAGTTAAACGAGGCAAGGGTTCTCCATTTATTTACTTATCTGTGTATTTTTGGCTGTAGTAGTTGGAACTGATGGCCTCATTATTTTTCAGACATAGATGTCTCCCTATGCTTCTTACATAGCTGAGATTAGAAGTGTGTGCCATCATGACTCCATGTCTAGCTTCATTTTTTTAAACAAATGAAAATGTTGTGTCCTTTAGAAGAGTGTGACACTGCAGCTAATACTGCTAATAAGCTGACTTTTCACTGTTTTATAATTTAAAATTATATTTTTGTCATGTTTTTTTTCTTATCATATTGTGGATCAAACATGGGCCTCAAGCAAGCCAAGCCAGAGGACTTTACCAATGAACTTCAGTCCTGCCCTGAGTTGGAAATTTTAAACATGTATGACACTGGATGAAGATCTTTTATTTTTCCTGCTGTCAGCAATGTGAATTTATATGCACAAATTTAATTACATAAATGCATAGTGCTGTTTCTTTTTTCAAATCTTAAGTGATATAAAACTGGGATGCAGTCTACTTCCTGCTTGACATTGTAATCCAGTGCACTTACCAATTTATCTGTCCATTTAGAGTCTAGGCAAAATGGCTTTTGAGATCTATATTTAATTTTATACTTAGAATATCTTTGTAGTTCTTTTTCAAGTGCATTATAGCAGCAAGCACCACATTAATTTCCATCTATGTAGTTACTGTACTAAAATTATATATAATGAATATTAGAGATCTACACAAATTCCTGTTAGCCCTGTTATGAAGGTCTGTGCTTTTCTATACTCAAACATTTTAAATTTAGTCTGGAGATTGAATGAATGCTTAGAATAGAGAAATGTTGAGCACTTCGGAATATGCTTTTTGACATACACCGGAAACATTAATCCTCCAGAATGTGGAAATCAGAAGCTTGCCCAATGGAAATGGATGTAACCACTGTCCAAATCTGTACAGAAACCTTCCAGAGGCCCTTTGCTCAGTATATTCTTGAACCATCAGAGGCTGTTTCAGCTTGCTTTCCTCAGCCAAAATGCAACTATTTTATGAGAACTCTTGCTGGAAATTTTACTGTATACTTTTTCTTCTCTAGGCTTATGTTTAGATCATTGATCAAAATCCGTATGCCAGCCTTTAATTGGAAAGGGCTGGTAAAATGCAATGTTTGCATCACCTACTTCAAGCTGCAGTTCCAGCATGGAAAAGCAAGGTGGATTCACTTGCAGTCTTGACCTCTTTCAACTGGTTTCTGGTGGAAAATATCTGTCACTATTAGCTTTGGTCTTTGGAAATTTCGAGGGAGAATGCAATGTTTTCATGATATTTGTAATTATCCTAATAAGTAGCCAATTCTATTTAACACTTTTCACCGGAAAGATCTTCGTGTATTTCAGAGACTACCTTATATTAAGATTCAGGACCAGTTGTATAATTAAAACTAAATTGTGGCGCTTGGAGCTGTTGGCTCATACCTATAAACCTAGCTACTCAGGTGGCTGAGATCTGAGAATTGCGGTTCAAAGACTACCTGGGCAGGAAAGTCTTTGAGTCTCTTATCTCCAATTAACCACCAGAAAACATTAAATGATGCTATGGCTCAAATGGTAGAGTGCTAGCCTTATGCTGAAGAGCTGAGGGACAGCACCCAGGCCCAGAGTTCAAGCCCCATGATCAACAAAAATAAGTAAATAATAATTTAACTGTAGGTTTGGAAGGTACTTTATTGGTAGAGCACTTTAGCATGTACAAGGCCCTAGGATCAATGTCTAGTATCACTGTAAAGGAAAAAAAATAATTTTCTTGTAACTATGAGAAGCACTCAGTGTTTCACACCAGTTAACATAGCTGTTATGCAAGACACAACTTGGAAAAAATTATATTAACTGAAGTAAGCCAGGCCCAAAGAAACATAGGTCCCATGGTTTCGCTTATTTGCAATAACTAGTATATGTCTGAGACAAGCAGTAAAGGTCAGATAAGTTGATGTTAGGTGAAATGAATCTCAAGATAAGGATTCAAACGTTTTTTCTTTCTTGTAATTGTTTCTAACATATTTATAAGATGATTTCTTTGTTGCTTTCTATGTCACTCCCCCACGGTATAACCCCTATTTTCATTGTATTTGATGTTGGTATAATTTATGGAGGGAAAGGGAAAAAACACAAAAATAACACACACACACACACACACACACACACACACACACAAAATAGTTTAAATAGGAATACAGGTGGAGTCATTGTAACAATGAGATGTACAAGTCCTTATGTCGAAATACAAACTTTACAACTTTGGCCGGAGGGGGTGGGAGGTTTGGGAGATGGGAAGGGAGAGGAAGGGGAAACAAAGGAGGGGGCAACAATGCTTGATAAGAAATGTACTCATTACCTTGCCCATGCATTTCTAACCCCTCAGTACGGTATTTTTACACAATAAAAATAAAAAAGCTGGGGGTGGTGGTACATGCCTGTCAGCTGTGTGGGAAGCATAAATATGGGGTCCAGGCTGGCCTAAACAAAAGCAAGAATACAAAAGTAACAAAATAGCTGGACGTTAGTGGCTCACATCTGTAACACTAGCTACCCAGAAGGCTAAGATCTGAGGATCACAGTTTGAAGTCAGCCCAAGCAGTAAAATCCATAATATTTTTTCTCTAATTAGCCAGTCTAGAGGTGTAACCTAATAGAGAAGCAGCTGTAAAAACATAATGGTAAGTAAAATCTCAAGGTCCTGAGTGTAAGCACCAATACTGACACCAGAAAAAAATAAACAAGTAAATAATCAAAAGGGACTCGAGGCGTGGTTCAAGTAGAGTGCCTTTGTAGCATGGCTACAGACCTTAAATTAAGCCCTAGTACAGCAAAACAAAACAAAACCAAAACAGATGGGTGTACTGTATTCTTTTTATTTATTTATTTATCTATTTATTTATTTATTTATTTATTTATTTTATTTGTGAACATACTGTACAGAGGGGTTACAATTACATGGGCAGGATAATGCGTACATGAAGTTTTAGACTAAGGAGCTAATTTTAGAATAGGGATATAATTAGGGTTTTGATTTAGCATTATGAATTCAGACTCCTAAGCAGATTAAAACAGATTCTTAATTCTATGATCTGCTAAGTAGACTATCATGAGATGAATGAAAAAAAGTCTAATATGATACATGATACCAATCTCTGGAAAGTTGTCTGGTGTGAAGTGTGGCATAGGGCTGGTGCATTCTGTCTCCTGAATCAGGGCAGAGCCTTCTACAAAGGTAGCTATTATTTATCTTATGCCTCCTGTTAGCAAGATAGTTCTTTGTCTAGGGAGTCAAGGTTCTCAAAGTGTTTTGACTTCCTGACTACCAAATTCATTTAGGACCTTGTCCTAAACAATGTCTTAGCCAAAGAACATGGCTTTATAAGGCTGGGGTGAGGAACCTGTTTCTGCCACGGTCCCTTTGGATATTTATAATCTGTAATGTACCAAATGATTTTTCAGGTCTTAAATGACCCATGAGTCAAATGTGCCTCACCCCTGCTAGAGTTGATTACATTAAGTGAATAAAGCACATGTAGTAGAGAGCAGCTCATCTGAAGGGGTGTGCATGTGGTGACTAACTAGAAGGGACACATAAAACAGCAATCTACAACCTGGTGGATCTGCCACAAGGTTTGAGAAAGTTCTGGAAAAGCTCACTTTATTTTTGGTGATTATTTCAAATTTTCTCCGTAATGGCTACTTATATATGAAAATCCTCTTAGATCAGAACTATATTTTTGAAAGGTTTATGTATTTTTTTCTCTATTCAGACTTTTATTCTATAAAAAAATGAAAATTTTGTTCAAAGGCAAAAGCCCATATTTCAACCATTTTTTAAAAGTACGGAACTTTAAAAAGTACAATTGAACATGTCAGCTTTTGAATACAATACATCTTGATTCCTGTCACCCTTTCATCATTTCCTTATCTCCCAACCCCACCCAGCTACCTTTTTTTTAAAATAATAAGTAGGGTAGCCTTGAAAAAGATAGATTTTTGTGACATGAAAATCTGTGAAATAACATGTAATGGTAGGGGCACAGGGATATGAGACAATGTATTGACCTTTTCTTTTTTTCTTTTAAAATAACTTGATTTATAAAAAAAACATTGCGAGGCTGGGAAGGTGGCTCAGTGGTAGAGCACTTGCCTTGCATGCCTGAGGCCCTGGGTTTGATTCCTCAGCACCACATAAGCAAAAATAAAAAAGCCGGAAATGGCACTGTGACTCAAGTGGTAGAGCACTAGCCTTGAGCTGAAACGTTGAGTTACAGCACCCAGGCCGAGAGTTCATGCCCCATTACTGGACCCCAAAAAATTGCAAGAATTATATGAAATATTCTTTTATACCCTTCATCTGGATTCCCTAATTATCAACTTGTTAACATATTTGCTTTATCATTCTCTCCTTTTCTACATACATACTTTTCTCTTTGTCATTTGAAAGTACGATGTGTGAGTGTCAAAAACAATTGTTAATATTAATATAGCACTGTTACCTGATTCTTTAAATTATCTGATTTGCATTCAAATTTCATGAGGTGGTCTACGTTCTTTAATCAGGAATAGAGTGTAGATCAGTTCTTTTTGTAACACACACCATGGTTTGTGTTTCTCTGATTTCTTTTTTCCTGGAGGAACACTGCCATTTACATTTGGTAGGAGCACTAGAAGTGGTCTCCTGTTAATGAGTCATGTGAAAAATATGTAGGGAAGTGTCATTTTGTTTTTCTTATCTTGGGCCTTGAAATTGGTCTGAGCACAGCTGTCCCTGAGCTTTTCTGCCCAAGGCTAGTTCTGTACTACATTGAGCAACAGCACTACCTCTGGTTTTCTGGTAGTTAACTGGAGATAAGGATCTCATGGACTTTCCTGAGCAAGCTCGTTTTGAACCACAATTCTCAGATTTCAGCCTCCTGAGTCGCTAGGACTACAGGTGTGAGCCACTGGCACCAAGCTCTGGATTCTTGAACCATTTGTTATTTTCTGTCTTTTGTGTTTGAGTTTGTCAAATATTAAACTTCCTGAGTACAAGATTATTTCATTTCATCAGGTTTTAAATTACAGAAGACCTGGTATGGTGGTTTACACCTGATATTCTAGTAATTATGAGGCTGAAGCAGGATAATTTCAAGTTCATATCCTGGGTTAGATTAGGAAAACCACGTTTCAAACAAACAGTAAGCCCAAAACAACAACAACAAAAAAGCAAAGGGGAAATGTATATGGAATATATTCTGTTTTCAAGCATTACAGTGTACCAGAACACAGGGATGTTTTTAGGCTTGGTTTCTATCATTAATATATTTGAAAAGACTTTTGTGTTTTATTGTTATCTGATTTAGATTTCTATAAATATAGGACTGATTTTCCCTGATGTTACTTTCCATATATGTGTTTGCTGTTCAAGTTTTGGGTAGAATTTTTTTAAAGATTTCTGTTTTACAAAAGACCTAGAATAGCCAAAGCAATTATAAGTAAAAGAAACAACACAGGATGGATCACGATACCAGATTTCATGCTCTACTACAGAACCATAATAACAAAGATAGCTTAGTATTGGCACAAAAACAGACTCGAAGAACAATGGAACAGATTAGAAGATCCAGAAGTAAAATCACATACCTATACTCAGCTGATATTTGACAAAACAGCCAAAGACATACAGGGGAAGAATTATTGGTGCTGGGAAAACTGGGTGGACACATGCAGAAAACTAAAAGTGTACCCCAACCAGTCTCCATGCACTAGCATCAACTCAAAATGGACTGCAGAACAGAGTAGGAGAGACACTTGAACTTACAGGCATGCAGGAACTTCCTGAACAGATTCCCAGGGTCACAACAAATTGGAAAGATACTTGACAAATGGGACTACCTTAAAATAAAAAGTTTCTGCATAGATAAAGAAATAGCAACACAACAAGAAAGACAGCTAATTAACTGGGAAAAATATTTACCAGCAATGTATCAGAGAAAGTCCTAATATCCACTATATACAAGGAACTTAAGAAACTACCCCCTCCCAAATCTATCCAAACATTAAATGGAAAAGCAGCTAAAGAGAGACTTCTCAGAAGAAGATATAAAAATGGCAAAGAAACAGATGAGGAAATGTTCACCACCTTACCCCAATCAGAATGGTCCACATCCTAAATTCAGCCAAAGACAAATGCTGGAGGGGATATGGAGAAAGAGGAACCCTACTGCATTGCTGGTGGGAATGTATACTAATACAACCACTTTGGAACGCAGTCTGGAGGGTCCTCAGAAAGCTAAATATAGACCTCCCCTATTACCCAGCTATACCACTCATAGGTATCTACCCTGAGCAACAAGAACCAGGATAGAAAGACACTTGCTCCTCCACGTATATTGCAGCACTGTTCACAATATCTAAGATTTGTAAACAACTCAGATGCCTCACTACAGGTGAATGGATCAAAAAATTGTAGTACCTATATACAATGAAATATGCAGCCATTAGAAAGGACAAAATAATGTCATTCACAGAGAAATGGGTAGAACTAGAACAAATCATTTCGAACAAGGTAAGCCAAGATCAGAGAGACAAATGGCACATGGCTCCCTGATATGTGGATGTTAAAACCAAAATGCAAGGATATGACAAAATAAACAGGACTCAAGAAACAAGGGACCACTACTTAATTTGTCATATCATTTCTAAATGACTCCATATTCTTGACCATATATATGATGTATATATATGCATATATATTCCATATATGTGTGCACATCTGAGGGAAGCTAGGAGGAGGACACAGAATCAGAGGGTAATGGGAAAACACAAAACAGAGGGGCCCATCAGCTACACCAGACATTGATGAAAATGAACTAAGTAACTGAAGGGCAGCAATGGGAGTGAGGGAATGAGAGGGAAAGAGGGAGCAGCATGCACTAAACAAAAGGAAAGAAAGGTACATATCACCCGATTTGAAAGAAATAGTTGTATTGTCAAAGCTTATGCAATTCACAAACTATAGACCATGATAATGACAATTTTGCATTGTGAAGGTTAAAATGTGTATATGACTTTAACTAAGTATTACTATTGCACAATAGTGAGAAATTTGTGAATTTCATGTAATCATTTAATCTCAATAAAAACTATTTAAAACATTATTACCCTTTGGACTATATTTCAACAATTCATATTGTGCCATGATTTTTTTTTCTGTAATTCTATGTCTAGTCCAATTTCCATAAGGGATTTTTATAGGTTAAAAATAATTTCTTTTTTTCTCAAAATTATATTAAATGCTAATAAAGAAAATTGGAAAAGAATAGAATTTTAAATCAGAAAAAAAATCCTTTTTAAAATTGTTTTGGATTTCGTTAGAGGATGGAAAAGCCAATGTAGAGAATTTATTTAGAATAGTCTTTTATATGAAAAGCAAAATTAATCATCAGTACTTCGGCATTTCTTTTCAAGAAAAGAAAATTGTAAATGGGATCTTTTGTTTTTTCTATTGTGGAAAGAATGGCTTTTCTTAGCCATGAGAAAATGATAGTATAATGTTACTGGTGCAAGTATTGAAGCTCTGGATTAATGCTCTGGATTTCTTGATTTCATGATCCCTTTTTGTTTTGGTCAGTCTTGGGGCTTGAACTCAGGGTTTGGGCCCTCTCTGCGAGCTTCTTTGTTCAAGGCTAGTGCTTTACCATTTTAAGCCACAGCTCTACTTCCAGTTTTCTGGTGGTTCATTGGAGATAGTGTCTCATTGACTTTCCTCTCTGGGCTGGCTTGGAGCTGTGCTCCTCAGATCTCAGCCTCTTGGGTAGCTAGAATTACAGGTGTGAGCCACTGGCACCTGGCCAGGATCTATTTTAAATAAGTAATTTTATTTTATGGCAAATGTTTTGAAAAGCCTTTACACATAAAAATGTTAATAAACAACGGTTAAAATAATTAAAATGATGTAGTCCTTTAGAACTACATCTTAGGAGATTATAGCCTAGTAGAAAAAAAGGAGGTTCTCAGAAAGCAGGAGGATGGGCAGAAGGGAAAGTGGGCAGGTGATTACACACCAGAGCCTGATGGTGTACCACACCATCCAGGAGACTGGATGTGGCAGAACACAGGCAGAGGCTTGGGTTCTCTTATCATATGGCATTGCCACCTTTTCCTAGACCAGTGGACAGGTTTGATGGAGACAGGCAACTGAGATGATGTGGAGGCCCAAGAGGGGCATGTTAAGCACAGGCACAGGTGGTCCCGGGAACAGAGCTTTTGATGAATTTGACCAGAGAGGGAAACGAGATTTTGAAAGATACAGTGAGAATTATAAAAATCTAAGTCACTTTATAAATACTATTTTGCACATAAGTTTCAGTAATACATGAATCTGTTTATTATGTCTGAATATTTAACCAACTTCATATCAGTATGGTATTACTCTGTGAAAGGCTGATCCTGGGACAACTTTTATGGTCCACTTTTTCTGATGTAGAAATTGACTAGAGTGTCAATTGTATGCTAAAGGAATACTCTTCATTTCTCTAGAGCTACTAGAACTGAAACAGCATGTGTGGATATGTATCTCGTAGCTGGGGATTAGGTAAAGACACCAGGTAAGGAGTGAATTTGTGTCCCCTGAAAGCCTATGATGAAGTGAAAGTCTGTGTACTTGTATTTGCTTATATTGAGAATTGTGATCATTGAATTATGCTTTATAATTAGATATACCTAAGCAGAGACTGTTTGGGAGCTTTGAATTACTGAGATAATGTTTTTTTGGTATAAGTACGTAGGTGAAAACTTTTTGCTGTTATTAGTGATGGTGGTCGTGGGACTTGAACTCTGGGCCTGACTGCTATCCCTCAGCTATTCAGCTGAAGGCTAGCTCTCTACCACTTAAGCCACAGCACCACTTCCAGTTTTCAGTGGTTTATTGGAGATAAGAGTCTCATGGACTGTCCTGCCAGGGCTCGCTTTGAACTGCAATCCTCAGAGCTCAGCCTCCTGAGAAGCTAGGATCACAGGCCTGAACCACCAGTGCCCAGCTTCTAGGTAATAATTTTTAAAACAAGTTTGCTCTGTTGCATTTACATTTGAAACTGTTTTTAAAGAGCTTTTTAATTTTATATTTGCTAAATGATTTGTGACAGATGTCTACATACTTGGTGATGCCCTAACAAGTATATGGCGTAGCATATTTATGTATGTCTCAAGAAGCTTTCTAAATACCCATATATTATATACTTCTCTGAGACCTTTCAGAGTTCTTTTAGCTTCTTGGTATTGCATCTTACTTTATAGTCATTTGTAGATGTGGGTTGCAGCTACAAGAGAAGTTTCTCCTGTATTATGCTCCTGTTAGACATTTCTCTATGGCTTCATGATACTTTAGATCTTTGCCAATTCTGCTAGTTAGAGTAGGTATTTGTTTGCTTTTACAGTAGTTTTGGCCTTCATGGTGTCTGCTGAGAAAGTGATAGGATATACTGTAGGGTAAGGCACGGTGTAGAGCAAGAAACTGTGTAAGACCACCTTTCTGTAAATTAGAAAACTTGATGCATCTGTATTTCTATTTTTCTTCTTTTAAAGAATCTAAGCTTTTTATGCAATCTTGTTTTTATTTATTGTTAGTATTATTCTGGAGAAAGTTCCAGGGTGACCTGGAGTTCTCTGTGTCCCAGGCTGGCCTCTAACTTGTGAGCTTGCTACAGCCACCTCCTGAATGCTAGTGTTCCACTCTGTTCCACTATGCCAGACAGAACTTCTTTTCCTTGAGTATCTGTTCTAAAAGACAAATGTATAAAATAATAATGGCAAAAGTAAAATTAGGTTTACCACAATTCTCTTCTATGGAACCGGAACAGAAACTTTTTGAGTGGTTGCTCAATCTCAAATTCCGTAGTTTCAATGATCTCTTGTTTTACTTCAATTACATGTACGTATGTATGTATATATACATATATACACATACACACATAATATTTATATGTGGGTATGTAGAGGTGGCTGTGCCATTTGTGGGGCTTCCAAGATTGGTGTTAGGAAGACATATCTTGTGGCATTCATTTTGGTTTTGTTTGTCACTAATTTAGGTGATGCTAGTTCATAAATAAGTCTTAGAGTAAGATATTTTTGTGTGTGCAGAATCTGGGGCTTGAACTTAGGGCCTGGGTACTGACCCTGAGCTTTTGTGCTTAAGGCTAGCACTCTACTTGAACCATGTATGTCTTCACTTCTAGATTTTTAGAGATAAGAGTCTCACTGATTTTCCTGCCCAGCCTGGCTTTGAACCACAATCTTCAGATCTTATCCTCCTAAGTAGCTAGAATTACAGGTATAAGCCACCAACAACAAGTAAGAGTCACTTTTTGTGGTTGTGGTTGTAGTTGTGTTTGTTGTTTAATTGTTTCTGTATTTTTCAGAGCTGATGTCTGAAGTTAAATTTTTGCACTTGCCAGCAAGTTTTCTTTCAATGAGCAAAGTCCCCAGTCCCTGTTTTTTGTAATCAGCTGATGTGCAGTCAGTGCTGTCATGTGAACTTTGGATCTGTGAAGAAGTGAATGAGAAGTGATGTGCAGTCCATCCCTGGCTCATGCCGAAAACACTGGCAGTAGTGAATAGAATAAAGGACAGACTCACGTGACTAAGTAGTTCTAACAGTTTTGAGTTTCCTTCACAGGTCTGGCATGGAGTGTCATCAATATCATTTAAAAACATAGTATTTTGATAAAAGCTTAATAGACAACCACACATGAGTTTTCAATAATACTGCCTTAGAGTTTATACGGTTGAGAGCAGGTAATTGTATGTTACCAGGTAACATTTGATGAAACTCCATCCACTATTAGAGATTTGGGTTCAGTGTGAAGGCTGACTACATTTGAGCTAGGTACTAAAAGCCTTGAAATGTTCAACAGCAATTTTGGAGCCTAGTCACACAAAGAGGCATGCTTTTCTCTAGCATAACAAGTCACGGTATAGACAGAATCTCTCGGGCTGTTTCTTGTAATGAACTTAGCATTGTCAGTTTGCTTTCAGCAGAACATTATTTGTCAAAACAAATTGCTGCTCATCTTTGTAGATTTGATCAAATGGTTCAATAAGCTGTTAGTACACCATGAGTTTTGAATTTATGCATAAAATAATTTAGGTCAACACAAAGGGTAGATTTGTGATTTTTCCTCTCTGTAAAATCAGTTCACTGCTCAAGTTTAATAAATGCTGATTTTTATAGTCTCAGGTGTTTGTGTTTCCCTTTTTCTCTTTCCCCACATCTTTTTAGTCATTAATTGCCAAACAGTACAAACTGTATGTCTGTAGGGTTTTTATTGTGTGTGGATGCCTGTCCTGGAGCTTGGGCTCTGGGCATGGGCTCTGTGCCCTGAGCTTTTGTGCTTAAGGTTAGTGCTATTCTGTTTGAAGCAAGCAACAGCTCCACTTCCAGCTTTTTTGGTAGTTTGAGATAAGAGTCTCATGGACTTTCCTTTTGGGGCTGGCTTCGAACCACATCACTCAATCTCAGACTCCTTGGTACTTATGGTTGTAGTCACGAGCCATTGATGACTCATTTTGTGTTTTAATCTTGGTTTGTTTCATGGCAAGAGAACAAAGAAAATATTAAAATAACTTAGCATTGCTATTTTGCTAGACTTTGGGACTACTGGGTGCTTAAAAATGAAGTGACCCACTGGGGTCTGTCTGATGGGTAGATGTGAGCATTTATGAAGGGGCTTCAACTAGGTGTGCGTCCTTTAATACATCAAATACATTTGAGTTAAGATCTTGTTTAAAGCCAGGCACCAATGGTGCATGCCTGTAACCCTAGCTACTCAAGATGCTGAGAGCTGAGGATCACGGTTGTTTGCCAGCCATGTTAAGAAAATTTGTGAGAAATAATCGTATAAATGCGTTAGAAACAAATGCATGAAAGAAAAAAAAACATTTAATTACATGACTTAGGTTTCATTTTCCTAACATCACCTTATCTGACCTTTTCTGCTTGACTCGTACATTTACTAGATATTGCAAATAAGGGAAAACTTGGGACCTATGTTTCTTTGGGCTTGGCTTACTTCACTTAATATAATTTTTTCCAAGTCTTTCCATTTCCTAACAAATGGGGCAATGTCATAAGATTATTTCTTTGTTGCTTTGTATGTCCCTCCCCCACAGTATAACCCCTGCTTTCACTGTATTTGATGTGGTATAAGTTGTGGAGGGGAAGGGGAAAAGCAAGTCGTTTAAATAAGGACACAGGTGGACTCGTTGCAACAATGAGAAGTACAAGTTGTAATGTAGAAAACGAACTTTACAACATTGGTTAAGGTGGAGAATTGGGTGGGGATGCGGGGGGAGGCTGGGAAGGGATGGGAAGGGTAAACAATGGAGGAGTCTACAATGCTTGCTAAGAAATGTACTCACTATCTTGCCCATGTAATTGTAACCCCTCTGTACATATTTTTACAATAAAAAAGAAGAAAGAAGAAGGAAAAGAAAAAAAGAAAGTTTGTGAGATCCTTATCTCTAACCACCAAAAAGCTGGAAGTAGAGTTGTGTCTAAAGTGGTAGAATCCTAGCCTTGGGAAAAATACCTCAGAGGCAGTAGCTAGGCCCTGAGTTCAGGCCCAGGACTTGCAAATAAAAATGAAAAGAAAAACATCTTGTTCATAGAGTAAAAGTTTTTAATAAGAGCGCAGATCTGTAGCCAACTGATATTTGACAAAGGAGCCAAAAGACACACATTGGAGAAAAAAAAAACTCTTCAATAAATGGTGTTAGGAAAATGGGTCATCCACTTAGGATACTGAAAACGGGCCTTTTGTCACCTTCTAAAAACAAAAACAAAAACAAAAACTCCAAGAGGTACAGAGAGCTCAAAATGAGAACTGAAGTTTTAAATCTACTACAGAAAAATATAAGAAAACTTATGAAACACAGGTAATTATTTTCTGAATAGGACTCCAGAGAATGGAAATAAACATGGGTAAATGGGACAGTATCAAATTAAGAGTTTTTTTCAAAGCAAAAGAAGCGACCAGAATCAAGAGACAACTCAAAGAATAAGAGAATAATCTTTGCCACTTATCCAACAAATAAAGGATTGATATCCATACTATACAGAGGACTGAAATTAGACATAAAAAAAACCCACAAATAATGTAATTACATAGTTTAAAGAAGAATAACAGGATGGCTAATAAAGTCATCAGGAAATGTCCAACAGCCTTAGTTATAATAAAGAACATGCAAATTAATACTGCAATGAGATTCCATCTACTTCAGTTAGAATGACAGCCACCAAAAAATGCTGGCAAGATGTATTAGAAAAGGAATCTTTATAGTCTTTTGGTGGGAATGTAAACTAGTGTAATCATTATGGATATCAGTCTAAAAATAAACCCTTCCAAAGACTCCACTGTACTAGTATGAGGCATATGTCAATAGAATAAATCAATATACCAGAAAGATGTCAGAATAACTCATATTTATTACAGCACTGTGTACAATAGCCAAATAATGGAATCAGACAGCTGGAATCTTCTTCTTCTTCTTTTTTTTTTTTTTTTGGTCAGTGGTGGGCCTTGAACTCTGGGCTTGGGCACTGTCCCTCAGCTCTTCAGCTTAAGGCGAGCATTCTACCGCATGAGCCACAGCATCACTTCTGGTTTTCTAGTGGTTTATTGGAGATCAGAGTCTCACGGAATTTCCTGCCCGGGCTGACTTTGAACCTTGACCCTCAGATCTCAGCCTCCTCAGTAGCTAGGATTACAGGCATGAGCCGCTGGCGCCCAGCATTGGAATCTTCTTGAATGATAAAGAAGAAGTGGTATTGATGCACCATGGAATGTTACACAGCCATGAAGGAAAATGAAATCAAGTCGCTTTCAGAAAAATGGATATAATTAGAAGACATCATAATGAGCTAAGCTAAACAACAACAAAAAAACCCCCACAAGATATATGTTTTTTTCTCCTATACAAAAGTTAGACCTAAAAATCATATGTATTTGTAGACATGATTCTACTTTTATTATTATGGGCAGACATAGAATTTGAGTCTACAAGTCTATTTAAGAGGAGAAGGGGAAGGGGAAAAGAATGAATAATATTGAAATACATTGTAACTATATATGCAAATTACATGAAAGCTGTTGATCAATATCAAGTTGGGGGAGAGAGAGAGGCTAGGGTGGAGTACTAGTAATAGGGTTGACTAAGGGAAAATAGAATGAATATGGTTTAAGTAGATTTTTGTCAAACCTGTTGAAATTGTTTTGAGAAGAGGGAGGGTAACATTATGTGGAAATGTCACAACTATAACTATTTTATGATATTTTTTTGAAATGCCAGGGACTTGTTGCTTAAATATATAGTCCTAGCTACTTAGGAGGTTGAGATCTGAGAACTAAAGTTTGAAACCAGCTCAGGCAGATGAACCTGAGATAGATATTCTGATCTCTAGTTAAACAGTAAAAAAAAAAAAAAGGCCGGAAGTGAACGTATACCTCCAGTGGTAGAGCGCCAGCCTTGAGAGAAAAAGCTGACAGAGGGGAGAGAGAGAGAGAGAGAGAGACCCTGAGCTCAAGACTCAGGAACCTGTACAACAAAAGCAAAAGCAAAACCAAAGTGGAAGTTAATCAAAATTTATGGCAAAAAGAAACTGTGAGATTAAAAAAAATGGTTAGTAATTTTTCTTTGTTGATCATGGGGCCTGAACCCTTAGCCTAGGCTCTGTCCCTCAGCTATTCAGCTCTAGGCTAGTATTCTTCCACTTGAGCCAAAACACCACTTCCAACTTTTTCTTCTTATGTGATGCTGAGTAATCGAGCCCAGGGCCTCATGCATGCTAGACAAGGACTCTACCACTTAGTTAATTTCCCAGTCCCTGTTACTAATTATTAAAGAGATGTACAGAGGGGTCACCATTTCATAAGCAGATAATGAATATATTTCTTTGGTGGCAATTTCACCCCTTCCTTTGCTCTCTCCATTTCCCTCTCCCATCTCTACCTACAAATTGTATAGTTGTACAGTTCATTTTCCTGATAGTGTCTACTGAGTATCACTGCTGCATTTGTTTACCCTTGGTTCTTCCATTTCTTTGCCTCCTCTTACCCCCCAAAGACAGTTAAAGGAACAAACAGACAAAAAACAAGAAATAAAGACCAAAAAGAAAAAAAAACAACACCATCTTCATCAACAATGGGAAAAAAATATTAAAAACTTGTTGCCATTTACTGGCATTCATGTTGATAAATATTATTTTACAGGTTCACTGACACAGAGGCATTCATTCCACTTTTGGGTCCCTTCCTTAAGAGTACCTCCTTTAATTGTAAGGGTCTTTTCAAACTAATTGCAGTTTCTACGTGTTTAGAACACACAATATTTAAGTTGAGATGTATTTTATTAATGCAGCTTAATTTATATGTACTTTAAAACCTTAAAAAGCCATCATTGAACACTTATTTTTCTGCACTAGGATGAAAAAAAATGCTGGATTCTGTATATGACTGTAATATTTTCCCAGCAATATTGGGAATTGAGCTTGGCTTGTTAGACCAAGCCTGTGTCACTTGAGCCACACATCCAATTCTACATTTAAATAGTTTACTAAAAGTAATATTTCTTTGTCTGGGCCTTCATAAAATGTTATGTTCAAATAGTATTAATGTCAATACAGAAAGGAAAAGAATGAGGTCATGTGAATTAAAATTCAAATTTTCATTGTGCTGTATTTCGTCTGTAGATGGTATATTAAAATGAAATAGAATATAAATTAATTCAAAGTCTTGTTTTGCTGGATTAGTTATTACCAGCTTATTTATAATCATATGTGATCCTTTTTTTAAAATTTATTTCTACCTTATTGCCATTTTCTGAGTTTGTTCGGTGGTCTTTTTCTTCCTCTTGGGAGTACTAGGTTTGAACTCAGGGCCCTTGCACTAGCCATGCAGAGGCTCAATCACTTGAGTTATGTACCCAATCCTTTTTCATTATTTTTTGAATAAAGTAGCTTTTTACCCAGGCTAGCCTGACCACAGCCTGCCAAGTAATAGCTCCCATGTCTGTATAGTTCTTGTGGCAGGTGTAAACACTACACCAGCATTTTGTTGGTCTCTTACCCCAACCACACTCTGTGGTGCCAGGCCCAACATAGTCTTATTTATATTGGGAGTATTTTTAATGCTTGTAGTTTAAGAATATTTATGTTTGAGGCTGAGAATGTGCCTTAATATTAGAGTACTCTCCTAGCAAGCATGAAGCCCTGTGTTGGATTACTTAGTACCACATAAACAGAAAAGGCCAGAAGTGGCACTGTATTTCAAGTTATAGAGTACTAGCCTTGAGTAAAAGAAGCTCAGGAGCAGTGCCAGGCCCTGAGTTCAAGTCCCAAGACTGACAAAAAGAAAAAAGAAAAAAAGAATATTGATGGCATGCTCACTCTTTCATTTTTTCTGTCTCTCTTTCTGTCTCTCATGCTGATCATGGTGCTTGAACTCAGGACCTGGTCATGTAAGCCCAGTGCTCTACCATTTGAGCTAATGCACTAAAGCTAGTGCTTGACCACTTTGAGCCACAGCTCCATTTCTGATTTTCTGGTGATTAACTGGAGATAAGACTCTCACATACTTTCCTGCCTAGGCTTGCTTTGGACTGTGATTCTTGATTTCAGCCTCCTGAGTAGCTAGGAATATAGGCATGAGTCACTGGTGCCTGGCCTATATCCCATTCTTAATTTTAGATTTTTTATGGAAATTTCTATTATAAAAGAACTTTTCACATTGTGGAAATTTATATGGATAAGAAATTCATTTTGGTGTGGCAGCTGTATGTGTACAGAACTCCTTGAAAAGCAAACCCTTAAGAAATAAGACACTAAACTTGAGCTCAGTGACTCCCACTTGTAATCTCTAAAGACTTGGGAGGATCATGGTTTGAGGCTATCTTGGAGAAAAGACTGAATATCAACAAGCCTGGTTGGGGGTATACATCTATAATCTCAGCTATGCAGAAAGCATAAGTAGGTTAATTTTATAACCTGCTACTTTGCCAAAGTTTTGAATCAGCTTGAGTAATTTGGGAGTGGAGTCTATGGGATTCTTTAAATACAAGATCATGTCATCTGCAAAGAGGGATAGTTTTATTTCTTCTTTCCCTATTTGGATCCCCTTTATGTCTGCATCTTGTCTTATTGCTGTAGCTAGGCATTCTAATACTAGATTGAAGAGAAGTGGAGAGAGTGGGCATCCTTGTCTTGTTCCTGAGTTAAGAGGAAATGGCTTTAGTTTTTCACCATTGAGTATAATGCTGGCTGTAGGTTTGTCATATACAGCCTTTATTGTATTGAGGAATGTTCCATGGATTCCTAATTTTTCCATAACCTTCATCATAAAGGGGTGTTGGATCTTGTCAAATGCTTTTTCTGCATCTATTGAGATAACCATGTGGTTCTTATTCTTGCTCCTGTTAATGTGATGAATAATATTAATTGATTTGCGTATATTGAACCAGCTTTGCATCCCTGAAATGAATCCTGTTTGATCATGGTGTATGATTTTTTGGATGAATTGTTGAAGTCGATTGGCCAAAATTTTGTTGAGAAGTTTTGCATCAATGTTCATCAAAGAAATGGGTCTATAGTTCTCTTTCTTTGATGAGTCCCTGCCTGGTTTTGGGATGAGGGTTATGATGGCTTCATAGAATGTGTTCGGTAGTGAGCTTTCTCTTTCAATTTCATTGAAGAGTTGGAGGAGTATTGGTGTGAGCTCTGCTTTGAAGGCCTTGTAAAATTCCGCTGTAAAACCATCTGGTCCTGGACTTTTCTTAGCTGGGAGGTCTCTTATTGCTGTTTCTATTTCAATGCTTGATATGGGCCTGTTAAGCTGGTTTAACTCATCTTGGTTTAGTTTTGGCATGTCAATATTTGCTAGGAAAAGGTCCATTTCTGACAAGTTCTCAAACTTATTAGCATAAAGTTTCAAAACTTTGGCAAAGTAGCAGGTTATAAAATTAACCCCCAAAAATCAATGGCTTTTCTATATGCCAACAATGAGAAAAGTGTGGCTGAAATTAGGAAAGCAACTCCATTTGTAATAGCCCCACAAAAAATAAAATACCTAGGAATTAACTTAACCAAAGTAGTGAAGGACCTCTATGATGAAAACTTTAAAATCTTGAAAAAGGAAATCAACACAGAACTTAAAAAATGGCAAAACCTCCCATGCTCCTGGATTGGCAAGATTAACATCGTGAAAATGGCAATACTTCCCAAGGCTATCTACAAATTCAACGCGATACCTATCAAAATTCCACCCTCATTCTTCAAGGAAATAGAGGAGGCAATCCAAAAATTCATATGGAACAATAAAAGACCCCGAATAGCAAAAACGCTCCTCAACGGAAAGAACACTGCTGGAGGAATATCAATACCAAATTTCAAACTCTACTATAAAGCCATAGTAATCAAAACAGCTTGGTATTGGCATAAGAACAGACCTCAGGACCAATGGAATAGAATTGAAAACCCAGAAATGAACCTACAGACCTATAGTCATCTAATCTTCGATAAGGAAGCTAAAACAATAGAATGGAAGAAAGACAGCCTCTTCAGTAAATGGTGCTGGCAAAATTGGTTAACTACATGTAGAAAACTAAAGCTAGATCCTTATATATCACCCTGTACCAGAATCAACTCCAAATGGATCAAAGACCTTGAACTCAAAGCAGACACTCTGAAAACATTACAGGATGGAATAGGAGAAACCCTAGGTCTCCTTGGCTCAGGTCGAAATTTTCTGAATAGAGACCCGGAAGCACAACAAATCAAAGTAAGGTTGGACAAATGGGATTGCATAAGATTGCAGAGCTTCTGCAGGGCAAATTACATAGCTGGCAAGATCAATAGAAAGCCCACCGATTGGGAGAAGATCTTTACTAGCCATACAACGGACAAGGGTCTCATATCTAAAATATACTTGGAACTCAAAAAATTAAACCACCCAACAACAAATACTCAAAGAATCAACTGCCCAATAAATAAGTGGGCGAAAGACTTAAAGAGAAGCTTCTCTGAAGAAGAAAGAAGGATGGCCAATAGACACATGAAGAAATGTTCAACATCCCTAGCCATAAAAGAAATGCAAATCAAAACAACATTGAGATATCACCTCACTCCAGTTAGAACAGCAAAAATCAAGAACTCCAACAACAACAGATGCTGGAGGGGATGTGGACAGAAAGGAACCTTACTTCATTGTTGGTGGGAATGTAAACTTGTTCAACCACTTTGGAAAACAGTATGGAGGTTCCTCAAAAGACTTCACATAGATCTCCCCTATGATCCAGCAATCCCACTTTTGGGCATTTACCCAAATGTTTACAAACAAGACCACACTAAAGCTACCAGCACAACTATGTTTATTGCAGCATTATTTACCATAGCTAAGATATGGAACCAACCCAGATGCCCCTCAGTAGATGAATGGATCAAGAAAATGTGGTATATATACACAATGGAATTCTATGCCTCCATCAGAAAGAATGACATTTCCCCATTTGTTAGGAAATGGAAAGGTTTGGAAAAAATTATATTAAGTGAAGTAAGCCAGGCCCAAAGAAGCATAGGTCCCATGGTTTCCCTTATTTGCAATATCTAGTATAGGTATGAGTCAAGCGGAAAAGGTCAGATAATGTGATGTTAGGAAAATGAACCCTTAAATATGTATTTTAATGTTTTCGTTTCTTTCATGCATGTGTTTCTAACGCATTTATAAGATTATTTCTTTATTGCTTTGTATGTCCCTCCCCCACAGTGTAACCCCCGCTTTCACTATATTTGATGTCAGTATAACATGTGGAGGAGATGGGGACAAACAAGTAGTTTAAGGATTCAGGTGGACCTGTTGCAACAATGAGAAGTACAAAATGTCATGTCAAAACCAGCTTTACAATGTCGGTGTGTGGGGGGGAGGGGGGTATAATTGGGTGGGGGGAGGGGGGTAAAATTGGGTGGGGGGAGGGCGGAGGCGGGGAAGGGAAGTGAAGGGTAAACAAAGGAGGAGGCTGCAATGCTTGGTAAGAAATGTATGTATTATCCTGCCCATGTAATTGTAGCCCCCCTGTACAGTATGTTCTCAAATAAAATAAAATACAATTAAAAAAAAAAAAACATAAGTAGGAAAATCTTCCTTCAATGCAATGCTCTTAAGTTCAAACCCTAATACTGCTTTTATTGGAAAAAGAAGAAATAGGTTATTGTTTTTTTGTGAGCTTATGTTTGTAAAAGCATTGGTGTAATTCATTCATATCACTGCAGAGCCTTTTGCTCTTGTTCAGTGGCATGGAGTTAACGGCCCCAAAGAAAGAAACCTTGGAGGAAGAGACCCTGGGTGCCCTGGATGAGGAGTCCCAAGCCAAGTAGGGTGTTTTGCATATTTTCCTCATTGGATTGTAATCTTTTCATACATCTTCTTAATGTATTAATAAGAAGCAATGCAGTTCAAGCTATCTAATGAGTAATTTTTTTTAACTTAGTCAACTTACTTGGGGTCTGAAACTTACATTCCCATTTTTTTCTTGCTAACAGTAGATGGCATTGTGTCTTGCCTTATGACCATAGTCATTCCCTGCTTGCTTTTTAAAAATATTTTTGTTATCTTTAGGTATTTGTACAGAGCAGTTTATGAATATTGTGTGTCTTGATCAATGTTATCCTTTCAGCATTCTCCCCCAATCCTCCAAGCCACCCTTCCCTTTACTTATATTAATTCTGGGTTATGTATTGAATGTTTTGCAATTTAATAAAGCAATTTATGTGTATTCTGCATCATGATTTGTGTCACCACATCAACATCTTTACACACTCCCTTTTGCAACACCCTTTCCCTTAATGTTTCTCAATTCTGTGGTATGGATTCTTGCCTGCATTCTCCACCCTTCCCCCTTCATCTACCCTTCTCCCCTTGCTCCCTTAGCCTTCCCCTCTTGCTAGCACCAATATCCTGGTTCTTGTTTTGCTGGGCTTTGACTTAAAGTCTACACAATTGCTAATGAGTGATTTATTTTTTTTTTAGATACTGTGGTTTGAATTGGAGCCTTGAGCTCTTGCTCAGCTTGCTGACATCTAGTGCTGCACCACTTGGTTGCTGCTGGTTATTTTGGAGATGGAGTCTACGACTTTTTGCCTGGGCTGGCTTCAAACTGCAATCCTCTGGATCTCAGTCTTCTGAAGAGCTAACATGCAGCATGACGCACTTGTGTCCCCTTCTAACGGGTTTTAATAAAATTAATGGGTTAAATTCAAATATTCTGTTTTTGCCCACCTCTTTCCATCAGTAGCATGTTCAACTCATTTCTTCTGTTACTCTCGCCAAGTCTCTCTTTTCTCGCTTTTCTTCTTGTAGCTTAGGTGCCTGGTCTATATCTAGCAGGTTTATACCTTAAGTCCACTTGTCTTTTCGAGTTCGTGTGGGATCTTGCTTAACCAAACCCAAGCTCGATGACTCCTCACAGTTGTCCACCCTACCTGAACCCATAGGCAGGCATTGTAATCATTTGAAACGTCTGCATGTCTTGACTCCCAGTATTCTGAAATGAGCCCTCAGTTCCACCTAGCAATCTGTTTCAGGGTTTCACTTTTACCACCTTTAAAGCTTAGACTTTCTTGTCTGCTCAGAACTCTGACACTACACTTTCCTTCTCACCCCACACCTCCTCTTTCATTCTCCCTGTGCAGCTTTGTGTCTTAAACAAGGTGGGAGTCATCAGATGGGAACTTCACAGTTTTCTCACTGTCAAAGTTACAAACCTGTTTATAGCCACTCACCTCCTAGCTTCCTGCCTTCCTGGTAAAAGACTATCTTCTCACAGCTCTTCAAGTTTTTTATCTTTTCTCTCTCTAATTCATAGAAGCTTCATAGTTACGGCTTTTCTCTTCTGAATTCATGTTCTTTCTCCCAGATCTGGTCTTGGAATCAACATTTTAAATATGGTCATTCTCATGCTGGCGCTGGGACTTGAACGCTGGGACTCTCACTTGACTTTTTTGCTCACGACTGGCATCATTAGCTAAAGCCATGCCTCCAGTTATGTTTTTTCTGGATAAGTGGAGATAAGAGTCTGAAGGATTTGTGTACCCACGCTGGCTTCAAACTGTGGTTCTCAGATCTCTGCCTGCTGAATAGCTAGGATTACAGGTGTGAGCCACAGGTAATTAGCACTCAGAAATCTGCTGAACTTTCTCTTGAAACTCCATTCTCTCATGCTTCCATCTTTCTGAGTTGTGTTCCCTCTTTCTTCATTTCCATACCCCATCCTCATTCCTCACTTCACTCCTGCCCTCTTGTCCTTCTGGAAGCTGTCACCATGTCTCCTGATGTAATGGTTGTTTCAACATGAGTCTTCTTTGTTCTCAGAAGCATTGTACTTTATTGCTTTCTTAAACATGTCCTCTCACTGGCTTCTGTCATTACTGTACTGGTTTACCTTCTGCCTCTCCGTATCTCTGTTGTAGGCTCATCCTTATCTTCTTGGTCTTTTAAAATGCCATTTCCTTCAGCGTCTCTTCTTCTAGAGCCTGTTTGTGGGATCTTATGTATCCTGTACCTTAAACTGTCAGGTTTATCTCCAGAATTTATCTCTGAGTCCTTCCTTCAGTATACTTCTGGACACCTCCCCTGATCCCATATATTCCTTGTATTCCACATATCCAGGATTTAGCAAATTACTTTCATTACAAGCCTCTGAGCCTCCTTAGTTGTTTCCACAAACTAGAAGCCTAGGAATCACCCATGGAACTCCTTTTGAGACTACCTCTCCCAAATTCAATCCTTCCCTCTGCCCTGTGTGATTTGTACCCTACCTCCAACAGCACAGTCATCTGGCTGTCACATGGCTCCCTGCATTCTCACCTTGTATGCCAAAATGGCATTCAGACTACTGTGCTTGCTCACTGAATCCTGTTCTTCTTTAAGTTTCTGATCTGACCTGCCCATTCCTACATGGTCTGGCCTCCACAGGACCCCTGGCTCTAACTGTGCCTTCCCTGGGTTCACTTCATGTCTCTTATTTTTAATCTCAGACATACCTGTCCTCTATTACTGTCCTCACATCTGACATGCTTTCGCAAGTATTGATTTCCTATTCTCTATATTTCCATTCATCTTCACCTTCAAACCATTAGAACTTTTACTCATTCTTCACCTGCCCATGGCAGCATGTCTAAAGAGCATAGACATGAACCCAGAGTGGTGAGTACAAATTCTAGCTCCACCACTCACCAGACTGGACAAGTTATTTAATCTTTCTTCTTTGGTTCTGTTTTCTTCATCTGTAAAATGGTAACAATATAGTACTTGTGCTAAAGGGCTGTTGTAAGGAGTGTGTGTATATGTAAGGGAAAGAATGTACACAAAGTGCCTAGCATCTGGTTAGCACTATGGAAATATCACTGTGAAAATCTATATCTATGTAGATATAGAAATATCAATATTATCAGTGTGACTTATCCTAAGAGTAAAAAGGCCATAATTATTGGTGATTATCAAAATAATTAATTTGCTATTCAAAGCTGATGAGAACCTGCTTTGTTCTCATAACTCCACGTTGCTTCCATGGACTCTCACCTCCCACCACTCCCACACCCGGTTCTCAGGAATAATTCATTCCTGACCTCATCTGAAGTGCAGGACCAAAGCCGGGCACTGATGGCTCACTCCTGTCATCCCAGTTACTCAGGAGGCTAAGATCTGATGATCACAGTTCAAAGCCATCTCAGGCAGGAATGTCTTTGTGACTCTTATCTCCAATTAACCACCAGAAAGCCAGAAGTGGCCTGTGGCTCAAGTGGTAGAGCAGTAGCCTTGAGCTGAAGAGCTGAGGGACAGCACCTAGGCCTAGAATTAAAGCCCCATGGCCTACAAAAAAAAAAAAACAAACAAAGGAAAGTTCAGGACTAGGATGATACCTCTGCTAGAAAATCCCAAATGGAATATAAATTCCGAACAGGACAGTTTGGATAATAAATCCCCAATAGGACCAGACAAAGAATCTCCAAAGAAGAGTCTATCAACTCCTGGTTTCTTCTTCCAGCCCAATCCTTTTATCTATACAAAGACCCTATATGAAAGACTTACCTCTCCCCTCTTGTCCCAATCTTCTTATGTATCTAAAAATGGAATATGAAGGAATGACCGCTGCCCTACTGTCTCAGGCACATATGGACCAGGCAAAGCCCAGGTATGTGTGCACTTGATGTGCAGGCAGGGCAGTCTGACCCAAGCCTGGCCTTCAACATTCCACTGTGGGCTGATTGAAAGTCCCTACCTTTCTCTGCCCTAATAGGCTTTTGATAACCTCTGCCCCCTGGCTCAGACCCCACAAAACCCACCTCCAAATCCAGCTCCTTGTAGCCTCCACTCCTGCGGGAAGGTTGGTTGCCGCTTGCTGATTCTCAGTAAGTAGACCTGTCGAAATGGAGAGTCCAACCTGTTCCTATTCCTTTTTCTATTTTTCTTAACAAAAACTGCAAAATATGTGGGAAAAATAAGATTAATAGTTAATATGATGACTTAAGCAGTGACTTGCCTAAATAAAGACATGTAAATTTATATGAATGTTGGAAAATACATTAACTGGATACCTCTGGGAACACATAATATTCTTTCTGAACCAATGAACATTTATATATAGTTGGGTGATATAAGGTTGAGTAACAGAATAAAATATAGCATCATTCTAATCTTCATACTTATGGAGATACTGTAGCATTCATAAAAGACAAAGTGATTCTCTGATCTCTCTAAGAGATGGCAATCTCCATGAGGGCTAGTCAACAAATCTCCACTGGCCATAGCTGTTACTAAGCATCTGGTTGAACTGCTGGTGCTGCCCTGTAGAGCAGCCAGGTTGACCAACCATGCTGAGAAATCCTTGTTTTTGTTCTCTCTTGTCAAGCTTTTGAAAGTTGGAAAAACTATATCAAATGACAGTGACACTGGCTGGTCTCAGCCTTGTCTAAATAGTGATTTAACATTCCTGCTTTCAATAATATACAATGTGTACTTCTCAGTTATAGAAATTCTAGATGAATGAATTCAATACTATATAACCAATAATGTTTTCTTTTTACAGATAATCACAACTGCTCTTCTTTTTGATGTTGCTTCCTTAGATGAAGGTGAAATGATCCCATGTGTTTTAATATGTGAGGATAACTGTCACAACTTGTATTTTGTTATAAAAATAGCATTTCTGAAGTATTACTGTGTGCCAAAATCTGCTCTTTATAGAACTGTGTATTAATTCACTGAACTCTGAACTTCTCTGAGCAGTTAACTCTTAACTTTTCACATGGAAGCACAGGGGTTAAACAACTTATTAGTAAATACATGGCTAAAATTATAGTCCAACTGTGCACCAGACAGAAAATGATAAGAATGGTTAATTGTCATTCAGATGACCATCCTGTTAGGGACTTCCCTTAGCTGGGAATAGGTTGCTCAGTCCTATAATCTTAGCTCCTCAGGATGCAGAGATCTGAGGATTGAGGTTCAAAAGCCAGCCCAAGCAGGAAAAGTCCATGAGACGCTTATCTTCAAGTAACCACCAGAACTGAAAGTGGCAATGTGGTTCAAATTGGTAGAGTGCTAGCATTGGCAAAAATGCTCAGGAAGAGTTCCCAGATTCTGAATTCAAGCCCCACAATGGACACACACACACACACACACACACACACACACACACACACACACACAGAAAGAGAGAGAGAGAGAGAGAGAGAGAGAGAGAGAGAGAGAGAGAGAGAGAGAGAGAGAGAGAGAGAGAGAGAGAGAGAGAGAGAGAGAGAGAGAGAGAGAGATTCTCCTAAAAAGAGAAGTTACTGGTTCTGTCAGCTTGAGGATTGTCAGAAAGGTCACTGATGATTTCCCTAGATAGAATTGATGGAACAACCACCCCATTCCTTCCCTTCATGAAAAGAAAATGTTGAGGGTATGTTTGCTTGCTTGTTATCTTGTACAAGTGTTTGAACTGAAGGATTCAGCTTGCTTGCTTGTCACTCTTCCACTTAAGTTATGCCTCAAACCTTGTTGGTCATGGGGCTTGACCTCGGGGCCTGGGCTCTGTCCCTGAGCTCTTCAGGTCAAGGTGAGCACTTGAGCCACAGCACCACTTCCAGTTTTCTAGTGGTTAATTGGAGATGAGTCTAACAGACTTTCCTTCCTGGGCTGGCTTTGAACCACGATCCTCAGATCTCAGCCTCCTGAGAAACTAGGATTACAGGTATGAACCACCAGCACCCGATCTAGCCAAGCTTTTGCTGGTTATTTGGGAAAAGTCATATTGCAGACTTGTTATTCACAAGAGCTCAATTCTCCTCTATAAGACTGTAGTTATGAGCCAAGGTGGTCTAGCTGAGTAAGTATTAATACAAGGTATCTATCTTCTATTGCACTTTGTTTCCAAGTGTATTTGTATAAACAAAGAATATTTTGCATATTTGTGTGTTAGGCTAAATTTGCTTGCCTCACTCATGTCTGATTAGTAAGTTTTACTTAGTTTTAGGGCCCAGTTTCTTTGGTTCACTGTATTTTTGCCTAGGTTCAGGTAGAAAGTCGAAATGTGTATGTGTGGACTGGTGTTTTAGACATTCTCTTGGAATATCACGACTCTTTTTATAAGCTCCATTGCCCTCTTACTCCCTAAATCTCAATGTAGTACAAAGGTGAAGGTTTTATAGATGCAATGCATCAGCCTTGTGGTACCTTGGAGCCCCTCAGAGTCATCACATGGACCTCTGATGGGTCTACGTGTGCTGGGTATGAGGGTCTTTCCAGGATGCACATTTAGAAGTGCCACTTCTTTCTTGGTAACGGAAGCAACTGGTGCCACATATAATTTCTACTCTCTAATATTTTCCTTCAGTGATATAAACAGGACAAGAACATAGAAATACTATGTTTTATTACAACAATATACATAACCTATGTTATTTCAACCTTTAAAAACATTGTAGTATTTTGTGTAAAGTCAGTATTCTTTCTGTAATTCCTTTTTATTACTTTTGAATGTAACTGAAGTAATATAGTTTGTGCATATTTTACCATTCTAGTATAACTTCATTTGCAGTACTTACATGCAACTATTTTTCAAATTCTGAGATTTAATACTATGTTTTTGGATAACAATTTTATTGTACTTCTATTTCAGTTTGCCATTATGGCCTTATAAATACAAACAATAAAATCCATTCTTGCTAGTATGGAGTTCAATGTCCTTTGGAAACTACAGACTCAGGATATAACATTGTGCATACACTATTGTGTATCACCTTATTTACAACTGCTCAATAAAATCAGTAGTTCAGATGGCAGCTTCTTTATTTGGCACACTGGGCCCACTGGGCATGATGGGGCCTCTGGTGAAGTAAAAGCCTAGCTGCAGCCCTTCCACTTTCTGCACCACCTTCTTCTTCTCTGGCAGGCTAGGGCAGTCCTCAGTGGGTGCCACAGCACAGAGCCAGCTGCAGTCGCTGGAAGCTCTAGCTGGGCGTGGCTTACATGGCATGGTGCCACTGAAGCACTCTAGCACCTGCCTGAAGGCCCAGGGCCTGAATGACCCTTCCCTGGGATCTCACACTGCATTTCATGATGGGGCTGACAGAATCGAAGCCATTCGCCAGATCTTGGAGCAGGGGATGACTCTGCTGCGTTCTGAGGAGAAAGACAGGCCCAGAGGTCGTTACTCCAACTTTTGTACCCAGGTCAGTGTGGAAGCTTCCTTCCCTGCATCCTCCCGCTGGCTCAGGCTGCCCCGCTCCTTGTCAATGGAAGAGCAACCATTGACACTCATGTCAGGTACTAATGGTTGCTCTTTTGGGTTCATTAATTTATGTAAAGAGAGCCCCTCCCTCAGACAACAAGTTATATTCAGGGTTTTGTATACATTCTTTATCTGAGCATTCCCAATGTTTGGCTTTTGTATTCTTTCTTGTAAATTCTAGTGAAATTTGTATTTTAGGTGTTGAGGTATGGGGAAGAGCAACCAGATTATGAACATAGTTTCCTACAAGCTTTTTAGCTAAAAAGGAAAACATATTCTCCTCTAAAACTGCCTGTCAACAAATTAGAGGGGAACAAGGCTGTTTTCTCCTAAGATCAAAATGTGCTAGTTTTATATACATGCTTTATGTGTTCAAAATACAATTAAGTCGGCCTGGGTGGCTCAGTGGTAGAGTGCTTGCTTTGCATGCCTGTGGGCCTGGGATTGATTCCTCAGCACCACATAAGCAAAATGAAAAAAGCCAGAAGTGGCGCTGTGGCTCAAGTGGTAGAGTGCTAGCCTTGAGCTCAAGAGCCGAGGGACAGCGCCCAGGCCCAGAGTTCAGGCCCCAGGGCCGGACCCCCCAAAAATACAATTAAGTCATTCTCTATCGTGGATACGATTTTGAAAACCTAAGAGTTATGTGTCCTGGGAGCTAGAGGCAGGATTTTTGTGAGCTTTATCCAAAGTGGGGGAGAGGGGAGAGGGGGAAGGTGTTAAAATCCATATATTATTTTGTAGAATCAAAGTAATACAAAATGAGGATGACAAAAAATCTGTCTGGTCTAGATCTCACGTGCTGCCCTTGACATGGCACTTTTTGCCGTTTCTGGCTGTGGTTAGGTCCACCTGCCTGGTGGGTAACTTGTCTTCAAGGCATCTTGGTCCTGAAGTGGGACCTGGATTACCTAGTGGCAGTTGGAACCAGTCCAAGTACAGGACAAAGGCCACTTCCAATGCATGGCTCCATAATTCCTCATGCACGTAGGATTACCAGTGAAATTTCTCTGAATTTGACTCCAGAAAACAATCACTGAACCAAAAGGACAGGCCATCTAACACCTTTCCTATTCCTCCATTCCCTCCTTCCTTGGTAAAGTGCAAAATAGTTTTGCAGGTTTTGGCTCACAAACAAATCACCCACCCTCCCCTGGTAAACTAAGTTGCAAGTGACTAAGTCATGTAAATGCATAGTGCCACATTCTATTCTGGACAACATCTTCAGGTTGTTTGATGCTTTAATCTTTTTTTTTTTTTTATTTCTTTTTGTCCGTTGTGGGGCTTGAACTCTGGGCCTGAGTGTTAACATGTTCCTGAACTCCTCAGATCAAGGGGAGCCCTCTACTACTTGAGCCACCGCAACACTTCCTCTTTTCTGGTGGTTAAGTGGAGATAACAGTCTCACAAACTTTCCTGCCAGGGTTTGCTTTGGACCATGAATTTTTAAATTATATTTCTATATTTTTTTGCTAATTTCAGGAGACTTGGTTCTCCTTTCTCTTTAATTTTCTCCTGTATCTTCTTGTTTTGGAACAAATGTCATGGACTCTCCATCCATTCAAAACTAAGCTTATTTCATTAGTTTAATAGAAAAGGAATCACGCCTGCCTGCATCTCAGGGCAGCTTCGCAAATAATGTTAATCTGATAATTCACATCATGAATTTTCAAATTCATGTTGATAATTTTTTTTTGTAAACCATTTACTAAAGAGTTCCCAAAAAGCAAGAATAAATAATAATGTTCTGATTTCTAACAAGGTTAAAAAACTAGTAATTCAACAAAACACATTGTATTCTTCCCAGATTCCATGGTGTAGAAGCCGTTAACACTAACCCCCTCCTTTCAAACTTGTAGCTTTATTCACTTTAACTGTGCTGGCTTTCATTTTGGTACTAGCATCAATAATTTTCTTGTAGTATTTGACAGTGAAATTCCATTTGTTAATAGCTCAGTTCTTATTGACAATGGTAGACTCAAAAGTTAACTATCACAGAGCATAAAATATTGAATAGCATTAATTATATGCAACTATTCCATAAATTAATAAAGTACCATGTATATGCATGTTCATATAATTTTTAAAACGCAAAATTATATATCTGTGTCTAGTCACCTCTGTATAATCTCTTTCCTTTCCACATCCAGTTAGTCACTCATGTTAAATATCTGAAGAATAACTTGTCCCAATGGGCCTTCAAGAGGCCAGGGGTACCCAAGTCTACTGGCTATGCCCAATCTGCCCTTGTTTTCTTAGGCAATGAAGTATCAGTGTCACGGGTGTCAGGGATCAGGTGCCTGGAACCATAGTACTATGAATTATGTAGAACACAGTAGCAGAGACTAGGATACCAGGGAAAGAAGAATTGTGACTGAAATTGTTGAGTTGTAAAGGCCAGGTGTAGGAAGCATGTCTCGAGTTCACTGCTCTTGTTGCTCCGAGCCCAGGGAAGCGGGGAAGGTTCCAGCTCTGGATCAGGACCAGGCTTTGTGGACAAGCCTGGGTGAGGAATCTGGGGACCTGCAAAGTGGCCACCTTGTGCAGCCTGGGAACTTCCTTAGCGTGGCCTAGTCTTCTCCACAGAAAGGCACATTCACTCCTGTGCCTCTCCTGCCTTCAGGATTCTTGCTGTCCTCTTGTCTTCTGCCATGTCCAACTACAGGTATCAACTTCTCCACAGCGCTGAGAGGCCATCACAGAGATGCTCACAAGGATTCTCATGCCTGGTTCACCAAGCATGCAGGACTCCGGGGTGCCATCCTCCAGGCAAAGTGTACCTCCATTTCAGCTTGGCCGCCCCTGCCTAGGGGACCACAAACTGCATTTTTACACAGGAAGCCAGGGGTACACAAGGACATCCTGCAGTCTATGGCATCCTTTCTCTCCTTCTGCTCAGCTGTGCGGAGGCTGTGGAGTCAACCACAACATCACATTTGATTATCTAGAAGGAAGAGGAAAAAAGTTTCATTGTTCCAGATATAACTGCCCCTTGGATTCTCTGTGTACACGAGGTGTGTGTGTGTGTGTGTGTGTGTGTGTGTGTGTGTGTGTGTGTGTGTGTGTGTGTGTGTGTGTGTGTGTGTGTGTGGTGTGAGAGAGTCAGACACAGCTGAGGTTTGGGGTAAAACACTTCTTCCCTTCAGCACTGAGTTTTGGTATCTAATGGTTTTCCCCCCATCCCAATTCTGAGTCAACGTTCTAAAGTTGTCCTTCTGTATACTTTTATCCTTTGATCGTTCAGATTCCTATGGTCTGCTTGTGAACTTTACCATTTACTGTTGAAGGTGGTGCTGTTTTAAAAATAACTTATGAAGCCCTTTGATCACTTTAAATGCTATTTTACTGTGTTAGTGCATTTTACTTAGCCCAACTCAGGGCCTCGGCTGTGACTTTTAATTCTGAGATTAGCTTAGGGCTAATATGAGATACTATCCTTTCAATCTATCTTTCAAGTGAAAGATGTTCGGCATCTTTACTGAAATAATTGCCTGGTTGTAAAAAAAAAAAACAGTGTTATAAATGTACAATCAGTTGATTTTAGTAAATTGTGCACCTTTGTAGTGATATTTATTTTTTACTAAGGTGAATTGTTGGAATGGGAGAAATCACAAATTCTTTTTTTATTGTGAAAAAATGTACAGAGGGGTTACAATTACATCGGCAAGATAGTGAGTACATTTCTTATCAAGCATTGTAGCCTCCTCCTTTGTTTACCCTTCCCATCCCTTCCCATCCTCCCTCTCCCCCAACCTGATCCTCCCCCCCAATTGTAAAATTCGTTTTTGACATGACAACTTGTACTTCTCATTGTTGCAACAGGTCCACCTGTATCCTTATTTAAACGACTTGTTGGAAAATCACAAATTCTATAACTTAAAAATTGATCAAATATAAAAAAAAGAAAGAAACACTGATTAGGAATCATGTACAAATGTAAATGTTTAATAAATAAATGAAATGTTTGAAATTCTTATCCACAAAGGAAATATACATCAAAAAGTCACAAATTCCATCTTACACATCAGAATACTTATCACAACTCAAACAAATAAAAACAAATGCTGGAGAGGTTGAAATAAATCAGGAACTATATATAGTTGTGTGGCATTATAAACTAGTGCAACACATATGGAGATCAGAATGGAAGTTTAGACAATGCCAAAAAAGACACATATTTTAATGAGCTTTACAGCAACTTGGGTACATATGGAAGAAATATGATTCAACATGAATATCCATGTACATGGGAGGAGTATTCATAGCAATCAAGCTCTGCAGTCAACCTGGGTGCAGAAAGGGAATAAAGAAAATATGATATTCATAGCTATAAACATATACTGGGATATAAGAGAAATGAATGCGTCTACTATTTCTTTTCAAAATATTTTTGGATATACACAATCCTAATTTCACTGGGCTTTATGGCATTGAGTTTTCCTTTCTTGATGAACCTCCATAATGATTTTCATAGCAGTTAAAAAGGTTAAATATATCCTATAATAAGTGGATGGGGGACTGAAATTTAAATATATCAGTGAACACATACAGGACAATCATATATAGTTCTAATTTGAAGCAATTTTAAGAAGGCCACAATTAGGGGAAAGACAATGTTAGAAGATTAATAACAAATTTTGTTGAAAAGTTGAATAAAGAGGTATAAAATGAAATTTATCAAAAGCTGTTGAATGATAGAAGATTGATGGAGGTTAGAAAAACAGATTCATCTGCATGGTCAACTCGACTGAGGTATATGCATATTTGGTATACACTCATGAAACTCATTCCAAAACATAAAATATCCTTAAAATATTTATGAGAAGATAGAACAGGATCTGTCTTGAGTATATGTAATAGCAAGAATTCACTGGAGGATCAGAAATGTGAATGAGAGAGAATATCACCAAAATAGTTTATGTGATTCTGTTAAGATGCACAATGAATCTGTGTTTGGGAAAAAAAGAAAGAAGATGAAGAAAACATATGAGGTGTTGTCAAGATATATCTTACACATATACAGAGATGGAAAAACAGGAAAAATGTGCAACTAATTAGTGCTAATTTAACAAAACATTTTGCTCATTTTAAAAAATGAAACTATGAAAATAATATTTAATATCATCAAATAAATATGCCATGGAAGAAAATGTACATAGACAGATTTTCCCCAAAATTTGTTTTATTTGATAAAAAATGGATTAATTAAAATGTAATTATGTCTGAAGATGTTAACATTTTCAAATGTCATTGTTAGAACCACCAAAGGAAAATAACAGAGAAGTAGAGAGTAAAAACAATCTCTGTTTTGGATGAAGATACTCAGTAGAAATTTGTGACGAAAGAATGTGCTCTGTTTTCCTCATCAATATAGAGGTAGGACACATACCTTTTGACAGAACACTTGTAGTAAGCGCAATTAAGTTACTAATTTAGGTACTAATTCATTACATTTATTCCCTAATTTTATGATGTGACTCCCAAATTGTATGAGTGGTCCTAGGAGATTTTCTGAGCTATTTCACCCAGAGTTTCTAATTGCATCACCTGTCAATGTTTCTTCTGCTACTTTCATTTCTCCTTGTTTCTCAAGTCAACTCCTGTGACCTTTTGATTCATGAGAAAGAGCTGGAGAAATGTGAGGATGGCCTGGAGTCTGAGCTAACATCCACTACAGCTAAGAGGATCTGGTGAAGCACCTCCACCTGGGCCTCAGAATCATATATTAATTGACCTCTTCATAAATGGGGAAACTCACTTCATCAGGAAGACTCTGTCATTCCTTGGCTTTCTCTGAAAAGATTTGGTACTAGGGCACAATTGAGAATGAGCTTTCTTTCCACCAGCCACAGCCTTAGCAGGAGGAACAGATTCAAATCTGAAAATGGTCTCAGTTCCCACAGGGCCAGTCAGAAGACAGGAGAACATACTTTCCTGCTCATCAGGGACCTTCTGGTAGGATTAGAGTCTGGACAAAGTCAAAGATGGAGATAAACTTAGACTGGGCGTAAGGGGGACACAAAAAAACTTCCCTTTCTTTGACTATGAGTGAGTTGGTGAGTTGTTTAGTCAGACATGATGCCTCCTTCATATCAGAAAATAAACTACGTGAATTATGTCACTGCAATTTTGTGGGAGGTCAGTTTCTTCGAAGGAGAAGGGGTTAAAGTTGCCACCACAAGTTTGCTCCCTAGACTGTTGTCTCTCCACACCTTCCCATGCCAGGAATACATTGATTCTTTCAGGCATTCAACTACTTGTCCAGATCCTAGGCAGGAATACTATAGGCTATTCTTTTGCATCTCTTGCATTTGAGGTAAAATAGACCCAGGCTTAGCTCATGCCAAGAGGTAGATGCAATGTGACAACAAGCTCAGATTTGTACTGAAGATCAATCATATTGAAAAAAATAACTGAAATTAATAGCATCCTTCTATACTTACATATTTACTAACAGACAACTTCCTGGTTGCTCATCATGTAATTTCTTTCTTTTTTTGGGGGGGGGGGGCGGGTGTCTGGTCATGGGGCCTGAACTCTGGGCCTGGGCACTGTCCTTCACGCTGTCCCTCAGCTCTTCAGCTCAAGGCTAGTGCTCTACAACTTGAGCCACAGCACTAGTTCCAGATTTTTCTTTTGGCTTATGTGCTGCTGAGGAATGGATCCCAGGGCCTCAGGCATGCAAGGCAAGCGCTCTACCACTGGGACACCTTCGAGCCCCTGTAATTTCAATTCTTTAGTAGCAAGAACCATTCTAGGAGGTCTTTCCTGGCCATACTTTTTGAGGTTTAAACTGAAAATTGAACTTACTAGAATCTCAAAAGTTTCAGTTTTGGGGTGGTAGATACTGGTGGTTCATACCTACAATCCTACCTAATCAGGAGACTGAGACCTGAGGATGGAAGTTCTAAGCTCTCTTGGAAAGAAAGTCTATGAGATGGATGTCTCTCTAGTTACCAAAAAAAAAAAAAAAAAAAAAAACCAAAAGTGGTACTCTGTACCAAAGTGGTAGAGAGCTAACCTTTAACGAAAGAGCTGAGGGCCAGTACTCAGGCCCTGAGTTCACATGCTGTGAGCAACAAAATGTAAGTTTCATTTTTTTGACTATGGTTTCCTTTTCTAACACACTATGTACTTTATCTGGAAGTCTTACTTAAGGTTCCTATGTCTCACTCAAGTAGATTTTTTTGGGGGGGTGTCCAGTCGTGGGGCCTGAATTCTGGGCCTAGGCGCTGTCCCTCAGCTCTTCAGCTCAAGGCTAGCACTTTACCACTTGAGCCACAGCACCACTTCCGGCTTTTTTCTTTTTGCTTATGTGGCGCTGATGAATCGAACCCAGGGCCTCATGCATGCAAGTCAAGAGCTCTACCGCTGAGCCACTTTCCCAGCCCCTCAAGTAGATTTTTGTCTGTCAACAATAACCAAGTCTATAAAGTCTACCTAGAGTACAAACAGCAAGTTCACAACAAGTAGTGTTAAGTGTGTGTGTGTAGACCTTAGACTAATTCTTACTTTAAAGAAACTATGTTGGCCTTCCTTCCACTTGAACAATTGTGTGGAAAATAGATGTATCTCTGGATTTCTTTGGTTCTTTCCAGAATCTATTTTCTTCAGATTATTTTTCCATTGATACAGAAAAGTTCCAAATTGTGGCTACTATTATTAATTGTATTGCTAGTTTTAAGCATGGGAAAATAGATCAAAGGTATTTCAAATTTCATTGTGTGAAAAATGTTCATCCATTATCTAAATTCAAAAAACATACATTACTAAAGGCACTGTTTCTTCGGTGAAAAGAAGAGCATGAGGGTCAGGAGTTCATAATTGTATATGATTCTAGTTTTAAGAGCAAGACTAAATGCTTGCTTGTACATAGTTGACACTTGCATATAATTTATTATATAATTATATATGCATACATATGTATATATAATTTACATATTGACACACATATGTATATATACATGTATGCATATAGTATATATATAGTATCTGTATGCTAGTACTAGGATTAAATCAGGGCCTAAGTTATTTTGCTCTTATTTTTTGCACAAGGTTGGCATTCTTCCATTTGAGCCATAGCTCCACCTTTAGTTTATTGGTTCTTAGTTTAGTACCAAGGTCCATTTTACCTTGTCTGTCTTGAAACTATGATCCTCAGCTTTCAGCCTTCTAAATAGATAGGTTTAAAGGCAAGCACCACTAAAACCAGCCCTATTCTCTTTGAATTAAAAATAAATTTAAAGAACAATAACTTGTAGTGATTTCAAATAAATGTCTTTTCATTTAAACTAAAATAAACTGCCTAATTTTTTTTCCAACTCACCTACAAAGAAAGAAAAGGAAAAATTCTAAAGGAAAAATCCTAAAGAACCTCTGAATCTAAAAATTCTCAAGCCTGCTAGCCACAGTTTATTTGCTGGGAAATAGAACAGGATGATATTGTCTACAAGCAGAGCAGGAGAAAATTCTCTTCACTGAAGTTGCAGCAAGTCTGATGAGGATGAGGGCAAGCAACTTTATCCAGGAAGTATCACAAAGTGTTTGCTGTGGTAGGCTGACTCTAGTGGATAAGTGTAGCCTATCTTATAGGATGTTCATAATGATGTGGAGAATAATCAAAGGTGAATATGTGATTAGAGACGTGTGATTTCCTGAAGATGAATGTTTATATTGTAGTTTGTATACTGTTGAAAATAAGACAGTTAAGATAGGGATATTTATGCAATTTTTCTGCTTGTAAAACAGTTAGACTAGCAATACCTTTGAAAATTGATAGTAAAGTAAGAGTCCTTACAATTTCTTTTGCAACATAAAATTTTACATATTAAGTAGTTGTTTATTCTGAATTGGTTTAGAAATGAAATATCATAATATAGTGAATACTCAACAATAATGACTTAAGAATATGCCAAGGACAGTCACAGTTACTTAGGAGGTGGAGATCTGAAGATAGCTGTTTAAAGCTAGGCCAAACAGAAAATTACTGTGAGACAGTAATTAGCCAAGAAAAAAATGTAAGAAGTTTTTCTGGGTTCAAGTTTTAAACTGCTAGCCCTGAGCAAAATAGCTCAAGGACAACACCAGGCCTAGTTCAAATCTTAGTACTGGCACAAAAATAAATTATGCAAATAAAACATACAAATATGTTTATTAAAATAAAGTCGTCATTCCTTGTATCCTTCACAATATAATAATAAACTAATTTTATAATTTATATAATTTATAGCAGTTATAGAATATCAGTAATTATACATATATCATTTATGTTATAATAACATTATATATATTATACACAGATTATAGTAATAAAAATAATATCCATTAATTAATACATGTTTTAGAATAAGGAATGGATTTCTTTGGTACAACAAAGTACCTTATCACAAAAAATTATTCCTTTTGGATTATATATCACTATCAAACTATTCCATGTGTATTCAAGCTACTTAAAAGCCTGTGTTCATAAGTACAGGTGTTGTTGACATGGATTGTTACTCCTTAAACAATTACTCTAATTACTTCCACAAACAGTGGAAGCTGAATGATGTTCATCCAGGTTTCTTTAGAAATTAAACCGATCTTTATTGATACAAAGATCACTTACAAAGTCATTACCCATACCCTTTTCATTTAAAATTATTTACATTCTGTAGCAATTTTACTGCCATTATACCCATAATGAAGAAGATAATGTGGGTTTATCTGCTCCATAGTTCTTAAAAGGTGTTGAATCTGACATTTACATAATATCCTTAGAAATGCCTGGTGTAAAACTAGATTTGAATTATGGGTATGCAAGTGGTCAGTCTTAGATAGTTGGGAAATTTGCTTGGCCTTGTTGCCTAGGTCTTTTTTAGTGAAATATTGAATTCCTATCCTAAATTAAAGTACTGTTATGAGCACTAAAACTACTTTAGTGAAGGTGCAATGCTTGGAATGGTTTCTGCACCTTGTGTAGTAGGTCCCAGATAAATATGCTTCTATCACCATGGTCACAGCATCCTTCCTGAAGGCCTTCAGAAATATTTACCAAGTGGAGTTCCGGAAAGATGGAGGAGGAGAAACTGGAGGCTAAACAAGCTCTCACATAAAAAGCAGTATTAGAGTTCCAGTGAACAGTCCTAAGCAAGAGAATCACACCAAGTGTGCCATCACAGGACAGAGAGTTAGGCCAGAGAGGGAAAATCCAGGCAAGGAGACAGATCTGAGCAATTGCCAGCAGCCGCCATACCTGCAAAACAGAGAGTCAGGAACAAAGGAGCCAGGCACAGTGGGTGAACGGATTCTACTCAATACCAGCAAGAACTCACAAGGAGCAGATATCTTCATCCTGCAGTTCACAGACCAGAGATGACCCAGGAACCAAGACTCGGCTAGAGTAGAAGCCTAACGTCCTCACCCCTTCTCAGGGAGCAGAGGAGGGAAGGCCTCCCCTCCCCCCTCCAGTACCAGAGATCTCCATCTTGGATACTGACAATGTTCGGTGGAGCTGCTAGCTCCAACTCAGGCCTTGGAAGAAAACTAGGGTCATTTAGCAGGTCACAAGAACTTAATGGCGTGACCTGCCAGACTCAGCTCCACCCAGGGAAAAGACACCCAGCTCAGGTGCCAGCCCCAGGAGTGGCTTTCTTCACTGGGTAATCAGAGCCAGAGGCTGCCCCTCCTTTTAGCAGCCTTGACAATCAGTTGAAATTCAGTAAACATAAACCCTCAGAGTGGCTACAGCCTGGGCTCTGTGAGTTTCTCACAAACTAGCCCCCAGGAAAAGCTACTGTTTGCTGAAAGGCCTCAACTCTACCTAGAACACAGCCTCATCACAGTATCTCCAAACTTGAGGAAAAAGCCATCTCCCTCTTTTGTGAAACTCAAAGCAGATCTCCCTCCCATTGAACTATTCTGGGAAGAAGATCATAAAATCCTGGGTAAGGCAGACCATTTCTCTGCCTGTTCAAACAAACTGACTTAAGAAACCAACCAAGCCACAGGACAAAAAACCACCATAAGCAGACCAGAGACTCCAACAAGAGGCTGGTTATGGACACAAGGGAGATACAGGATTTTTCCTACCCCTCCCAAAAAAAATCAAAGAACATTTTTTCTATTGTTTTTGTACATTTTATAATTTTTTTTTCTAAAACTGTTTTTTAATTTTCAATTTTTTCCTTTATTGAAAAAAAATTGTTTTCTAGTAACTTTTTTTCCCTCTTATACTTTTTATTTTAGGGGTATGTGTCTGTGTGTGCGTTGTTCTTTCTTTTTTTTTTCGTTAAAAAATTATTTTGTTTTTGTTTAGTTCTACTGAACTTCGGATCTTTTTTTGTTTCTTTCTTATCCTTTTCACCTTTTCTTCTCTTTCATTCTTCTTTATGTGACTTAACTGTTGTTCTGCACATCCTCAGATAAACCCATAGTCGATTATTAGACCTTATACCATATTGTGTACACAATTAATCCACAAATTTATTACTCAATTCAAAACCTTTGAGAATTAAATTCCTTAATAGCAGTACTACCTCTTTATACCTACATAATATTTTAAGTATTTTTATTTTTAAGTTTTTCACATCTCCTTTATATCCATCCTCTTCTCTCATTATATTCAGGTTCTTCTCTGAATATTTTGTTTTTGATATTGCATAATATTTTTCATTTTTACTTTTCTATTTTTTCTGGTCTCTTTTTTCCCTTTCTCTTTCTTTTTTTTCTTTCTCTCTACTTTCATCCTATCCAACCTATTTCCTGCTTTGAGATTAGGACTTAGTTAAGTTAACTCTTCCATTACCTTCCCACATCACTCTATTCCTATTTTTTAGCCACATCTCTCCCTAAACCTAATAATTTCTGATTTACCAAATTCTTCTTTGCGGTTTGTAGTCCATTAATATATAGCTGTTTGATGTTGAATAGATTTATGTGTTGAACTAGATTGTATCAGCAGACTATTGACTGTGCAAATACAGATTTTGGTTGGTGTTTGCCTTAAGTTAGTGTTATAGCATAAAACTGGTATTAACTTCATCCCAAATGGGCAGAATAGGCTGGAAAAACACAAGAAATATTGCAATTCCGGGTATCTCAAGTCCCACTCATGATAACCAGGGGAGAGAACAGATAAGGAGTAATCCAGAGGAGAGTTCCCAAATAGCTCTGCAAACATTGCTGGCAAACATGATAAATGAAAATATTGAAAACTTACAAAGGAGTCTTAATGAACATGGTAGGGAGAGAGGAGGCAAACAAAAGGTCAAAGCAGGAAAAGATTGAAAACCTCCAAAGGACTCTGTATGAGCGTGATAGGGAGAGAGAGGAGGCAATCCAAAGGTTGATAAAGGAATTTCAGGAGCGTGAGGAAGCTACTCAAAAACTGATACAAGATTTGCGTGAGCAGTTAGAGAATACTCAAAGAGAAAGGCAGGAATGGCATGAGCCGGCTAGGATTTGAGAGAACATGATGAGAATACACAAAGATCACTAAAGGCATTCATGGAATACATTAACAAAGAGCTGAAGGAAGTCAGGGATACCACAAAGGGAATGCTGAATGGAACCCAACAGAGAAATGGGAGTCCAAGGAAACCATAACCAATCAACTATATGATTTGAGAATAAACACTGAACACCAAATTAAGGAAGTAAAAGGTTCATACAAGATCTAAACCAAAGCTTCAACAAAGAATTTGAAGCCAACAAAGCTGACCAATTACAAGGAAAAGAAATGAAAAAAGAAAGTAAAAAGTCTATACACAAGGTTAGACCATGCAGAAGATCGAATTTCGGGGATTGAAAACAGCTTAAACATTATAGAGAAAGAACATACAACCATCCAAGACAAGTCCAAGAAATATGATAGATCTATCCAACACTTGGAAGACACCATCAGAAAGCCCAATCTAAGGATAATGGGTATAGAGGAGCACCTAGAAACAGAAGTTAATGGTCTAGGAAATTTGTTTAACAGGATCCTAGCAGAGAACTTCCCAAACATGCAAAAAGATAGGCCTATTCAGATACAAGTAGCTTTTAGAACTCCAAATAGACCGAACCAGAATAGAACATCCCATCATCACATTATAATCCACAAAGGATCAATTCAGACCAAGGAAAAGATCCATAAAGCTGTCCAGGAGAAAAGATTAATCACCTATAAAGGGAAACCAATTAGAATCGTCTCAGATTTCTCAGCAGAGACAATCAATGCAAGAAGAGCCTGGAATGATGTATGCCATGCCCTAAAAAAAACTATCATCCAAGAATATTGTTCCCAGCTAAATTCTCCTTGATAACTGAAGGCCAAATAGAAACCTTCCATAGAAACGCAAAATTGAAACAATACATCTCCACCAAACAAGCCCTACAAAAGATTCTTAAAGATGTCCTACACATAGAAAACCAACAAGATGACAATAGAGGCCAGGAAACCACATGCAAACTGAGAATCCAATTACCATAGGAAGGACCCAGTTTTCATAGCCCCAAAGAAGGTGGATAACATTGCAGGAACTCCCAAATACCTCTGAGTCCTATCTCTCAACATTAACTCTCCAATTAAGCGACATAGACTGTCTAGTTGGATTAAAAAACAAGATCCTTCTATCTGCTGCCTTCAGGAGTCACACCTTTCCCATAAAAACAAACACATTTTCAATATTAAAGGCTGGAACAAAATCTACGAAGCAAACGGCCTTCATAAACATTCGGGAGTTGCAAACCTAATATCAGATAAAATAGACATCAAATTAAAATTGATGACAAGAGATAAAGAAGGTCCCTACATACTAATTAATGGATCTCTCCATCAGGAGGATATTACAATTCTAAATATCTATTTGCCAAACAACGGATCACCCAAATTTATCCAAGAAACACTACTTTCCCTCAAATCCCACACAGATCCAAAGACATTAATTGTCGGGGATTTTAACACACTAATCTCCCCACTAGATAGCTCAACTCGGCAAAAACTCAACAGAGAAATTGCAGATCTAAACAGCTGCAAAGATCAACTAGATTTAACAGACATCTACCGAATATTTCTCCCAGCAGCATCAGAATACACGTTTTTCTCAGCAGCACAGTGAACATTTTCTAAAATAGACCACATTTTACGCCACAAAGCAAACTTGTCCAAATTCAGAAACATTGAAGTTATACCTTGCATTCTCTCTGACCACAAGGGAATAAAATTAGAACTCAACACCAAAAGCCACCAAAGAAAGTCCGGTATCACATGGAGGCTGAACAACACACTGCTGAATCAAAAGTGGGTCATGGAAGAAATTAGAAAGGAAATTCAAATGTTCATGCTATTCAACAAAAATGAACACACAAATTACCAGCTACTCTGGGACACAGCAAAGGCAGTACTCAGAGGCAAATTTATAGCTCTGAGTTCCTACATCAAAAAATTGGAGAGATCTGAAACCAACAATTGAATGGAACATCTGAACTTCCTTGAGAAAGAGCAGCAAGATAAACCCCAATCAAGTAGATGGAAAGAAATCATTAAATTTTAATCAGAATTAAATGAATTAGAATGTAAAAAACTATAGAAAGAATCAACAAAAGAAAGAATTCTTTCTTCAAAAAAATTAACAAAATTGACACACCCTTAGCAAATCTTATCAGAAAAAGAAGAGAACACACCCAAATAAATAAACTCAGAGATGAGCATGGAAACATCACTACAGAAACAAACAAGATTCATAACATTATAAGGGCATACTTCTCAAAACTTTATGCTAATAAGTTTGAGAACTTGGCAGAAATGGACCTTTTCCTAGCAAATATTGACATGCCAAAACTAAACCAAGATGAGTTAAACCATCTCAACATGCCCATATCAAGCATTGAAATAGATACAGCAATAAGAGAGCTCCCAGCTAAGAAAAGTCCAGGACCAAATGATTTTACAGCAGAATTCTACAAGGCCTTCAAAGCAGTGCTCACACCAATACCCCTCCAACACTTCAATGAAATTGAAAGAGAAAGTTCACTACCTAATACATTCTATGAAGCCATCATAACCATCATCCCAAAACCAGGCAGGGACTCATCAAAGAAAGAGAACTAGAGACCCATTTCTTTGATGAACATTCATGCAAAACTCCTCAACAAAATTTTGGCCAATTGACTTCAACAATTCATCCAAAAAATCATACACCACGATCATGCAGGATTCATTTCAGGGATGCAAAGCTGGTTCAATATACGCAAATCAATTAATATTATTCATCACAAAAACAGTAGCACGGATAAGAACCATTTGGTTATCTCAATAGCTACAGAAAAATCATTCGACAAGATCCAACACCCCTTCATGATGAAGGTTTAGAAAATTAGGAATCCATGGGAACATTCCTCAATACAATAAAGGCTGAATATGACAAACCTACAGCCAGCATTATACTTAATGGTGAAAAACTAAAGCTATTTCCTCTTAACTCAGGAACAAGACAAGGATGTCCACTCTAATATAGTATTAGAATGCCTAGCTATAGCAATAAGAGAAGATGCAGGATGCAAATAGGGAAAGAAGAAATAAAACTCTCCCTTTTTGCAGATGATATGATATTGTATTTAAAGAATCCCATAGACTCCACTCCCAAATTACTCAGCCTGATACAAAACTCTGGCAAAGTAGCAAGGTATAAAATTAACCCCCCAAAATCAATGGCTTTTCTGAATGCCAACAATGAGAAAAGTGGCTGAAATTAGGAAAGCAACTCCATTTGTAATAGCCAAACAAAAAATACAATACGTAGCAATTATCCAAAGAAGTGAAGGACCTGTATGAAGAAAACGTTAAAAATTTGTAAAAGGAAATCAAAACAGAATTTAGAAAATCGCAAAAACTCCCATGCTCCTGGATTGGAAAGATTAACATCGTGAAAATGGCAATATTTTCCAATGCTGTCTACAAATTCAATGTTATACCTATCAAAATTCTAACCTCATTCTTCATGAAATGAGAAGAGGCAATCCTAAATTCATGTGGAACAGTAAATAACCCCTAATAGCAAAAAAAGCTCCTCAACAGAAAGAACACTGCTGGAGGAATATCAATACCAAATTTCAAACACTACTCTAAAGCCATAGTAATCAAAACCGCTTGGTACTGGCACACGAACAGAACTCAGGACAATGGAATAGAATTGAAAACACAGAAATGAACCTACAGACCTATAGCCATCAAATCTCCGATAAGGGATCCAAAAAAATAGAATGGAAGAAAGACAGCTTCTTCAGTAAATGGTGCTGGCAAAATTGGTTAACTACCTGTAGAAAACTAAAGCTAGATCCTTATATATCACCCTGCATCAGAATCAACTCCAAAATGGATCAAAGACCTCGGAGTCAAAGCTGACACTCTGAAAACATTACAGGATGGAATAGGAGAAACCCTAGGTCTACTTGGAGCAGGCCGAAATTTTCTTAATAGAGACGTGGAAACACAACAAATCAAAGAAAGTTTGGAGAAATGGGATTGCATGAAGTTGCAGAGCTTCTGCAGGGCAAAGGACATAGTTTGCAAGATCAATAGAAAGACTATGGATTGGGAGACGATCTTCACTAGCCATACAATGGACATTGTCTAAAATATACTTAGAACTCAAAAAATTAAATCCCCCAACAACAAATCCTCAAAGAAATAGCTGCCCAATAAATAAGTGGGCTAAAGTCTTAAAGAGAAATTTCTCTGAATAAGAAAGAAGGATGGCCAATATACACATGAAGAAATGCTCACCCTCCCTAGTCATAAAAGAAATGCAAATCAAAACAACATTAAGATACCACCTCATCCCAGTTAGAATGGCAAAAATCAAGGACTCTAATAACAACAGATGCTGGAGGGGATGTGGACAGAAGGGAACCTTACTTCATTGTTGGTGGGAGTGTAAACTTGTTCAACCACTTTGGAAATTAGTATGGAGTTTCCTCAAAGACTCCACATAGAGCTCCTCTATGATCCAGCAATCCCACTTTTCGGCATTTACCCAAATGTTTACAAACAAGACCACACTAAAGCTACCAACACAACTATGTTTATTGCAGCATTATTTATCATAGCTAAGATATGGAACCAACCCAGATGCCCCTCAGTAGAAGAATGGATCAAGAAAAGGGGGTATATATACACAATGGAATTCTATGCCTCCATCAGAAAGAATGACATCGTCACATTTGTTAGGAAATGTTAAGACTTGGAAAAAATTATATTAAGTGAAGTAAGCCAAGCCCAAAGAAACATAGGTCCCATGATTTCCCTTATTTGCAATATCTAGTATATGTCTGAGTCAGGGCGAAAAGATCATATAAGGTGATGTTAGGAAAATGAACCCAAAGATATGTATTTAAATGTTTTTTTTTTTCTTTCAAGCAGTTGTTTCTAACGCATTTATAAGATTATTACTTTGTTGCTATATATGTCCCTCCCCCACAGTATAACCCCTGCTTTCACTGTATTTGTTGTCGGTACAATTTGTGGAGGGGAAGGGCAAAAACAAGTCGATTAAATAAGGGTACAGGTGGACCTGTTGCAACAATGAGAACTACAAGTTTTCCTGTCAAAAACGAACTTTACAACTTTGGTGTGGGAGGGGAGGAATGGGTGGGGTGGCATGGGGAGGCTGGGAAGGGATTGGAAGGGGAAACAACGGAGGAGGCTACAATACTTGATAAGAAATGTACTCATTATCTTGCCCATGTAATTTTAACCCCTCTGTACAATATTTTCACAATAAAAAGATATGAAAAAAAAATATTTACCAAGTGATGTTACCATCTGTGAAAATTTGTCTTTACTAAAATAAAAAGTTCTAGGGCCTGGGAAGGTGGCTCAGTTGTAGACCTCTTCCCTTGCATGCCTGAGGCTCTAGGTGCGATTTCTCAACACTACATAAACAAAAAGAAAAAAAGCCGGAAGTGGCGCTGTGGCTCAAGTGGTAGAGTGCTAGCCTTGAGCTGAAGAGCTGAGGGACAGCGCCCAGGCCCAGAGTTCAGGCCCCACGACAGGAACCCTCCCAAAAATAAAAAGTTCTATTCTTCCCATGAAATTATAAAAACAGTGTTGGGGCTGTCCTGTGGCTTCTACTCTAAAGGAGTTTTGCCTGAATTTCATTTACTATATTAGTGGTACCAGTAGCATTCTTTAGTGCTGCCATTCATGTTTCTAGTCTGTGTTTCATCTGCAATATAATCATAGCAGTTTATAATCTTCATTGCCAGAATAAAAAATAAAAGTTTCTTTTCAATGACAAGACAATTTTAGGCATACATTGCATATTATATGCTTAATAATTGCCTGAAATATATTTCTGATTTCTTTTAGATCCATAAAGGACAGCTCAGACCAGGGAAAGAGTATTGCAAGGAATAATAAAAAATACTTTTATGGTGGTCTTAATGGCAAAGTGTAAGTGATATGTAACAACACTGAGTGTTGGTTAACTTTCTATTTTTGCTATTGTCTCTACCTTCTTTGTAGAAAGGTTCTCATTATGAAGTGACAAATGTTCTAGACCTTTCATGCCTTGTCTCAGTGACAGAAGTGATGGGATTAAGGATATGTGCTGCCATGAACTGCCTTTAAGGAAGTTAACAATAAAGCAATGCCAACACATATAAAGAAACTTTGTGATGTGTATTCACTTCCACAATTGCCAAAATTAAATTCATATGTCAAAACATCAAATTATTTACATTATATTACATGCAGTTCAACTGGAATCACTAACACCTCCACAAATCAAAAGCAATCTAAAAGCTTGATCTCAAAAACCAACATCTGCAGTATCTGAAATCCTAAAGATACACAATAAACTTAAAGAGTTAGACCTTTTGCACTGGTAATGAGCATTGATAACTGGATTTCAAACCAGGGCTTAAAAAGATCAGATGTCACTAAATACATATTTTAAATTGAAGAATTGACCTTGGTCTCAATATTAGATGTACAATTCAAAAGCAGCTAAGGTTGCTGCAGTATTGTTGCTGCAGATACAGTGTGACCCTCCCTAATAATGGTAACGTACAGAGTACAAGCTAAGTCAGTAAAAGGTATAGGACTTATTCTCCACTGAGAAAAATTGCAGGGGTTATCATCACTGTTGCCTTGAAAATTTATAGCCCAACTCATTTTACTTTAGGCTCTAGCATATTTCTGATCTGAACACAATTATAACACAGTTGTGGGCAATGAGTGTCGAGCAGTGAGCAGTGTAGGTATTACTCTAATACACATAAAAACCTTAGAGGTATGGGATGACCCCACCCTCACACTTCATTCTATGTTGTTGAGTTTCATGGAGAAATGTTCATAATTATGCAATTCAGACTAATCTAAGTATGATTCAGGTAACTGAGATAAACGTTAGGGTCATCCACTCCAGTCATGTGGTTTGTCACCTATGAAATAAATCATATTATTTTACAATGTATATATGTTTGTGAAAATTTATGCAATACCACATACCAAATGTACGAAAGGGACAAGTATCCATCTTTTATACTAGCAGAAGTAAAGATACTCCAGAAAGGTACTTCCTTGCTAGTGTATTACAGTATGACTGCTTTGGTGTCTTTCCAGATGCTCATATAATTTTCTGTACCTTCTTTGGGGAAAAGTGGATCCACAGGCAGAAAATTATGTCCCTGTCTTCACTTGACTGTTTGTCCTTTCCAGGGCATAGCTGTCAGCCTTCTGAGTGCTATTTGAGATGGTTTTCCTATCTCTTGTCCCGTTCCAGGTCTCATGGCTCAGCTGCAGAATCCCTCACATGTATGCTTACAGATATATTGTTTTGAAAAGGGTATTTTTTTCTAGGATAGGTTCACTTTATAAACTTAATATTCCCTTTCTCTCCCTCTGCATCTGTCTCTCTGTCCCTCTTCCTTTCCTTCTCTCTCTCCATCTCTCTCCCTCTCCCAACCCCTCTTCTGTCTCTCTCTCTCTGTAGTAATGAGACTCCAAGCCTCAAACTCTGTGTTCTGTGTGTGTGTGTGTGTGTGTGTGTGTGTGTGTGTGTGTGTGTGTGTGTGTGTGTGTATAGTAATGAAATTAGACTCCAAGCCTCAAACTCTTGCTTGTTTTTTTGTCACTCATGACTGAGGCTATCCTACTTGAGCCAAGGTTTCACTCTGCCTTTGACGGTACAAGTGAACACAAATGTATCATGAATTGCTACTGCAGCAAGCTGTGAACCGTGATCTTCCAATCTTAACCTCCTGTTTATATAGGAATAGGGATGGGATACTGGCATCCACCTCTATTATCAAGTGTTTTATGTTTTGTTTTGTTTCTTGCTGTTGTTTTTTTCATTGAAAATCTGTAAGAAAAGCAAATTATTCATAAACAGGAATCTTCAAATAAAATATGTGTTTTTGAAAGATTACCTTAATTATGTTATCCTTCTGCATGATTTTTATTACTTGGGCTGTCCTGTGGCTATTATTCTGAAGGAGTTTTGCCTAAAATTATTTACTATATTAGTGGTACCAGTAGCATTCTTTAGTGCTGCCCTTCATGTTTCTAGTCTGTGTTCCTTTTGGAATACAATTCTAACTTCGTTTATATTCTTTGTTACCAGAGTAAAAATACAAGTGTTTTTTTCAATAACAAGACAATTTTAGGCATACATTGCATATTATATGTAATACATTCCTGAAATATATTTCTGAATTCTTTTAGAACCATAAAGGACAGCTCAGAACAAGGAAAGAGTATTTAAGGAATAATAAAAAATACTATAATGGTAGGATTAATGTCAAAGTGTAAAGAATATGTAACAAAACTGATGGTAGGTTAATTTGCTCTTTTTGCTATTCTCTCCCCCTTCATTGCAGAAAGGTTCTCACTATGAAGTGACAAATGATCAAGACCTTTCAAGCCTTATGTCAGTGACAGAAGTGATGGGATTAAGGATATGTGCTGCTAAGACTGCCTTTAAGGAAGTTCACAAGAAAGCTTTACCAACACATATGAGAAACTTTTGTGAGTGATTTGTATTCAATTCCTCTATTGCCAAAATTAAATTCATATGTCAAAACATCAAATTATTTACCTTACATTATATGCAGTTCAACTAAAATCACTAACACCTCCACAAATGAAATGCAAACTAAAACCTCGATTTCAAAAACCAACATCTAATGCAGTATCTGAAATACAAAAAAAACCTAAAGGAGTGAGACCTTTCACACTGGTAAGAGCATTGATACCTGGATTTTAAACCAGGGCTTGAAAAGATCTGATGTCACTAAATATGTGATTAAATTGCCGAATTGACCTCGGTCTCAACATTGTAGGGACAATTCGAAGGCAGCTAAGGTTGCTGCAGAATTGTTGCTGTAGATACAGTGTGGCCCTCCCTAATAATGCTAAAGTACAGAATAGAAGCTAAGTCAGTAAAAGGTATAGAAAAGATTCTCCAGAGAAAAATAGCAGGGGTAATCCTCACTCTTGCATTAGGCTCTAGCATATTTCTGATCTGAAGACAATTATAATACATCTGTGAGTAGTGAGAAGTATAGGTGTGTATTACTCTAATACACATTCACACCTTAGAGGTATGGGATGATATGACCCTTAAACTTCATTCTATGTTGTTGAGTTTCATTAAGAAATATTGATAATTAGGCAATTCAGACTAATCTAAGTCTGATTCAGGCAACTGAGATAAGACTTTAGGGTCATCCACTCGAGTCATGTGGTTTGTGACCTATATTATTTCACAATGTATATATGTTTGTGAAAATTTATGCAATACCACATACCAAATGTACAAAAGGGTTAACTATCCAACTATTATGTTAGCAGAAGTAAAGATCCTCCAGAAATATACATCCTTGCTAGTGTATCACAGCATGACAGGTTTGGTTTCTTTCCAGATGCTCATATAATTTTATGTATCTTCTTTGGGAAAAAGTCTATCAACAGTTTGTTTAGAGGTGTTATATCAGTACTGTCACTAACTACAACAATACAAAGGCACAGATGATGGGATACCTGGACAAAGAACTGAGAAATCACAGAGTGCTATAGGAATGAAGACACCAGGGAAACAGACGGCTCATTGTTCTGGATCCCAAAATCCTTCTTAATATTCTATATATTCATTTTAATACAGGGTTTCGGTCAGTGGTTACGGGTATGTTCACAAACTATGGCATCAATCTAGTCATTAACATGAGTTATTGTTTGTATACATAGTGACCCTTGCTGTTAGAGTGCATAAGGGAGCAATAATCAGATCAACCATAACACAGACAACAATATTATCTCGAAAATCTTAATTTTTTAGTGTCCTAACAGCTCTAACTTAAATAAATTTAAGGCAGAAAATTATGTCCCAGTCTTCACTTGACTGTTTGCCCTTCCCAGGGCATACCTTTCGGCCTTCTGAGTGCTGTTTGAGATGGCTTTTCTATCTCTTATCCCTTTCCAGGTATCATGACTCAACTGTAGAAATCCTCACATGTATGCTTACAGATGTATTATTTTGATAAGGATATTTTTTCCCTAATAGATTAAGTTTATAAATTTAATACTCCCTTTCTCTCCCTCTGCCTCTCTCTCTCCTTCTCCCTCTTCCTTTCCTTCTCTCTCTTGCTCCCTCTCCCTCTTCCTTTCCTTCTCTTTTCTTCCCCCTCTCTATTCTCTTTTGTAATGAGAAACTCCAAGACTCAATCTCTCTCTCTCTCTCTCTCTCTCTCTCTCTCTCTCTCTCTCTCTCTCTCTCTCTCTCTCTCTCTCTCTCTCTCTCTCTCTCTCTCTCTCTCTCTCTCTCTCTCTCTCTCGTAATGAGATTAGATTCCAAGCCTCAAACTCTTGCTTGGTTTTTTCAATCATGACTGAGGCTATACTACTTGAGTCAAGGTTTCACTCTGTCTTTTACTGCACAAGGGAACATAAATGTCTCATGGATTGCTACTGCAAAAAGCTGTGAAACGTGATCTTTAAATCTTAGCCTCCTGTTTATATAGGAATATTGATGGCATACTGGCATCTAACTCCATTATCAAGTATTTTTGTTTTGTTTTGTTTCTTGCTGTTGTTTTGTTCATTCAAAAATCTGTAAGGAAAGCAAGTTATTCATAAACAGGACTCTTCAAATAAAATATGTATTGTTGAAATATTACCTTAATTATATTATTCTTCTGGATGATTTTATTACTTGACATGTACATTATGTAATTTGATTTTTTGAATTCTATTATTTCACACAGTCGGGTCATATATATATATATATATATATATATATATATATATATTATATATATATATATATATATAATTTAATTGTCCTTGTGTTGGTTTATAATGTGTTGTTTCACAACAGAGTTTATTAAAGTTTAACTCTGTACTACTGAAGCAAGACCTTTATGATTATTCAATGTTCTGTAAATCATAAGTTAATCTCTTCTTGTGGCACCGTGTGAGCACCACAGGTAGTTTCCTGTAATCATTCCACATGTTTTCAAAGTCACTGCCAGACACTTTTCTGAACACATATGAATTCACTCTTCTGCCAAATATGCAAGGGCATCCTTCATAATTCTCCTTGGATTTTCATTGTTGTAAGTCCTGTGATGGTCAGGTTGATTTTCTCCCCTGTTTCTTTCATCACTGTATCTTGGGAACTACTGATATTTACTATTTTACTTCACGCCATTCTCCTTGTGCCTTGGCCTGTACCCCTCTCACAGCAGAGGGCCAGATATTGGGAATATTTAATTTACTCTTTATTCCACACATATAACTTTACTTTCTAGCAATTCATTCATTGAATTCATTCTGTACATTTTAATGTCTTAATCATGATTACTGTATTTTTGCGGCTTGTCTGTTATTTGCCTTCAGAGAAGAACATAGCTCAGTAACTGTACCCTAGGTAAATGAAGATCACAACCATGCCTCAGTAGATGTTGTTCAATGGATAATGTTTACTTCATGGTCTGCCTGCCTGATTGCTTTACATTATTTTTCAATATAGACCTTTCTCTGCAAAATATTTGTGGCCTTGTGAAGATCAATTCCTAGTTTAAGTAGTCATTAATTTTATTCCAAAATCATTTCATGGTACCTCAGAGTTTCTTCAGGGTCTGCATAGTAGTGCTTCACATTCTTGGATATGTTATAAGTATTGAGGCATCCAATGATAATTGCTTAAGTCACCATTTGGATGATTGTAAAGAAAACCATACTGCAATCTCACCATATGACAATTTTCTACTTTTAAATTCTTTTAGATTAAAATGGAGGGGGGAGGGGGGAAAGATTGGGGGGGCGTGGAGACGATGGGAAGGGATGGGAAGGGGAAACAAAGGAGGACGCTAGAATGCTTGATAAGAAATGTACACATTATCTTGCCCATGTAATTGTAACCACTATCTACAGTATTTTCACAATATAAAATTAATGATGGAAGATGGAACAATCTGTATATTTTATATTTTGCTAAGTATTTAGTTTTAGTTTAGGTTCCAATATAGAAGCATAAAGTTAAAGCATTATTATTTACTTGGTTTTAGTATTTCTAAAATGTTCAGAGGAAAGATTCTATTAATTCACAATTTTAAGACAATAGAGTGCCCATTACGACTAAGGGAGACAGTTTATAATTTTTGTGTTCCAATGCTGGTGCTGGGGAATCTAGTAGAGTGCTTCATTTGTCTTAATCTACTGTTTTCCTCTGAGCCTGATGTGATCTGTGGTTTTATTCTCACACAAATGGAATAAAGAAAAAGTTCACTAGGAAGGAATTACTTGGTTTATTTATCCAGTATTTCTCGCATACATAAAAGTAATTTAATTCTTTTTTTATTTTTATTTTTTATTATTTTTTATTTTTTTAATTGTATTTTATTTTATTTGAGAACATACTGTACAGAGGGGCTACAATTACATGGGCAGGATAATGCATACATTTCTTACCAAGCATTGCAGCCTCCTCCTTTGTTTACCCTTCACTTCCCTTCCCCGCCTCCCCCCACCCCCCACCCAATTTTACCCCCCTCCCCCCATCCAATTATACCCCCTCCCCCCCCACCGACATTGTAAAGCTGGTTTTGACATGACATTTTGTACTTCTCATTGTTGCAACAGGTCCACCTGAATCCTTAAACTACTTGTTTGGCCCCATCTCCTCCACATGTTATATTGACATCAAATATAGTGAAAGCGGGGGTTACACTGTGGGGGAGGGACATACAAAGCAACAAAGAAATAATCTTATAAATGCGTTAGAAACACATGCATGAAAGAAAAGAAAACATTAAAATACATATTTAAGGATTCATTTTCCTAACATCACATTATCTGACCTTTTCCGATTGACTCATACCTATACTAGATATTGCAAATAAGGGAAACCATGGGACCTATGCTTCTTTGGGCCTGGCTTACTTCACTTAATATAATTTTTTCCAAACCTTTCCATTTCCTAACAAATGGGGAAATGTCATTCTTTCTGATGGAGGCATAGAATTCCATTGTGTATATATACCACATATTCTTGATCCATTCATCTACTGAGGGGCATCTGGGTTGGTTCCATATCTTAGCTATGGTAAATAATGCTGCAATAAACATAGTTCTGCTGGTAGCTTTAGTGTGGTCTTGTTTGTAAACATTTGGGTAAATGCCCAAAAGTGGGATTGCTGGATCATAGGGGAGATCTATGTGAAGTCTTTTGAGGAACCTCCATACTGCTTTCCAAAGTGGTTGAACAAGTTTACATTCCCACCAACAATGAAGTAAGGTTCCTTTCTGTCCACATCCCCTCCAGCATCTGTTGTTGTTAGAGTTCTTGATTTTTGCTGTTCTAACTGGAGTGAGGTGATATCTCAATGTTGTTTTGATTTGCATTTCTTTTATGGCTAGGGATGTTGAACATTTCTTCATGTGTCTATTGGCCATCCTTCTTTCTTCTTCAGAGAAGCTTCTCTTTAAATCTTTCGCCCACTTATTTATTGGGCAGTTGTTTCTTTGAGGATTTGTTGTTGGGTGGTTTAATTTTTTGAGTTCCAAGTATATTTTAGATATGAGACCCTTGTCCATTGTATGGCTAGTAAAGATCTTCTCCCAATCGGTGGGCTTTCTATTGATCTTGCCAGCTATGTCATTTGCCCTGCAGAAGCTCTGCAATCTTATGCAATCCCATTTGTCCAACTTTTCTTTGATTTGTTGTGCTTCCGGGTCACTATTCAGAAAATTTCAACCTGAGCCAAGGAGACCTAGGGTTTCTCCTATTCCATCCTGTAATGTTTTCAGAGTGTCTGCTTTGAGTTCAAGGTCTTTGATCCATTTTGGAGTAGATTCTGATGCAGGGTGATATATAAGGATCTAGCTTTAGTTTTCTACATGTAGTTAACCAATATTGCCAGCACCATTTACTGAAGAGGCTGTCTTTCTTCCATTCTATTGTTTTAGCTTCCTTATCGAAGATTAGATGGCTATAGGTCTGTAGGTTCATTTCTGGGTTTTCAATTCTATTCCATTGGTCCTGAGGTCTGTTCTTAAGCCAATACCAAGCTGTTTTGATTACTATGGCTTTATAGTAGAGTTTGAAATTTGGTATTGATATTCCTCCAGCAGTGTTCTTTCCGTTGAGGAGTGTTTTTGCTATTCGGGGTCTTTTATTGTTCCATATGAATTTTTGGATTGCCTCCTCTATTTCCTTGAAGAATGAGGGTGGAATTTTGATAGGTATCACGTTGAATTTGTAGATAGCCTTGGGAAGTATTGCCATTTTCACGATGTTAATCTTGCCAATCCAGGAGCATGGGAGGTTTTGCCATTTTTTAAGTTCTGTGTTGATTTCCTTTTTCAAGATTTTAAAGTTTTCATCATAGAGGTCCTTCACTTCTTTGGTTAAGTTAATTCCTAGGTATTTTATTTTTTGTGGGGCTATTACAAATGGAGTTGCTTTCCTAATTTCAGCCACACTTTTCTCATTGTTGGTATATAGAAAAGCCATTGATTTTGGGGGGTTAATTTTATAACCTGCTACTTTGCCAAAGTTTTGAATCAGCTTGAGTAATTTGGGAGTGGAGTCTATGGGATTCTTTAAATACAAGGTCATGTCATCTGCAAAGAGGGAGAGTTTTATTTCTTCTTTCCCTATTTGGATCCCCTTTATGTCTGCATCTTGTCTTATTGCTGTAGCTAGGCATTCTAATACTATGTTGAAGAGAAGTGGAGAGAGTGGGCATCTTGTCTTGTTCCTGAGTTAAGAGGAAATGGCTTTAGTTTTTCACCATTGAGTATAATGCTGGCTGTAGGTTTGTCATGTACAGCCTTTATTGTATTGAGGAATGTTCCATGGATTCCTAATTTATCCAGAACCTTCATCATAAAGGGGTGTTGGTTCTTGTCAAATGCTTTTTCTGCATCTATTGAGATAACCATGTGGTTCTTATTCTTGCTCCTGTTGATGTGATGAATAATATTAATTGATTTGCGTATATTGAACCAGCTTTGCATCCCTGAAATGAATCCTGTTTGATCATGGTGTATGATTTTTTGGATGAATTGTTGAAGTCGATTGGCCAAAATTTTGTTGAGAATTTTGCATCAATGTTCATCAAAGAAATGGGTCTATAGTTCTCTTTTTTTGATGAGTCCCTGCCTGGTTTTGGGATGAGGGTTATGATGGCTTCATAGAATGTGTTCGGTAGTGAGCTTTCTCTTTCAATTTCATTGAAGAGTTGGAGGAGTATTGGTGTGAGCTCTGCTTTGACGGCCTTGTAAAATTCCGCTGTAAAACCATCTGGTCCTGGAATTTTCTTAGCTGGGAGGTCTCTTATTGCTGTTTCTATTTCAATGCTTGATATGGGGCTGTTAAGCTGGTTTAACTCATCTTGGTTTAGTTTTGGCATGTCAATATTTGCTAGGAAAAGGTCCATTTCTGTCAAGTTCTCAAACATATTAGCATAAAGTTTTGAGAAGTATTCCCTTATAATGTTCTGAATCTTGGTTGTTTCCGTGGTGATGTTTCCATTCTCATCTCTGAGTTTATTAATTTGGGTGTGTTCTCTCCTTTTTCTGATAAGGTTTGCTAAGGGTCTGTCAATTTTGTTAAGTTTTTCGAAGAACCAACTCTTTGTTTTGTTGATTCTTTCTATAGTTTTTTTGGATTCTAATTCATTTAATTCTGATTTAATTTTGATTATTTCTTTCCGTCTACTGGATTGGGGTTTATCTTGCTGCTCTTTTTCAAGGAGGTTTAGATGTGTCATTAAATTGTTTCCAATCTCTCCAATTTGTTGATGTAGGAGCTCAGAGCTATAAACTTGCCTCTGAGTACTGCCTTTGCTGTGTCCCAGAGGAGCCACTCTTTTCTGTTTATTTGGTGCTGAGGAATAAAGCCCAGGGCAAACAATTTAAAATAAAGCCATATTCTCGGCCCCCAAACTATATTTTATTTATAATAATTATCAGAAAAAATGGATTCATAAGATGTTTTCTGGGTTCTGGTTTTGAACTTTTGGGAAATTTTGGGTGGATCCTGAATAGTACCTCTGTAAATATGAAATATGAATGACCATCTAGGGAAAGGGGCTCTCCTAACCACTATAAAATGTTTGAGAATGGACAGGTGGACAAAATACTAATGTGAAAGGGATAGCCAATTGAGCCAAAGCACAGGTTCTATTCTAGTTGGACAGGAATGTCACCAACACTGGTCCTCCACAATACCATTGGACATTTCCCCTGGCTATGTTTAGTGCTTACTAGTTATCTCTTCACAGGTTCAGCCTCCACTGCTTCTTGATAAGTTTCCCAGAAATGCCAGTTGTCCCACTATCTAGAGAGGCAAATGGTATAGTTGGCCATGGGAAGATAGGATTTTTGTCTTAGATCCTTACTCTTGCAAACAGCAACAGCACCGTCTTACAAGTTTCAACAAGCTGTGTTTGACCGACAGATCATGCACTCCATGCATGATCTGCATGGGGGTCTGAGGTTCATCACAGTGGAAAGTGGACCACTTGTTTTTCTGGTCTCTGTGCCACACAATCTTAACAGTAATAATGGGCAGAATATTTAATCCATTTCACCCAAGCATTATTTTTTGTTGGTTATAGCACTTGAACTCTGGGCCTGGGCACTGTCCCTGAGCTTTTCAGCTCAAGGCAAAAGAAAGGCCTACTACTTGAGCCCAGCACCAATTCTATTTTTCTGGTGGTTAATTGGAGGTAAGAGTCTCAAGGACTTTACTGCCCTGGCTGGCTTTGAACCCCAATCCTCAGATCCTGAGTAGCTAGGATTTCAGGTGCATGCCACTGGCACCCAGATTTGGACTTGAATTTTAAGGTTACCAAGAGAGTCTGCTTCTGAAACTGTGGTTCCAATGCCATACATCCTTGGATCAGCTAAAGGATCAATCCAGGCTTCAGAGTCCAAGTGGGCAGCTGAAGGAGTTTAGTGAGTAGGACTTTTTTGAGTTCTCCTTTCAGGATATAAGATTAAAACACGCACATGCAAGCACATATGCATCACAAGTTTTTGTTTGGACAAGTGCACATTATGGAGCTCAGTAATAAATGTCATCCATTATTTAATAGTGTTCTCAGATTTTTTTCAGCATTCTCCCAGTGGATTATCAGAAGCAGGGCCTTGGATAATTTTTCTTGGGTTCTTTAGGCCTAGAATTCTTATTCCCCATTTTAGCAGCTTTCTTGTGATTTCAGTTTTTGGTGCACTTAATCCTCCTTATTGTAAGTTTCTTGTGCACTCCTCTCATATTCAACTCTTCCCTTACTGGAGATTTCTTAAAGATGGCTTCCTATAGCTCCCACATTTTTATTCTTGGGCCAGAGAATGAAAACACGCATCAAGACTCAAGTTTTCTTTTTGCCTAAGACTCATTCAGCCCATGAAAATCCCCAATCCATGAGGTAATATGCTCTAGTCCAATTTTTCCTCTCATGGCCAAAGCATGATGTTAATTTTTATTGGGGTGTTCCTTGGGCCCTTTCCTGACATTGCTGACACACTTTCCATCATTAACCACAATAGGTGGTGTTTAACCCAACCTTGATCTACCTCAACAAGGCAGGATGTTTCTGCTCCTGAAGGGCTCCCTCCATCCCTCCTTGTATGACAAAGATCCTGGACAATGCTCCCGATTTTTGGGAATACTCTCATAGTATAAGCCAATATGCCAACAAAGACCAGCAACGTGAAAAAAACTTAGCAGGACCAAGTTTAGTTCTGTTAAAGGGTATGGTATTGGCAAGAAGACAACTAAGCAACCACTCTGAGTAGGAAGTCTGAGTAGGAAATAGGTTTTACCCCTAATGAGTTACAAATTCTGGTATTGATCAGAAGTTGTGTTCACAATCTTGCTCAATTGTCTCTTTTGAAGCTCAACTGGCTAATTTGAAGGGGGATAACAGTTTCATAACAATCCACTAAACCAAGACAACCATGCCAGAAATTGTTAGAAAATTCTTACTAAGCTTGTGCTCTATGAGTTAAACTATGTCCCTAGAACGATTTTAGTTATAGGATATACTTTAGTTAAAATACCTTTTAGTAAGATAATGGCTATGCTTAGTCAATGCTTTCCCTCAAGCAATCACTTTCAGAGCAAAAGTCTCTAACTCCTACACAGTCCATTCCCAGACAGAATTTATTATCAGCAGCTTCCTCTTTGGAATGGAGGCTTATGAGCTTTCAGTTGAACAAACCTTATTCACATATTGCCTTGGATCCCTTAGGCAAACTCACCTCAGCAAGTGGTTATGAAACCAACAGTGGTGTGTGTCAGCTTCATTATAAAGAACCTGTCTTGTACTTCTGGTCCTACCGTTAATAGAAAGAGGAAAGCATACTCTCTCAGGAGGCACGTAGCTATGGACTTAAGCACACATATTGAACCCTGAGCACAGAACACAGATTAGGCTGTAGGATTTTCAGAGCCATCCCAGCTGCTTGGCTGACCGGAGGGCACACTTCTGATGCCACATTTCTGAGGCAAAGCAGGTCTAAGCTGCCAAGACACTATGGTAGGAAGAGGCCTGAGGGAGAATTCTTGGTGGGAAGGAGAAGGTGAAACTTTGGATTTAGGTTTTAGAAAATGCAAGCCACTTTGTGAATTGCTTGAGACATTGAGCCGATCAACATATTTTCTAGCCCTCTAGATGCGGAGTATGAGAACACTACACATAGCAGTTTTTAAGAAGGCAAAAATCAGTGAATGTGATCTAACTAGTGAAGAAAGCATATCCTTTGGATTTAGAATAAATCAATTTCTATCTCAGAACAAAAGGAAGAGAACAAACCACATTCTACAGAATTTAATACCTTAACGATGCTAGTTGGCTGCATTAAATTTTCAATGTTAGTTTCACGCAAGAAAAAAAGGAAAGCCAAGAATTTCTGGACCCTTTTCTAGCCTAGTACTTGGTTCTTGTTTTTTGTTTTGTTTTTTCCTAATTCTTAAAAAAAAAAAAATTTTGCCTCCTCTTTTGTTTCCCCTTTCCATCCCTTCCCATCTCCCTCCTCCCACCACCACTCTCCCTCCTAAGCCACAGTTGTAATGTTCATTTTTCGACATAACATCTTTTACATCTCATTTCTAATTCTTTTATAGATTCTAGTAAGAAGACAAGAAAATGCAGACATTAGCCTGGTTCAGATTAATCTGTAATCACAGAATCTAAGTTATCAAATTCTAAATCTAGTCTCATAGCTGAAGGCGAAGGCTTCCCTCCCCCCAACATCTTCAGAATAGCAGTATTATTTGTCTCAGGTTTGTTTTCTTTTAAGAATTTGAGAGCAGAAAAGTTTTTAAGCGGGTTTCCTTCAGAGCAAAAACACAGCAGTGAAATAGACTTCTCATCAAAGTAAAAATAGATTATGAAACAGACTCCTTAGAGAAAAGAGGGACCAAGAGCTGGTCGCAAGGGGCCCACATCCCTCAGGTATATGGAGAGCCCTTTGTCTTTGCCCCTTAAGGCATGTTCCTGGATTGATTGGTCAGTGGGTGGGCTTGTGCCACATTGAGTCTCATAATTGATCTCCCAGTCTCAGAGAATGATTATGGAATTTTCCTTATTGGATACCCCAACTCAGAGCACAAGTGTGGAAAACACTTTTGATTGGATGGGAGGTAGAGGGAGACGCCCCAGATCATAGAAACAGTGCATGTTAGCACCTAAAGCTTGTTGGGAGCAAGGTGTTCATTCTTTTTTGTGTCATTCATCCCTGAAATCTTGTAGTCAGTTCCATCCATCGCTTTATCAATAACTACCCAGCTGAAGTGGTTTAACTCCCTCTGAGTAGAACATCTCAATTTGTTACTCACAGGGCACTTTACATTATGGTGTCCCATGAACCACTATGCTGATATAGAGATTGTATGTCTAAATTGCTGTTTTGAAGCAGCAAAGCCTGCTGACTTAAACTTGAACACTTACCTTGAATGCATTTTGATTTCTACTTACAGAAGGCAAATTTGGTTCTTCTTTGAGCCAACATTGTAAGATACCTTTAGCAAATCTAAGGCAGAGAAATTATTGGACTGTATTTCTAAAGTCAGTTGATGTAGGAACCCTCATTCCCCGAGTGCTTGCATTATGTTCACAGACATATATTTTGTTGTGGGAAGTAATTTCGCCTTAAGGTACATTCTGAGCTGCATTCAGACTGAAGATCATATTTGTACATCTGAAAGTATGTACTTAGGAATCTAAGCTGCAGATAAAGCAAGTTCTTAGTAACAGAACAGTATGTTCAATATATAACTGGCAATGACATTTTGATGAACAAATGAAAGAAAAATTATAAAAGGAGTGGTATCAATCAAGCTGCATTGTATTTATTTACTTACTTGTTGAATGATGACCCTTTGTACAACTACTTAAAGGAATATATATATATATATATATATATATATATATATATATGCAATACTATGTATTTTCTGTGAGTGCATATCAATCCACAGTGTAAGTATCTTGAGGACAGGAGAACTCAAATGACTATAACAATGCAGCTAGTAAAGGATTAATCTATTAGCTGTTGAAAGCCCAGAGGAAGAAGATTCCAAGAAGATGGAGGCATACCCCAGCATTAGGATATAGCCCTCAATGTCTTGGCCCAAAGTGACCCTTAAAATGCCAGTAATCACTTCCAAGTTCCAGGAAGTGAGGTGAAGTCACAGAAAGAAAAATAAAGAAATACAGAACATGTGTGAACTGTCCTTAAGGCAATATCCTAGATGATATCAGGTAACATTTTCATCTGTATTATCTAAATATTATCATTACTGGGAAATGTTATCACTATTTTACTTAGCCTGGACTTCAGTTAAATCTATTGATTTACAAAGGAAGGGTAGTCGGCACATGAGATATTTTGCTCTGTATATCAAGGGCCCTAGACTCATGTTTAGTGTTTTACCATTTTCTATGGGGAATAGTTGATGCATTTTATGTGCAACTAGAAACTACTTTCAAGCATAAGAAAAAGAAGAAACATGTCTGATATGCTATATATGCTATTATATTTTGAAAATGTGTATGATAACCTCCAAATTACGGCAAATTACAGAGCATACTCTCATTACATTAAAATACAGTCTGTACTCAATGGAGGGATGCCAGGAGGAGCAACACAATATGTGGGAAACAGAACAACGCACAACACAGTGGCCTATCAGCTCCACTGGTCATAGAAGAAAAAGAACTAAGCAATCAGAAGACAGTGATGGAAAGGGAGAAATAAGAGGGGAAGAGGGGATAGTCTGTACTAAGCAAAAGGCAAGAAATGTAAACATCACCTGATATGGAAGAATATTGGTATTGTCAAAGCTCATAGAATTCACAAACTTTAAAGACCATGATAATGATAATTTTCCTTGTGTTGGTTAAAATAGGTTTGTGAATTTAAGTATCATGATTGCACAAAACTGTGAAATAAGTGAAAATTATGTAATCACCTATCTCCTTTTTTTTTAAAGTGGGAGAAGGGTTGGGTTGGGAGGGATGGGTGATTATGTTGTTAGACACCTTGTATTCATATACTGTTTTGTAGAATGGGAACTTGTTTGTACAACTAGTTAAAGATAATAAAAATGAAAATATGTTTTTAAAATTTTTATTTACTTTTTATTGTGAAAATACTGTACAGAGAGGTTACAACATGGGCAAGATAATGAATACATTTCTTATCAAGCATTGTAGCCTCCTCCTTTGTTTCCCCTTCCCATTCCTTCTTTAAAAAACAACCTCACACACGTAAGTGAGATATAGTTTTGAACCACGGATTATTGAATGTTGGCAATTAAATTGTTTCCCAGACTGTTGCAGTTGTTTTTTTTTTCTTTTTTGCAATAATTGTGGTCAAATGCAAACAACTTAAATTTTATTATCTTTTCTAAACTCTGTATTAGCATTACCTAGTTAAATAAGTGGATTTCATTTTGATATATCCACATTGGCATACAGTGTACCTTGCTTATACTTACCCCTTCATCATTCTCCTTCCCCTCTCCCAGGTTTCATTATCTTAATCATTTTAAGAATACAGCATATTTGTAGTAAGTATATTTACAAAATTGTATAAGATCAATGTCCACACTGTTTTCATCCTGCAAGATTCAAATTATGTATTCATTAAAATAATTTTCCACTCTCCTCTGCTTCAAGATATTCATCAAGTATGATTTTGCTTCCTGACTTCATCAATTCGTTTTATGTAACTGATATAAGTAGAATCATGTAATATTCGATCTTTTTATGACTGGTTTATTTCACTTACCACAGTGTCCCAAAGATTCATCCACAATATAGCACCTGTCACAACACAATTCTTTTTAAAGTTTGAATAATATACTACTGTGTGTAGAAACCACGTTTGCTTTCGCTATTCATTGGTTGATATCCACTTGGATTGCCTCTATGTTTTGAATATTTTACAAAATGAATATGAGTGTACAAAGATCTTTTCCAGACCTTGCTTTTAGATCTTTAGAGTATATGCCCAGAAATGGAGTTATTGGATCATATGACCATTCTGTTTTCTTTCTTTTTTATTTTCTGTTATTGGGGCTTGAATGCAGGGCAGGGTCACTGTCCCTGAACTTTTTCTCAAGGCTAGTGTTTACCACTTTAAGTCACAGATCCAATTCCAATTTTCTGCCAGGGTTGGCTTTGAATTTGTTTCTGCTTGTTCATAAACTACATATGCTCAATAGTTGGTACTCACACAGAAGATCAGATTAGAATTTCTGAAGTTAAAATATAGATTTAAATTGCTCTACATATGCACATTTATTTGTGTGGAGGTAGAGGATCAAACAGTCAACGTCAGCAGAATCCACACTCTGAACTCTAGGAATGAATAGGTGAAAATTTTAGCAATTTCTTGCAGCTTTGTGTCTATGATTGGAATTGGCTGTGGCATTCTCAATGGTGATTTTGTTAGGAAGTATAAATTTGTAATTATCACATTGGTTCACAGAAGAATTAGGGTTTGTGCTTTGTAAGTGTCATTTGGTATTTACACGTGAAACTTTAATTTTGCCTGATATCAATACAACACAAATATCTTTATATGGTTTCTGAGTTTTTTTTATTTTTTTGCATTTTTATTGTGAAAATACCTTACAGAGGGTTTACAATAATATAAGCAAGGTAATGAGTGCATTTCTTATCAAGAATTGTTGCTTCCTCCTTTGTTTCCCCATACTTCTTCATCTCCCAGCTTCCAGCCCCCCACACCCCTCTCACCAAAGTTGTAAACGTCATTTTTTGACATAACGTCTTGTAAATCTCATTGTTGCATTGAGTCCACTTGTAACCCTATTAAACAATTTTTTCCCTTCCCTTCCACATATTATACCAACATCAAATACATTGAAAACAGGGATTATACCATGGGGAAAAGACATACACAGCAACAAAGAAATCATCTTATAATTATGTTAGAAACAATAGAAAGAAAGAAAAAGCATTTGAATACTTATCCTGAATTCATTTCACCTAACATAAACTTATCTGCCCGTTTTGGCTTGTCTGAAACATATACTAGTTATTGCAAATAAGGGAAACCATGGGACCTATGTTTCTTTGGGCCTGGCTTACTTCACTTAATATAATTTTTTCCAAGTATTTCCATTTCCTAACAAATGGGAAAATGCCATTCACACAACTCCAAATTTATCAAAGACCTCAGAGTCAAAGCAGAGACCCTGAAAACTTTACAGGACAGAATAGGAGATACCCTTGATCGGAGTTGTTTCTTTCATTAATTTTGATTCTTCTTACAGCAGGCATTTTAAAAATTAGTGGAAAACTTAAGACTTTCTTGTGTTTTGTAGTCCCATTAGTACTCAGTAATCTTAATAAAGAATGAGAATCCAAGAACTAAGTGAAGAAATTGTATCTCCAATCACCTATTCCCTTTCATTAATTACTGGAGCTAAGAGAACCGGCTCCCCAGAATCTGATCTTCCGAATTCAAGAATGAGGTGGGAATAAGACAAGGAAAGAGAGACATAGTAATTTGCACTGGAGTTGCTGTGTTGTCATAATGAACACCTGTTCTCAGGCAATCTTTTTGAATCCCACAGTTAGCTTTTTTGTGCTTTTCTATTAGTATGACAAAGATAACTGACTTTCCCAGATTTAGATTTGGAAATGTGTGGGAAACATTCCTTTATGTATGGAATTTTCCTTATTATTGTGTATCATTCATTTTGGCTCTCGGTGCCCTTTCCATCCTTGTTGCAAGTATGTATTTCTATAAATGGGACGTTGGTTCATCATTTGTCTTTAAATTATTAAGTTATGTGAATTTGGAAGATTGTGTGATTTGCTGTAGAAGTAAGGTATTATGGTTAGGATCCTTGGTTCCATGTTGGCATTTCTTTGTGGAATTTTTATTGGGGTCCTTACAGATGGACTCATGTGTAAATAATTCTTCCAATATTACAGTATAATCCAGTAGAGTGGGGCAATTCATTAGAAATTTAAAACATGCCTAAAATTCTTTTAAAATATACTTTTAAATATAATATAATAAATAAAAGCTTTGTTTTGTTTTTGTTTTTTTGTAATTTTAATATTATTGTCAAGGTGATGTACAGAAGGGTTACAGTTACATAAATAAGTCAGTAAAGCATTTCTTGTGTAACTTGTTAAACCCTCCCTCATTTTTCTTCCTCTTTTCTTGGCTCTCTCAATCCCACTGCCCAAGTTGTACAGATCATTTCTAAAATATTGTCATTTTGATTTCCTTTAAATAAATATTAGTGCTGTTTCCATCATGGAGCTCCACAATGTGAACACTGGAGCACCACGGTTATACCCCTCTGCCTTGCATATATGCATATATATATATATATATATATATATATATATATATATATATATATATATATATATACATGCCTATAATTTGGGTTCATATATTTGTTTGATTATTTATTTGTTTATTGCCAAAACTGGGGCCTGCACATTGTTCTTTGCTTTTTTCCCCTCAATGCTATCCACAGCTCCACTTCTGGCATTTTGGTGGTTGAAAGGATTTTCTCTGGAGGCTGGCTTTGAACCATGATCCTCAAATCTCACCCTTGTGCTTATGTAGGATGACAGGTGTGAGGCTACTTTATACTTTGACTTTTCATATCATTGTATTATGCATATATTTCCTACCTAATAACATTCTTAGGAATTTCATACAGGGGTTGGGATGGTGGCTCAGTGGTAGAGCGCTTGCCTTGCATGCATGAGGCCCTGGGTTCGATTCCTCAGCACCACATAAGCAAAAAGAAAATAACCGGAAATGGCGCTGTGGCTCAAGTGGTAGAGCGCTAACATTGAGCTGAAGAGCTGAGGGACAGCGGCCAGGCCCAGAGTTCAGGCCCCATAACTGGACCAAAAATAAAAATAAAAAAGAAAAGAAATTTCATACAGTTCTAAGAACATCACTTAAAATGATTACATGGAAGTCCAGTGCTTATAAATTCCATAATTAATTGAACTGTTTTTATCACTGAACATTTTTGTCGTCTCCCAAATATTAAATGTACCATCAAAGTTCTTTTGGATTTTTCATTCTAGTATTCATTTTTTATAAATAGATAAGTGTCTCCTAGTTAGAAATAACCAAATACAATCTTTCTTCTTACATAAATGTTCCATTTTAACATTGCTCATCTAAAACAGTAAGTTACTCTTCCCTGTGAAGTTATTCTTTTTCCCAGCATGCATTTCCAGTTTTGAAACCTTTACACACCTTACCCACTATAGCCTTTGTCTGAAATCCTTCTTGCTATCGTCCAGTTTTTTTTACAGTTTTTGTAAAAACCTTCTCCATGGTATATCATTAATAAGAAGGCATATTCAATTAATACCAACTTAATGTCATTATTTCCATGGGTATTTGCATTTTAGCCTGGATCAGAACTTGATTCTAACAGGATATTATTTTAATGGAAGAATCAGAACATCAGTCAGAATGCTGAGATTACCCTTATGAACAAATTTTATCTTTCATTGCTTATTTTTTTTTTGGAATTTGAAGGCTAAAGATTACCAGCTCATATATCCTCTGTTGGCACTGTATTTGATTCTGGTTCCCTGCATCTTGTATATACATTTTTCTAATTTGGGGATGGGAAGGCTAACAAAATGTTGAAACAAGGATACAGGTTGACCAATTGTAACAACGAGATGTACAATACACTATCTTGAAAATGAACTTCACAACGTCAAGGTATGGAGATGGAAGAGTTGGGGAAGTAAGGAGGAAAGGAATTGTAGGAGGAAAACAAACGATGGGTAACAATGCTCAAGAGGAAATGTACTCATTACCTTATTCATTTAACTGTAACCGCTCTAAACAGTATTTTTACAATAAAAATATTTTAAAAGATGACCAGCTTATACTCCCATAGTTAACTTGCTATACACCTTAAATGCTTCATATGGCTGGAAATGGGAAAACAAAAAGAAAACAACTTTCAATATAGATTGTCTATTGTTGTAACACCAAAATGAAAAATGCAGTGCCAAGTGCAGTGCATAGACATTAACCTCAAGAATTCTGAGTTGTTTTCTTTGGCCGGAAATCTCTTAATTTTATTATACATAATATGCAGAAATGCCCTGAAAATTATTCATGCAGAAAAAAACAGGTCTACAAAATCAGGAAAATTTGACCAAGTCAAAAAGAATAAAATAAGACAAGAAAAATTATATTCCTGTTTATATAAAATCTAGGATTAAATATGGTTCTACTAATAGTCTGAAGAAGAAAAAACAATTATTTATGTGAATTGTTATTACGATGATGCTAATATCCGTCTCTTGGATTGTTCCCTGTATTAATATGCAGTGTCCGTCCTTGACTTTTTGTATTGATTTTAATGAAAAGTTTACTTTGTCAGATATGAGGATTGCTACACCAGCTTTCTTACTGGGGGCATTTGATTGGTAAATCCTTTTCCAACCCTTCACTCTGAGTTTGCTTGTATGTTCGGCTGAGAGGTGGGTCTCCTGAAGGCAACAGAATGGGTCATGTTTTCTGATCCAATCTGTAGTTCTTTTTCTTTTGATTGTCTAATTAAGCCCGTTAATATTAAGTGATAGTATAGAGCGATGCATTGTGGTCCCTGTCATTCCCTGTTTTCCTAAGTTTTTCTTCTTTCCTTTCCTCCTGGGCTTGCTCAGTTAGACTTCTATTACTGCCTGTCTGGTGCAGGTCCTTGTTCCTGGTTGCTTTCTTCAGGTTGTGTTCCCTTTTTTAGTATTGTTTGTAATGCTGTCTTAATGTTTATATATTCATTTAGTTTTTCTTTGCTATTAAAAATTTGCAGCTCTCCATCAAATGTGACTCCTAGCTATGCTGAGTATATCAGTCTGGGTTGGCAGTTATTGGCTCTCAGGGCTCGTATGGTACTTTCCCAGGCCTTTCTTGCATTCAGTGTTTGTGTGGAGAGATCTGCAGTGATTCTATTTTTTCCCTTTGTAATATAGCTCCTTCTTCATTTTTGCTGCATGTAATATTGTTTCCTTATTATTCAGATCTATCATTTTTACTATAATGTGTCTAGAAATGTTTCTCCTGGGATCCTGCTTGTTCTATATGCTTCTGTTATGTAGGTAAGATGTTCTTTTTTGAGATGGGGAAAATTTTCACCGATTTTCTTGTTGAATAGGTGTTGCATTCCCTTGCTTTGATATTCCTCACCTTCGTCCACTCCAATTATACGAAGGTTAAATTTCTTGTCAGTATCTGCTTGCTCTTGAATTTCTCTTTGGCATATTTTAAGTGATTTTTCCATATCTGTCATTTTTTGGTCCAGTTGGTGTATTCTGTCTTATGTATATGACACTCCAAATTATATTTCGTTCACTCTGTTACCTGTGGCTTCCATTGTGGTTTGCATGGAGGAAATGGACTCATGTATGGATTCAATGTTGGTTCTCAAAATACTGATCTCACCTCTTAACGAGGAGTGTACTGCCTCTATTTTGGCACTTATCCCACTTCTTAGTGAGGTGTGTGCTGCCTCTATTTTTACGTGTACTTCCTGTTTGACATCTTGCGTCTCTTTCAATAGTTCGTCCTTGTGTTCTTTAAATTTCTTGTCTATTTCTCACTTTATTTCTTGATTCATTGCCTCCAGCATCTCTTGGATGTAGCTTTTGCCTTCCATTTCTGCTTTGCTCCCACTGGGGCTCTCCCCTGCTGACTTTTGGGGTTAGCTTGCTATCCTGGGTTTTAATAAACCTTGTAATTTTTCCCTGTGATTTTCAAATGGGGATTCAGGGATTATTGGAGACTAATCTGAAATTTTGTTTTGGTCAATATGTGCCTGTCTTTGCTTGGTTGTTGTTTCTAACTGCTGGTAGAGAGAGTTTGTAACTGATCTAGGTTCTGTTGGGGGCCGATCTCCAGCTGCTGGTCTGACCCATATAGGGTTCTCAGCTCTCTGCTATAGATCACTGGCATTTCCCGCCTTTGGAAGGGTTGATCAGCCTAGACTGCTCCTGATTGCTCCTACAGGTGCTCTTGGTGAGATCGGATGTGCTGGATGCACTCTCCCAGATGCTGGAGTCTACTATGAGCTCCTGATGTTTTTAGTTTTTTTCTCTTGGCCAGTTGTGGGCTTGAACTCTTGGCTTGGGTGCTGTCCCTCAGCTCAAGGCTAGAACACCACCATTTGAGCCACAGCACCACTTCTGGCCTTTTCTGATTATGTGGTGCTGAGGAAGCAGATCCAGGGCCTCATGCACTCAAGATTAGCACTCTACTGTTGAGCCACTTTACCAGCCTGAGCTCCTGACTATTATCAGGTGCTGGTACCCTGTGTTGTCCAATCTTCAGCCTCGAATATATGGGTCAGGTTCTGGTGGGATTTAGGACTTCTCTTGTCCTGAACCCCCGGGTCTTTTTCTGTCATAGGCATGCTTCCCAGGGGGTGCAGTTCCCTTTTTTTCTCCCCTCTGCTGAGGCGTATGCTCAACTTCTGACTTTAGTTGGGAGGAGTTGGAAGTGTTGCTCAGGCACCGGATCCACAGGCCTAGTCCTGGCCCCCAGCTTGGGGCATGCCAGTTGTACCTGTGCTGCTGTGTATCCCACCTAGGGTATTCATCCTGGGGTACACAGTTCAAATTTCTTCCAGTGTTGGGTGTCTTGACCTAGGGGCACTGTTTCTGGCTTAGGAGTTTAAGCTCCCGTCCAGGGGCGCTCTTGCTCTAGACTGGCCACTAGCCAGCTGAGTGTGCTCTGTAGGCTGGTGGAGCTCTCGAACAGTTCCCAGTTTTAGTGGGTCCTGTGGTCCAGCTGTTGGGGTAGGGGGTCTCGGTCAGGGTCTGGGGATTCCCATCAGCTCTGATCTCCCTGGAGGGATACACTGTCCCCTGTGTGGTACTCACCCTGGAGCTAGATGTTTCTGTGTGATTTGGTCGTTGGTTTCCATTTCAATCAGAGTTCAGTTGAGGTGGTTGTGGGCTTGGCTGGGCTGGGAAGTTGTGTCTCTGTGTGTTTCTCTTCTCTTTTCCTTGGTTAAGGCTGTTTGTGTCCATGTTGTGGGAGGGCCTCTGGCCTCTGTCCAAGAGGAAGGGGAGGGGCCTCCAACCAGGATGTGAAAGCTGGGTTTTGTCTCTGTGCTCTCCGGATCAACACCAGTTCGTTGCAGGTCTTCTGCTCTGGTGTTCTGTGGGTGTCCCGTGTAGCTCTGAGGCTCTCACTGTGGGTCCGAATTCCCAGCTTGGAGGTTTCTACGTTCATCACGGTAGACTGACACCGGTACTTCATGCTGATTCTCGCAGATGATCTGCACACATCCCCCTGTGTCTCTGGGACTCTGGCAGCCCCCGCAGGGCTGGGCTGGCAGCGGCTTGGTGCGCTGATTCATGGCCAGTAAAGATTAGGGAGGGCTCTTCGCGTTTCTCTCTTCTGAAATTTTTCTTTGTCTCTTTCTTTTTTTGTTTTTTTTTTCACCTCCTGTTTTTCTCTCGGTGTTCGATTTTTTGTTGTTGTCTGTCTCTTGGGGAGATTAAGCATTGGAACTCAAACTCTCTTTTTGGTTGGGGAGAGCTGTGGCATTTTCCTACTGCCCTGTTGCCATCTAGGTCCTCCCTCAGAAAAAATAATAATTTAAATCAGTTTCATTTAACCTTTTTCTTTCTTACTCAGTTTATTTAAATGAACTTTATATGCCTAAGAGGGACATTACACAAAATAATCTTTCTATGTATATATTTTTTGCTTGTTTCTGTGGTGTCATGTCTCAAATTCCTTAAACTTTTTGACGGAAACATCCTCATTTTGGCAAATATCCAGATCGGAAGGGAAGGGAAGTGAGAATGGAGATCAACTAACATCTTACATCATCCACTGTTTAGGGCTGTTATTTCCACTATTGGAATTGATGATAGCCAGTTTGTAGATTCATTGTCATGAAATGGCCCTTACATCATTGATAAAATTGAGTAGCTCAGATTCCCTTTATAGCATTGTGCTTTTGGTGTCTGCATACTATGTGTCTGAAGGACCCAAAATCAAGCTGCTCTCGACAGAAGTGAGGTCTCCTCTCCTGAGAGAGTGAGATAATGTGGGGAGTTTTCACAGGAAGAGGCTATTACTCAGCACTCCTATATTAGAGGATTTGGAGAGAGAGAAAAAGAAACCCATAAACTGCGGCTAGAACTTGACCTCTTCCACTCAATCTTTCCTTCTTCAGATAATAAAGCTGAGTAAGCTGAGGAAGGCGGAACACTACTTTCTAATTCAGATCTTGTTGCCTGGTTTTCCCAGACAATTCCTACTCTCTTCTATGAGGGTCTGACTTCACATCTGACCTTGTCAAGTGTCTTCTCAGAAGGAATTCTGTCTTCAAAAACTAACTTTGTGGCAAATCTTTAACTCAGTTCACAGATGATTCAGTGGGAATAAATACAAATTGAATGTGCTGCATTATACACCTTTTAATGTTTATGGACATTAATTGTAAGTTTTAAAAGTTATATATAAAAACCATGAGCTTCTAGTTCATGCTTGTAATCCTAGCTACTCAGGGGGTAGAAATCTGAGGATTGTAGTTTGAAGCCCGCCCAGATGAAAAAGTCCATGAGACTGTTATTTCCAATAAAGTACTCAGAAAAAGCTGGAAGTAGTGTTGGGACTCAGTTGGTAGAATACTAGCCTTGAGCACAAAGAGGCTCAGAGACAGTGCCTAAGCCCTATGTTTAAGACCCAAGAATAGAAAACAAAACCTATATATTCTTACAAAAGTTGTACACATTTTCCTCTTTAGGTCCATCATGATCTCCTACCAGTAAACTCACGACAGCTGTATTTTTGTTGTTCATGATACTACAGCTTTGTGGCCTGGGGAGGTCTCTCCTGACAGGTTATTCCTACAAAGCTTTGATGGGTGGCTGTGTTTTTTAAAAAATGAGTTTCTGTTCAATCCCTGTTTACAAATGAATTCACAAATCATCATGGCACCCTACTTCTGACCAGGGCTGCTGGTGAATTTAACATCGATCTCTGAGACAGAGACATAATTTCATTTGACATTATTACCATTCCAGGCAAAAATAGAAATTGTAGTTATAAAACAATGTATCTATCCTGTTGAAATCCAAGTATTGATTTTCCTCACAGACTTTGAGACCAGAATTTGTTATATATGTACAAATATATCATGGGAGAAGCATGGAATAGTGAACCGTTTTTGATTCTTATGTATTGATGAACCACAGCTTTATCATTAAACCCCAGTGTGAGATTTCTAACAATGCCTTGGGCCATCTCATTTAGAATCTTTAGATATTAGTGTAGCTTGCTCATTTAAAGGAATCAATTCTTTTTTTATTGTGAGAATACTGTACAGAGAAGTTACAATTACATGCGCAAGATAAACGAGTACATTTCTTATCAAGCATTGTTGCCTCCTCTTTGTTTCCCCTTCCCATCCTTTCCCATAGTCCCCCCACCTCCCCTCACCTGATCCTCCCCCCCACCAAAGTTGTAAAGTTCGTTTTTCGACATAACGATGTGTGCATCTCATTGTTGCAATTGGTCCATCTGTTTCCCTACTTAAACAATTTATTTTTGCCCTTCCCCTCCACAAATTATACCAACATCAAATACAATGAAAGCAGGGGTTATACTGTGGGGGATGGACATACAAAACAACATAGAAATCATCTTATAAATATGTTAGAAACAATTGCATGAAAGAAAAAAAAAACATTTGAATACTTATCTTGGGGTTCATTCCCTAACATAAACTTATCTGACGTTTTCTACTTTACTCAGACATATACAAGTTATTGCAAATAAGGAAAACCATGGGATCTATGTTTCTTTGGGCCTAGCTTACTTCAATTAATGGAATTTTTTCCAAGTCTTTCCATTTGTAAAGAAATCAATTCTTTCATAGAGCGAAAACATTACTAACCTTGGGGGCATATGGCAAGACTGAGATGAGGTCAGCCTCACCTAATGGACTACACCTCACACCAGTTGCTGGAATCTGCATCTGCAAGCCCTGTTCTCCTGTGATTTTTACAAACCTCCCAACCTCGCTCCTTACAAGATATTCTAGCGGGATGCAGGTCACTCACATCTGTAATCCTAGCTACTCAAATGTCTGAAATCCATCCAGATGATCTTGACCAGCTCAATTAGAAAGGTTTGTTAAAATTGAGCCTCCAATGAGTAGGGCAAAGAGGGCTGAAAGTGTGATTTAAATAGTAAACTTACAGCCAACTAAACAGAAGACCCTGAGTTCAACCCTCAGTACTTAAAGGGGGAAAATAGGGGGGCAAGGTGAGATGCAGGACTATATTCCAACTTGATAGTGTTCAGAGGATGTGTAGTTAGTAGGAAGTGTCTCAATGGCTGCTGTCAGTCAAGCCCTGGCTTAGAACTCTGTATTTGAAAAGTTGTAGTTGTTCTTCAATGGTAACACTCAAACTACATAAAAAGAATCACTTTGTATGTATATAGGTATAAGTTTATGCTTTGCTCAACTGTGGGAAATCAGAACAAGAAACCACCTCTGAAAACAGAATCAGCTGTATGGGGGGGAGGAAGAAGCAGATTCCCTACATAGTATAACATGAACCTCCCTGGAACTACAAAGCTTGTAAAAGCAAACTCCAGCAAAGCATTGGCTGGGATTTATGGCAAGTTCTTGTCCCCTGCAAAGGCAACCTTCCCCCATGCCTGCTTTGCTCTCCAATCTCCGGTGTCAGTATCATACATCAACACATAATGGGATACAGGCATTGGGATGCTTGCTGATCTTTCTTTCCAACTTCATGTCTTAAATTCGCCTAGCTCCATGCCCTTAAGTTAATTTAGTCCAGTTTATAAGACCTTAGGAATACGTGTTGTTTCCAGATTCAATGTGTAATGTCTCCTAGCGGGGGCAGGTTATATCCCTTAGTCAATAACCCTTCAGTTACTGCCAGACAATCTTGGTGTCAAGTTTACTCTGAATTTTGTCTTTCTTATACACCACAACTCCCTAAAGTCAGTGTGATCCTTGGGTCTTCGAAGAGAGAAAGTTGGACATACTATATATAATGGACAGAGGGGCCAAAAGCCAATGTAAATACCAAAGCAGTTCTGGCTTTGTCACCTACAACCAGTGGCAGCAGCCACCTCTGCATGATATCCAGGCTGCAGTTAAGCATTTACAATCTGCAGATCCACAGTCTACTTGTTCTCCATTTATTTTTTAAATTTAGAAACTTAGTGAATACTTTCCTTCAGTTTAAGAAGCCTAATATTATAGCAGTAAAAGTCCCAGCAATTGGACTCGGAGAATCCATATTGCCTCTTTGTGATGTAGTTTGAGCCAATGAAAAGGCTTGGTTCCAAACACCCTATACCCCCTTCAGACAGGATGCAGGTGGTTGCTCTACTTTTATCTTTCCCAAGATTATGGGAGGCACGTCTGTGAGTACCTTGGTTAAACATATTTTAGACAATGTCCTAAAGACCTTTGGTTTGGGTGTTGTTCTACTCAGAGTATATGGTGTGTTCTCTGCGGACACTTCATCAAATCTATTTGGGTAGTTTAGTGCTCTGATCCTTCCCAGGAGAAGGCCATTCCTCCCATGAGAAGCCTCCAGATCTTCATAAATCACACTGATACACAGTTTTCTATCAAGAATTGTTCTTTTACTTCACAAGCTAAAAGCTGCCCTTTTAAAGTGGTGGTGGGAAGCCATGCACCAGTTGATCACACACAATTGTAATACTAGCCTTCTGGGAGGCTAATACCAGAATTGCAGTTTGAAGCCACTGTAGGCAGAGAAACCCAAGACATTCTTATTTCAGCTAGCCTGGAAAAAGTCACAAGTGTACCAGTGGCTGGAATGGTAAGTGTGCCAGACTTGAACAAATGAGTGAGGTTAAGAGCCAAAGGACCTGAGTTCAAGTCTTAGTATTCAAAACCCCACCCCCTGCACCTGAACCATACATCTCCCCCAACAAACACACAAAAGCAATTAGGGAGCAAACTTGTATAAATAAAAGATGTGGGGAGAGAGGTTCAGTATAAACTTGTGGTTCATTTTTTTCACTATTTAAATTATCCTATTCATGATGAGAGATTGTGTTTGCATTTACTCAATTACATATACCTTGTTTCTTAGTTCTAGAGAGAGGCTGAGAGAGTTGGTAGAGAGGAGCATACAGAGAGATTGAACTTTGTTGAAGCAAGGAACTGGATGTCAGATTGGATGGGGGACAAGTGCAACTCCTCCAGCTCCATCACTGAGTGCCCGGAATTTGACCTGGCTAATTGACATGATGCTGTCTTCATATATATCAGTGTGGGGAGTGCAGGAAGACCATTGTGTCATGGAGAATGACTGTAGCTGAGGGAATTGCAGAAATAACTTATAGCGCACAACTGGAGTAGCAGGACCTCCCTTTTGAGTTCACAACTAAGTTTATCTCTGTGTCACTGGGACCTACATCCTCATGCAGAAACATACAGCATCTGGAGGTATCACTTCCTTAGGGATCCTACAATGAAGGGAGATAGACAGTACAATTCCAGGCAATCCTGGGAGCAATTAGAGTACAATAAAGAAGGAAATTTGTGCCTCCTCTCTGAAATTACAGAGGGTAAGAGTAACTGAGGAGAGAAAGCTGTAAGTCACTGCTGAATGGTTAGGGTTCATAAGGAAGGCACATTGGAGCTGGGAGTCGCCTGTGTAATCCTAAATATTTAGGATGCTGAGATGTGAACCATCATTATTCAGAGCCACACCAGGCTAAAAAGTGGGTGACATCTCCTCTGAGGCTAGGGACGCATATCAACCTCACTACAATAGGAAGCCAAAACAGGTGAGTCCAGGCCCTGGCATGTACCTGGACAGGAAGCAAAACCACAAATGAACAGCACAAAATAGGATTATAGCTCATCTATTTACCAAGTACAAGATTCAGTTCTAACACAAGTACCATGAACAAGTATAAGCTTGGTGATATCAGTGTCCCAGTGTGATGCACTGAGATGGCTGTTGCATCTGTTGCTCTGTGTACTACTGGCAAAGATGAAGAGTCCGTCGACATCCCTCAATCTATGCCTACAAAGAAAGCAATTGCTGAGCAGAACCACTCACAATGTCTAAGAATGGAGGGAAAGAGAGTAGGGAACTTCAGAACCAGATAGACTGCTGCGTGAGAGAAGGGCAGAGGGAGGCAATGGTGAGGTTGGCATGGGGTTTGTGTTTAGTGACTAATATGACTTCAGTGCATTGAAGGAGAGCTGGGTCAGTCCAGGGAAACACTCGTGTAAATTTTCCATAGGTTGAAACTTACTCTAATGTAGAAGTTGTTTTTGAAAACTGAGATGTGGAGAAGTTTATAAAAGACCACAGCCCCCCAGTTCTGGCACTGGTCTCTGTAGATGTACCTGCCCTATCCACCCTTCTACTGGTGGGTGCTTGTTCCCAGGGTGCCTCATGCTCCATCCCTTTTTGCTGCTCAAACCAGAACAGCTGCTGTTTGGCAGGGAGGATCAGGGAGCCCTGATGCACTTATGTACCAACAGTGCTTCCTTCCCTTGGAGGCACAACACATTACTGAGCTCTGAAATATCCTATCATTGCTATGAATTGGAGCTTCCAACACGTGGGCATTCACACTCTTGGGAAAATTCAGGAATTCCTTTTATTGTCCTGCACATGCAGCCATTTGGAAAAGAGAAAAGAACAAGTCAGGAAAGGCTCCCTAGTAATAAACAGATGTGTATGGAGCTTGCTTGAAGGAAGCAAGATGGGCCACCATAACAGTATGATGGCTACAGATAGATCAGATGAAGAGAACCAGGTAAGGACATGAATTGAAGGCAAATGGTAGAGAGCCATGTTAAAGCTATTGACTGATCTACAAAGGGAAGAAAACATAAAAAGTAGAGACTAGGCTAGGAATGGTGGTACGTGCCTATAATCCGCATACACATGTAGCTTAGCTCAAAGGCCTACTTAGACCCTATCTCAAAAAAGAGAAAAGTGACTGAGGAGAACAGAGTGGAACCACATACACTGGGTTCTCTGGACCTGGACATGTTGGCATATACTGTGTTTAGAATATACTTCCTGCTTGACTGGAGGGACTAGACTGTGGTTTCTCTACTGAATGTTGAGAAATAAAATGATGTTCTAAGGTGGGAAAATTCAGTGGTCGTATGTTCCTTCTCCTTTATACTCTGAAACCAACATAAAAACCTGGGACAAAATTAAAGTCAATGTAATATTTATACGTATGTATAGATGTATATACTACATGTTTTAAAAACAAAACAATGTTCACTTGCTCCATGCAGTCATGGGAAATCATGTGTCAGACTCACTCAGCATGGCAATGATTTTGGGAATATGAATGTCTTGGTTGCTTTGTCTCTTATAGTTATATCCACTTGGTGAAATGTGAAATCTATCAACCTGGTGATATCTAAGGTGATATCCAGCAGCAATACCCCCAGCCTTTAGAACATGGGCTCTGAATGTTCACTTGCTCCATGCAGTCATGGGAATTCATGTGTCAGACTCACTCAGTATGGCAATGATTTTGGGAATATGAAAGTCTTGGTTGCTTTGTCTCTTATAGTTATATCCACTTGGTGAAATGTAAAATCTATCAACGTGGTGAAATCTAAGGTTATATCCAGCAGCAATACCCTCAGCCTTTAGAACATGGGCTCTGTGCTCAGGAATAAATCACTTTTCATAACTCAGATAGGAAAAGAAACCCCACAAAGCCATTCTACGCCTGGCTCACTTCCATAAGATTAACAATTACTTGGCATTATTAATGGCTCATTGTCTTTATATGAAGAGTTCACACATGGGAGCTGGCTTTAGAGGACAGAGTGCAGATAAAGCAAGTTAGAAAAATAACCTCAAAATAAAACAGACACTTTTAGTTCACATTTTTGGAATCCATGTGATTCTCAATGAGTTATGTTTCTCTTAATCGCCTAGCTCATCTGCTCATTGGATTGTGACCCCACACAATTCATACTTGGTGTCCACTAGCACCCCCCCCAGAGGATTTGGGGTTTGTGAGTACCCATCCTTAGTGTTGACATTGAGGGATAGGGCCCCCTCTGTCTGATTGCATCACATTTCACACCACATCACTCTGCTTCCTTTCAGGCCAATGAATTGTTGATCAGTGGATAGAAACTCCCTGTGCAGGAAATATATGGAAAAGGTCTGTTGTCCCAGGTTTCTGGCCAGGGATGCCATGGTTCTAATCAAGGAGCTTGCCTCCTTTAATACAGTTATTTATGTAGTTTATTCTATTACATGTTAGTTTTAAAAAATAAAATCTTGGACTTGGAAGCTGGCCCAGTGGTAAAGTGCTTGCCTAGCGTGCATGAAGCCCTAGGTTCGATTCCTAAGCAACCACATATCCAGAAAAAGCCAGAAATGTTGTTGTGGCTCAAGTGTTAGTGTGCTAGCTTTAAGCAAACAAAGCTTAGTGACAGTGCACAGGCACTGAGTTCAGGCCCCAGAACTTACAAAAATGAATAAATTAATAGTTGATCAGCTGTTGCCACTTCAGGCCAAAAAAAGGGTAACAAGTCTCAGGACTTTTGCCCCCAGGGCTCATGTTTCTGCCCAGAAACATCGTGATAAGGTTCATGTCTCTCACTTTCCAATACCGAGAAAACCCTTAAATCATGAATGGATCAATAAAATGTGGTATATATGTATGAGGTTACATATATATATATATATATATGTATATATATATACACACACACATCCATACATACATATACATATATATATATATATACACACACACAACCATCCATCATACATGTACATATATATATATATATATATATATATATATATATATATATATGTATATACACGCACAGAAATCCTACTCATCCATCAGAGAGCATGATTAACTACCATTGGTAACAAAGTGGAAAGACTGGGAAAGCATTATATTACGGGAAGTAATCCAGACTCAGAGAACACAGGATGCATGTTTTCTCTTATTTGTGGCAGCTAGACTGCTCCAATGAATCAAAAAGCATATACATTGGATTTTGTGCTAAGGGTTACAGATGAATTACCTGAAGCATAATGGACTCTATGCAGAGCAGAACGTCTGATTTTTGTGTTCTCTGAAGAAATGTTTAATGGTCTGCCAAGAAAATAAAAACAAAAACTCCAAAAGTTTGTCAGTTGTTAATAACTTAGTAAAGAAGGATGCTCTCATCTGAGTGGACGAGATTGAATACAGTCACATACATTTTAGTGACTAAAAATCCAAATCCTACTGACATCACAAATAAGTGTGTCTTATTAAAAGTTTTAATCTATTTCTATTTCCGACTTTCCAGACCAAGAATTATTGTCTTACAAGGGAATATGAACACAAAAACATCCATTTGTGGAAATGAGCATGAGGCTAGTTGTTTTTTCTGAGAAGTTTGTCTAGATGAAAACAAATAACTAAACTTAAATGCTGAGGAAAATAAATGTATTACTCCATCATACCATAAAAAGAACGTAATCTGTGAACAAGGCAAACATGACAAACAAAACTAAGTCAAATAACAGAAGTTTCGATGAAGTAAATTTCTTCTTTCTCTTTGCCATCTGAAATCCTCCATCTCTGTGTCTTCTGGTATGCAAATGAGAATCTGGCAAACCTCTTAAGGACCAGAGCTGAAGGGACAGTTTCCACAATGGCCAGATGTGCAGTGTGAGTTGACAGGTACCCAGGGTAGGTATTTTTAGTATGGAAAGCTGTTGGAACGATCCTTTCCTCATAATCCAAACACACACATGTTCATGGCAATGTCCAGAAATGTCGAAGTAAGGCTTATAAAGATCAAAGGTGAAAAAGCAATAATCTAGCATAAAAGTTAAATGTTTCAAACAGGAAATATGGTAGTGCATGACTGTAATCCCAGAATTCAGGAACCTGAAGCAGGAGAATATTCAATTTTAGTCCAGCTAGGCAATAAAGCCAGCTCTTGCCTTAGGAAGTTCACGTTTCCTATCATCACTTCCTAAAGGAAAACTACTTCCACGAGATGCCCCAACTGAGATTTCCATGGCACTCTCTCCATCTTCACTTTAATTACCTTTACTAGTTTCTTCTCTGTCACTATCCATTTCCCAGAAAATCAACCGCAATTCATCTCCCTTGGTCCTATCTTCTGCACACAAATGATTGCTGCCTATTCTAGTGCCATTCCCCTTGTTTCTCTGTATTTTAAACATTGTCCTATCTTCATCTGAGTGATCATTTTCACTGGAATTCCATGATATATTTGTGAGCTCAATGTACTAGATGTGGTTGCTTCTTTGGTCTTGGAGATAATTCAATATTTCAATAATTCTATATTTCAGGTGTCCTGAAATCCTTTTCCAAACCTGAGCCATGCTCCAGAGAGGGAGGCAGCAGATGTGCCTGTTAGCTTTTTAAAAAGAGGTAGCCGAGTAAGAACAGCACCTGCATGCACGTGGTATTAAGGTAAGGGGTAGGTTTATTCGGTAGACCTGCTGGGAACAGGCAAGGTTGGCACTCCATGCGGCTGGGAAAGGCCTGGGAATGAGAGAGAGCTGGGAAGAGAGGAAAGAGCTAGAAAAGAACAGAGAGAGAGGTAAGAACAGCAGCACTCACGTGGTATTCAGGTAAGGGGTAGGTGTATTCAGTAGACCTGATGGGACCAGGCACGGGTGACACTCCACGTGGCTGGGAAAGGCCTGGGAAAGAGAGAGAGCTGGTAAAGAGGAGAGAGGGAGCAGAGAGAGCTAGAAAAGAGCAGCAAGAGAGACAGAGAGGAACAGAGAGAGAAAGAAGGAATCTGGGCCTGGGCTAGCCCATATCTAGGGTATGGGTGGAGAAAGGTGTGGCCACATCAAATTCACATGTGACCTCAGCAGATGCAGATGTGACCTCTTCCATGTGTCCCAGTTGCCTAGGTAGCGCAGGTACTGGGTGGAGATTTTGCTGCTAGGAGGGTGGAGTCTGCTTGTCATCAGGGGCGGACCTTACAGTGCCCACTGTCCTAAGACTTGTTCTTCTGACCTGTGGTGAACTCTTTTGGATAATATCGGTACTCTATGTCCCACTTCCTTTTCCACTTGGGTCTGCTGGTCCCATCACCAGAGACATGGTATCAGCCCATGCTAGAATAAGTCTTTGGAAAGAATAATACAAAACCCAATAAAGGAAGCACAAGGAAAGTATATGGTGTTCTGTCTGAAAATAGAAAATTCATATTGAAGCAAAATTTTTGGGGTTCAAACCTCCATTTTCACAGGCCTTGGTCAAGCCATCATTCCAGTTCTTCATGTGTGTTTAACATTTATCCTCAGGCTCTTCTAGTGTTCATATAAGTCCTACTGACCACCAGGAGTCACTGGAAGTCCAGGGTACATTTAGGGCATGGTTGGAGGTGTCATCCTAGAGGTCCTTTTTGGCTCTGACAGGCCAGGAATGAGATTAAGCAGCCAAAAAGAAGGCAGCAGTAGATGTAGGGGAAGCTGCGGCAATGGCTACAGTCTCAGCCTGAAACCCAAGGGGCTGCAGCCTGGTTACTGCAACCGTTGGAAATCATACGCTCATGGGGAGCTCAATTAGAATGCACAGAGTAGGGATAAGTGGGGTATCCTGAAGCCAACCTCCTGACAGCTGTGACCATGCAAACTGAGGATTGACAGCTGAGGGTGGTCAGTCCATAGGCCCAGTGGCTGAAAGGTTGGTCCACATAGTGGTCACCTAAGCCCTGGTGTCATTTGACAGGGAAAACTTTTTGATTTTTTTTCCCCATCTAAGCTGCCTTCCTACCATCATCCACACACCTCACTTCCTCTATAGCAAGAGCATAGGCAAGAGGCACCCCACTCAGTTTAGAAGAGATTTTGCAGTGGTCCCCTAATTACTCCTACCTCTTCAAGAGGCTGCAGCTGGAGCTGTCCTTGGAAAGTCATGTGCAAACCCAGTGGGGACTCAAAAGGACGCAAGTGCTGTTGAACAGAAGCATGAGAAGCTGAGACCATTTGAATGTGGTGATGGAGGTGTGGCCCAGTTGGTAGACTGATAGCCAATGAACCAGAGTCAGTTCCTGTGTTAAAGTCCTCATCAAACACCAAAGAATAAAGAGAAAAATATCCCTTTGTGGCATTTTTTACATTTCACATTCCTTCTGTACTTTCACTAAATACATTTCTATATACCCATGAGTAATAAATATATTCCTTTTGTGTTTGGATTAGGCTACATTTTTAGATTACTGTATTTAGTAATCCAGGACCTCAACAATCATACTACCACTCCATTTTTCTGTTGTTTTTTTCTCCATTCATTTTTGTTTTCATCTATTCTTAGAGCTTGAATTCCAGATCAGTGCTCTGTCCATCATCTCTTTTTGCCCACATCCCTACTTTTTGCCTTTGTATCTGTATTGGAGTCTTTGAACCTCATGTAATTTTCTGCCAGAAGTGGTCTCCAATAGTGGTTCTCAGATACCAACCTCCAGACTTGTGTAGTCATGAGCCAGCAGCATCTGACTTCTACTGTTATTTGTGCTGGTGGTCTTCCAAATCATTTCTCAAAAACTAGGCTATTCCTGTGGCTCGTAACCTATACCCTTCATCTCTCACCCTCCTCAGAATCAGGGGTTTCAGGTTCAGACCACCAGCCTATAGCTTAAGACTTGTTTCATCTTATTTTTCCCTTTTTTATCTTGCTGATTTTTTAGAAATTATGAGTTTCAATAAAACCATGGATTCCTGCCCTGGGAATGTGGTTTACTTGTAGAGTGAATTAAGCCCTGGGTTCGAATCCTCTTTCTCACATAAACAGAAAAAATTAGAAGTGGCACTTGGACCCAAGTGGTTGAGCACCAGCCTTGAGCAAAAGTAGCTCAGGGACATCCCATGCCCTGAGTTCAGGCCCCAGGACTGCGAAAATAAAAACAAAAACAAAAAAACGAAAACAAAAAAAAAAAAACAATAACATGGATTGCTGCTGCAGGTGACTCAACCCGTACCCTTATTTACTCATGACACTGAAATCTGTTCCAATTTGGAGCCAGCCTGGGCAGGAAAGTCTGAGACACTTATCTCAAATTAATGACAATAAGCCAGAAGTGCAGCTGAGTTTCAAGTGCCAGAGTTCTAGCCTTTAATGCAAGAAGCTCAGGGATAACACCCAACCAAGAGGTCAAGTTCTAGGCCTGTCCAACAATTTGTAAATATATGAAAAAGTAAATTAATTTTATAAATGAATATCTCTAATTGTTGGAGACATGGCTCAGTCTGTTGAGCACTAGTCAGTGAGGGAAAGTGACAGGTACTGAGATCAATTCCTGGTTTCAGACTACAAAAAAAAAAAAAAAAAAAAAAAAAACAGAAACGAAAACCAAAGAAATAGACTAATATTAACTGAGGGGTGGTTGCAGGGCATAGGCAGGCCTTGCCTCCACTCCTCCCTCTTCCAGCCTTCTCTGCCTCAGCAGATGGTGGCCTGGACTGACCTGCAGGCAAGTGGAAGAGTCTGCTGGCTTGGGGACTAGTACCAATGCCCCCAGACCCCAGCTTAAGTAGTCAATGAGGAAGGAGAGGATTGGGTGGGAGAGGCAAGAGCTGCTGCTGCCTTAGTCTTCATCTCATGGCAGGTAGCTCTCTGCCAACTTGGTTATATCTCCCAACTCCCTCAATGTCCATTTTTTTCCAACACATATTTTATTTTTCTTTTACAATTTCTTCTTTTAATTTTTTAATGAATTGATTTATTTTGTCCTTGGTTCTAGGTAGGACTTGAACTCAGGGACTGGCCATATCCAAGACCATTTTTTTGTTGGCCATGGGGCTTGAACTCTAGACCTGGGCACTGTCCCTCAGCTCTTTAGCTAAAGGCAAGTGCTCTGCCACTTGAGCCACAGTGCCACTTTCGGTTTTCTGGTGGTGTTTTGGAATTGAGTCTCACTGACTTTCTGGCCCTGGCTGGCTTTGAACCACGATGCTCAGACCTCAGGCATGAGCCACTCGCGCCTGTCCTAGACCATTTTTCTTCAAGGAAATTGCATAATAACATTTCAGCCACATCTCAACAGCTGACTTATTTTTCTTGTTGGGTTATTAGAAAGAAGAGTGTTTTAAAAATCTGGTTTTCCTGGGTACTGGTGGCACATGCCTGTAATCCTACTTAAACAGGAGCTAAGGATCACAGTTCAAAGCCAATCTTGGTAGAAACGTCTGTGAAACTCTTATCTCCAATTAATCACCATAAAATTGAAAGTGAAGCTGAGGATCAAAATTGTAGAGCATTAGTCATGAGCAAAAAGAACGCTGGAAGACCACCCAGAATCTGAGATCAAGCCCCAAGACCAAAATAAATAAATAAACAATGAATAAATAAACAAATAAATAAAGACTTTCAAGTGTAGGTGTCTCACACCTATAAACTTGGTAGTCAGGCGGCTAATTTCTGAGGATCACAGTTTGAAGCCAGCCTGGACGGGAAAGTTTGTGTGACTCTTATCAGAAATAAGTAGAAAAGGCAAAAATGGAGCTGTGGCTTAAGTGGTAAAGTTGCTAGACTTGAGCCTTTTGCTCAAGGGATCATGAGCACAGGTATCATCATGAACAAAGGATCATCAAGCACAGGGATCATGAGTTTTATCTCAGGGACTGCCCTCCCAATTGAATAAATAAATTAAAAAGTTTAGGGCTTTGAGGAGTGACTAAGATTGTTGAGGGCTAGCCAAAGAGCATGAGCAGTAGGTACCAAGCTGGAGTCCTGGTCTGACCTGGACATGTGTGGGTCCTGCCACCCCCACCCCCTCACCATCTGGCTTACAGCAGAGGCAGGCCAAGCTAGATGGGGAGGAGGAGGAGGAAGAAACTGCTGGCTTTAGGAAACCTTCAAAGATGCTAACAGCCCCCAGCTTCACTGGAAAAATGAGTCAGGAGTGGATTTTGTGCAGGGACATCTAGTGCTCCAGGGAGCAGGTGATGTGGGAGCTAAAAATAGAGTTGAGTCTCTGCTCCTGTAGGGCAAGAAAGGAGCCTGAGCTGGGCCCCTAGACCTAGGGAACCAGCCAGTTAAGGTAGAGTCTTGATGCCCCACATGTTGCCCTGGAGCAGCAAAACCATGGGGTACCTGGAGCACAGAGAGTGCTTCTGAGCTCTGAATCCAGTTGGGAAAAGCTTGGCTTTTGTCATTGGGTAGAGGTTGGTTGGGGGAGGTTGTCTGCAGCTAGGCATGGTCCAGCTGTGCTGCAGGCATAGTGTAAAAGCTGCCTGTCTGCTGGTTGAAGGCAGACAGGAGGATTTTCTTCCTTGGCAGACTGTGAATCCAGATCCTCAGATAGCTCATTTTAATACCTAGCATTGCAGATGTGAGCCACCACTGCCAGGCTCATTTGAGAAGCCTTAATTGCTTTTCTTTTTTTTCCATATTTTTACCCTCAGGACCAGGACTCCCACAAGCCACCTGATGCTTTCACTCAATGGATCTACTAACTTAGGCAGCCCTCCTTACCCCCTGAATGCCTCTTTTCTTTCAATTTTCCTTTTATTTTTTGTTTGACATTTTTAAATTTTAATTAATAAATTTATTTTTTTTGTTGCTTCTAGCACTGGAACTTAGGGCTTGGCCACTGTCCCAGGGTGTTTTTGCTCCAGATTAACACTCAAGTTTTTGATTGTGTGTGTGTGTGTGTGTGTGTGTGTGTGTGTGTGTGTGTGTGTGTGTTTATGTGTGTGTGTGTTAGAGACTTTTATTGTAAAAAGGAGTCTCATTGAAATGACTAGCTTATGGTGGGTGTGGCTCACAACTGAAACCCTACCTATTCAGAAGATGAGATCTGAGGGTCCCAGTTTGAAGCCAGCCTGGGCAGGAAAGTTTTTGAGACTCTTAGCTTGAATTAATTAGCAAAATCCAGAAGTGGAATTGTGGCTCAAGTGTTAGAATGCTTGAAAAAAAGAAGCTCAAGTTCAGAGCTCAGGCCCTGGCTTCAAACTCCAGGAAGGCCCTTCACTAATGAATTATTTCAGGGCTTGGAAATGTGACCCAGGGGGTAGAGTGCTTGATAATGAGCTACTGAGTTCAAGTGCAGGCCTGTGAAAGATAACTGCCTGAAGAGTATGAAGTTCATTTTCTTTTTCCTTTCATGTCTCTTGCCTTAACTACCTTAGGCTTCTCTGTAACTCTCACCCCACCTTTCAAATTCAGACAAATGATTTCAAACTCTTCCCACTGAGCAACAGATTAACTCTTAATGGAAGCATGTAACTTAATTTTGAGCTAATATTAAAGGAAAAATTATTTATGTTCTTACAATCCAAGAGAGTAGCCGTGTTGGGAGCAAACTCAATTTTCTACATGAAAAAGTGTCTTAAAATATTTTCCAACCAGGAATAAAAAATAGTGAACAGGGAATCATTTATTGAAATTAGAGAAGGTGATGATGAAGCTTTCAAAAATATCCAAACACATAGGATAGAAACTCAGAGGTGTTATTAAGAAAACAGATACTCTAGTTGCTCTAGCTGGGAAATTGTGTGTGTGTGTGTGTGTGTGTGTGTGTGTGTGTGTGTGTGTGTGTGTGTGTGTGTGTGTGTGTGTGTGTGTGTGTGTGTGTGTGTGTGTGTGTGTGTGTGTGTGCATCCACAACAGGTCTTTTACTCAGGCCTGGGTCCTGTCATCTGCTTATTCTGTGCAAGGATGGCAGTACACCACAGGGCCACAGGTCTTTTTATGGTTTTTTTAGTAGTTAATTGGAGATATATATCTCATGAATTTTCCTGTCTGGACTTAGTATTTTGATCCCAGCAATCCTTGGATTAGTGTTACTGGGTGATACCACAAAGTGACAGTTCATTAAACTGGGAGCAATACGGAAGTACTTGTGCAAGATGCAAAGTAACCAGTTCATTAATTTGGGAGTAACACATGATCATATTAGATTGCCTTCAAACACATTGTTTCTGATGAGTTTCTCAGAAGTCCAAAGCATAATCAAAACCTATTAGCCACAATGTATGAAGTATCACATATTATGGTGTAGACTATATACAATGAATTAAATCCTAAATCAAAAGTCTTTACTAGGTTTGTTACTTAAAAACAAATCACAAATGTAGTGTCACTGAAATGAAGTCGAGACTGGAGGCATGCAACAAGCAGCAGAACACCTGCTTAGTGTGCAAAGGCCCAGAGTTCAAGCCGCAGGACCATAAAGAAGTAGAAGAAATTGAAAAAGAGGAGAAAAGACAGGTACAGAAAAGGAGGAGGAAGGGATGAGAGGAGGGAAAAGAAAACCGAGGAAGAAGGGAAGAACACAAGAAAAAGGAGGAAGAGAAGAAAGGAAAGAAGAAGAGGAGAGGAAGGAAGGAAGACGGAAAAAAGACTCAGGGAGGAGGAAGAGAGGAGATAGGAAGAAGAAGAGAAATGCAATATAACAACAAGAATTTTTGGCAAACATCTTGGATAAGTGATCTGCATCTCCTTGGCAAGAATTATTTTCTCATCAGAGAGACAACTCATACAGTGAAAATATGGATGATTACCTGTGGCTCGGTCATTTTGTCATCAAAGCATTACACTGAGTTTTTACACTGCATACTCACTGAATTTAAAGTTATCATAGATGTACTCAAATGAGGCAGGATGAGTGTGAGGACTTCCACGTGCAGTGTGGGTTGAAGATCTCTCAGGAATATGTTGGCTATGTTGGAAGGCAATCAGTGATAAGCCCATTGCTCCTGACCCTTTCCTGGGTCTATGTAACTGACACTTCTTTTCAGGAGCAGGAAATAGAATGCACACTGATAAAATAAATTACACTCAAACAAGACTAACTGGAGACATACAATTTCTTCCCTTATTTGGAATAACTATGTCTGAGAGAAGCAGAAAGGGTCAGATACGTTGTTGTTAGATGAAATGAACCCCAAGATAAATATTCAAATGTTTTTTTTCTCATTCTTGCGAAAATGGATTGAGGTTTATGTTTGTTTTTGGTAGCACTCAGGGACTTTTACATGTTAGACAAGCTGTCTACCACCGTGCCATATCACCAGCCCACAAGGAATAACCCTTGTTTTCATTGTATTTGATGTTGGCATAATTTGTGGAGGGGAAGGGCAAAAACAAACCGTTTAAATAGGGATACAGGTGGACCCATTGCCACAATGAGATGTACAAGTCATTATGTGGAAAATGAACTTTACAGCTTTGGCTGGAGAGTAGGGGAGATAGGAAGGGATGGTAAGGGGAAACAAAGGATGTTTGATAAGAACTGTACTCATTACCTTGCCCATGTAATTGTAACCCCACTGTAAGGTATTTTCACAATAAAAATATAAAATAAAGGTGGTGGAGAAAGACTGGGCAGTGGCCACAGCCTGCCATCTGAAACTTTGGCCAGCTAGGCTATCTCCTGCACAACAAACCAGATCAGGACAAAGTTGTGGAGGCACAGCCACTGTGTGTTCAGAACAGAGAAACTGTGATTCCACCACTTCCAAGTGCTTTAAATATGTTACTATCTTATCAGACGTTAATGTTTTTATATTTTTCAATAATCCTTTTTGGCAGCAATATTGTTTCACTCTCTCTCTCTCTCTCTCTCTCTCTCTCTCTCTCTCTCTCTCTCTCTCTCTCTCTCTCTCTCTCTCTCTCTCTCTCTCTCTCTCTCTCTCTCTCTCTCTCTCTCTCTCTCTCTCTCTCTCTTTCTCTCTCCATCACTCACACACACATAAACAAAATTATAAAAAAAACTAACTTGTTACCAAAAAAAAAAAAATAAACAGCCAGGCGCCGGTCGCTCATGCCTATAATCCTAACTACTTAGCAGGCTGAGATCTGAGGATTGTGGTTGAAAGCCAGCCTGGGAAGGAAAGTCTGTGTTCCTATAGGAACTCTGGGTTATTTTTCCAACTTTGCTTTTATATAAAGCTATTCGTTTAAGAAAATATAGTTTAAAAAACAATGATAACAACCAGCTAGTCAACATTTATGAATAACCAGAAGAGGAATTTAAAGGTTCCTAATACAAAATAATAAGAAAATAATCAGTACATATTGTACAAAAGCATTGAAATATAAAACCATATGCCATAAATTTGTACCTTAGGGGCTAATCAAACTTAAAAAAATTAATAATCTACAGCTAAGATATGGAACCATCCCAGATGCCCCTCAGTAAATGAATGTATCAAGACAATATGGAATATATACAAAATGGAATTCTATGTTCCCATCAGAAAGAATAACATCTCCCCATTTGTAAGGAAATGAAAAGAGTTGGAAAATAATATTAAATGAATTAAGCCAATCCCAAAGAAACAGACTCCATGTTTTCCCTCATTGGTAATAACTAGTGTATGTCTAGTATAGCCCTAGAAGAGGATCACAACAGCTCAATAGCTATGTACATAAGGAACATACAAGATGCTAAGCGAAATGAACTCCAAGATGTGAAAACAATAGTTTTTTCTTTGTTGGTGTTGTTTTTAAGGTGCTATGTTTTTTTCTTTTGTCTTTTCCCTATGGTTTATCCCTTGTTGTCACTGTATTTGATTTGGTTACACTGTGTATTGTATATACGTTTATCTGAATAGGGAAGGGGAATATCAAAATGGTGAGACAAAAGACAAAGAGCAAACCAATGCAAGAGTGAAACTCGTGAGACAATTTGTTGGAAATGAACTTCACAAGTTGTGGTGATTAGTAAGAGGTGGGGAAGTGTAAGATAAAGGAGGGTGGAGGTAACAATGTTCAACAAGAAATGTACTCTCTGTCTTACTTATGTAAGTGTAACTCCTCTGAACATCACCTTGACAATAAAATTAAAGAATTTTTCAAATGAAATAACATTTGAAGGGAAATAACTAGGTCCTGCTTTTGAGGTTTTAAAAAAAATTAGCCAAAGGATTACACATTAGTTTCCAAAAAAATTAATGATATAGAAATGTGAACTATCTTGATTTAATCATTACAACCATGTATATATGTGAAGTGTCCTTCCATGCCCCATAAATTTGTCCAATTAAAAAATAATACAAATAGAAGCATAGAATGGCAAATGGAATTGATGATATATATGTATATATAATTTAATTCAAACACTTGATATTTTGACAACTGACTAAAAGCTATAACTGTCATGTTAAATGCAGTTCCATAAATAGGAGCAATATGTACATTAAACATGCTCTTTCTTTACTGGGATTCTGGAAGTTTTTGTTTGCATCAAAAACTATTTAACAAAAGATGCAATATCTTTGTACTTTTTCAATTAGTCACCTTAAGTTTTTATTACATTTTGTTCAGAGTCCCTTGGAAAAGCTTACATCACTCAACAAAGAGAGTTATCAAGGTTACCTTCAGTTCTTGCAGCTGAAGTAGATTGGAATTGGAAGCAACACTGTGAAACAGAAAGACACAGAGGAACTGCAAGATCTAATTATGGGAACTCAGTGTACATAACCATGGAACTTCAGTTGTGACCAGGAACATATCAACTAACAAGCCTTTCTTGATAGATGACCTATCTTTGTGCTAATAAATACTGTATTTTATAACAGAATGAAATGTTCTATAATTTAGAAGCATCTAAATGTAAGGAATTTTCCTAAGAATTGTCACAGACACGTTTAGTTTGCTAAGTCTCATCTATATGAAGTTGAGAAATGTGTCAAAATATTTGACAAAAAATGACTTTGAAAGAAGTAATAACAGAGAACCAATGCCACTGTAGGTTAAAACATTAGCCAGGTGCCACTGGTTCATTTGTGTAATCCTAGCTACTGAATAGGCTGAGATTTGAGGATCATGGTTCAAAGCTAGCCTGGGCAGGAAAGCCTAAGACTCTTATCTGCAATTAATCACCAAAAAACCCCAAAACTGGATGTGAGGCTGTGGGTCATGTGGTAGAATGCTGGCCTTAATAAAAAAAAAAACTCAAGGATAGGATCCAGAACTGGCACATACAAATAAAACAAACAGAAACATTATATATGCCAACATTTATGCATTGTGAAACCAAACACAAGAATGGAGAGTATCCCTCATTTTTCAGAATTGTTTTATACATATACATTTTAACACTAGAGTGTTGGTCTTAGTTTCAAAGATTATCATCTACATAGAATTATCAATTGCTATTGTCTATAATATCCAATTAAATAATCAGGAGACATAACTCTAAAGCAAACTCACATAACCATGAGCAAATAAAACCTAATATGGCATCTTAGAACCAAGTCTCATTATATTCTTGGACGCTCCAATATCCGAATAGGATAAGGTTGGAAGTCAGTGAAGTTTTGTCGTGTGTGTATGTGTGTGTGTGTGTGTGTGTGTGTGTGTGTGTGTGTGTGTGTGTGTGTGTGTGTGTGTGTGTGCATATACTGGGTCTTGAGTAAGGGCCCAGCACACTAACTTCAGTTCTTCGTTCCAGGCGGGTGCCCTATCACTTGGATCACTGCTCTACTCCATAAAGTTCATCTTTTCTTCCTTTATTCAACTCTCTTCTCTTCCTGGGTCTTTTGTATTTTTTTCAGTAATTCCAGGTGCTATGTCTACATCTCCTTAGGAGAGCTCAACACACAGGAGACACACAGGGACCTTGGTCAGATGCCAACTCTTCAGCAAGTAGTCAGAGGACAGGGGTCTGCAATTTGGGGAACTCCTAGGGGAACCAAAGCTGCAGAACTCAGGTCCTTGTTTAGCAAAGCCTGAGAAAAGATGTGATTTAAAACCAGTGCCTGCTGAGCTCCTGGGAACTGAATAAGCAATCTCCCTCTCTTGTGGTTGTGTTTTAGGACCTATATCTGGTAGAACACTTTTGAGACTCTATGCACTCAAATTATATCCCTCAAATAACATACCAACTCAGAGACCAAAAATATTAGGTGGGGACCGTAGAATAAGAACTCATTTTTGTTCTGTAGTGTTTCTTATGCTCATCACAAGGCCAGCCTTGACTTATTGGCACAATGTGTTTGTTTCATGGAAAGTAAAGAAGCGGAAGGAAGGAGATGAAGAAAGGAAACCAGCAAGTAGTTAGTTTGCCTGGGAACATATAATCATGGGAAGTGCTGGAAGGATTTTCCAAATGGTCAGAGCTACCCATATCCAAAGGACCTTTTCGGAGGGATGCTTGCTTAGTTTGGAGCTTACTGGGTAATTATGCCTACGTAGGAACCAGGAATAAATAATAAGCTCTTTTCTTCTAGGTGGGCCTTCAGAGCCATACACAAAGGAAAGCCAGGCTTTTCTTGACAGGGAGAAAAATGTTCCAAATTTTAAAGCAGCTATAGAAATTAGGTACAGAGTTTTGGAGTGTTTAGTCGGGTGTTGGGGGAGGATGGGAAAAGAGACAACGTATAAGGATTTTTTCACACATAATTAATTTGAATTTTTTCTGCTAAAATTCTCTTTTAATTTTGTGAAACTGCCCCCACAACAGAGTGTTCTGAAACTCCAGGCTATGTGATAAAGTTTCATAGTTAACTTGTTACTTTTATATATAGTCAACTGGGCTAAGCTATGATACCTAGTTATTTGTTTCCACTCTTAGGGATGTTAGTGAGAAGTATTAGCCTTTAAATCCAGAGACTCTGACTACAGCAGGTGACCCTCTGTATGCGGGAAGGACTCATCTAAGAGTAAAGGCCCAAAGAGAAAAGACTGACCTCTGAACTCCCTGAGAAAGACCACAGATATTTATTTATGGTGGCTTTCGTGGTTGTTTGGGATTTTTATTGTAGTTGCTTTTTTATTTTTTTTTAGCAGTAACTAATGAGATTTGAACTTAAGGATTTGTGCTGACTAGGCAGACATTCTACTCTTTCTTGAGACATGCCACCAGATTTTGGCATTTTTAAAGAATAAATCTTTGCTTTTTTCCCCAGGACAGTCTAGACTTTAGTCCTCCTATTTATATTTCCTACATAGGTGGAGTAGCAGTGATATACCACCTTTCCAGATGTTGAGTTGGTCTTTGTACATTTTGTCTGTGCTGACTACTAATCATATCTTCCAGTTACTGACTCCCAATGTTGATATTATAGAAATTAGTACAAACAGCCTTTTTTCCCCTATCAGCAGCTCTCTGGGTCTCCAGCCTGTCATCCTCCCCTGTAGCTCCACAAACATGTGTCAATCCCTTAACACCAACCCTGCCCTATGTAATATATATGTATTTGTATTATGTGTGTGTACCACACACATGCATATGCATGCACACATCAATTGTTGGTCATGTTTCTCTGAGGAACTGTAGTGCAAGTGGCTGAAGTTATTTCACTCTTTAATCACATGTAAACTAATGTACCAGCCTGACAGTAGGGATTGCATTGCCAACATTCTAAAGATACAAGAGAACTCTAGTTGTTGCTGAATTTACAACATTCAAGTATTATTCAGTAGACCAGGCCACTTTCTAAAGCCTCAGATGCACAGCTAGACTGTCATATTTTAACTCAAGACAGTGGCTATTAGGGTACACACATATGAAAATGTTTCCAGATACACTTGAAAATGAGACATTCTAGACTAATCAAAAGAGAATGTTCTCCTCATATTTTATTAGGAGACAGCTGATGCATTACACTTTAGGCCAACGAACACACACACACACACACACACACACACACACACACACACACACACACACACACACACACACACAAACACACCCGCACACACACCCGTATACACTTTCATAATACACAAATCCATGTACACAGAACCAAACACAGTCTGCCTGTGCCTTGCTGTAACTCTGTACAATGTCAGGGCCTCTCTACCCTAATGCAGGCTCCTAAGACAGGTCAGCAGGTGAGAGACACTAATGTAGAAACGAAACCCTCCTGTGTTTTGTCAGGCATGTTACTATATCTCTCCATGTCACAGCCACACAATGCAGGGATATGAATACTGCCAACTGCTCTGTAAGTAAGAATCAAAGCTAGTTCCATGCGTTCCTTCCAGGCACAGACTGTTCACTTGTTTTCTCTGTGTTCGATTCTATCTTTGTATATATTGTCCTTGTCACCATAACTAAGCAGCCACAACCCACACACCACTTTCTCTCAAGCTCGCTTCACCTCAGGAAAATAAATAAAACTATTTATTATCATTTAGTTAATTATATACAGATATTTCAGACTATTTTGTTTTCTATGTGAATAATCTTACATGACTTATGGTGCTGGTGTTTCATCTTGATTATCTCTGTTTGAGTCTTACGGTTAGAGAATTATACACTTAGAGGTCTGTGCTTTTTTTCTCTGCTTTGTGCTTGCAGAATATTGGTTTTCCCTGAATGCATCTATTATATTAGAAGAAAGCTTCCAGAACTGTGATTTCTTCCTTCCTTCCTTCCTTCCTTCCTTCCTTCCTTCCTTCCTTCCTTCCTTCCTTCCTTCCTTCCTTCCATTTGCATCTCCAGCTAACCAAGCCACAATGGGAAGCAGGTACTAAGCCATCAGATCTCTGAGGAATATAAGTATTCTGCATCCCAAGGACTCATGCTAGCAAATAGTGTCTCTGTCAGAGAATATGACACAGGAAGATCCTAAAACATTCCCTTCCTAAACAAGTATTAGCTTGTGGTTCTGGAATTATTCCACCTCAATCCAGAGGATATTGCAATTCTTGGGTACAGAAGTTATGAATTACAGATTAACGTATCATGTATGAAAAGGTGCAGTTTGCCATAGTTGATCAGGTCAGCACTAATGAATACGTCCCCAGCCTCTCAAGAGCCTTCTGCCCTGGGACTAGAGCTTTTGCCTGGAGCTCAGACAACCAACCACGTAACTATTCTTTTGCCAGTGTATTCCTATTCCAGGATGGAGAGCTCCCTGCTTAGATCTGGTGCTCTATCACTTGCTAACCCCTGATCTTTTTCCTTTTTATTTTAGTTTATTCTCCAGAAAATGTCATGCACTTTTCCTCAGGCGGCTTCTCGAAGATGGATATATTAATAAGGCGGCAATACCTAGAGCATAAAATATTGGAAACATTTGTTGAGCTTAGTCAAAATAATTCTGCAAAATTAGACAATACTCAAGAAAAAAATAGTACAGACACAGAAAGTCTTTGGGTAAAAAAAATCTTAACCTTACCCCTTTAAAAGGAAAGCAGCCCCACTCAAGTTCTAAGTCACACTGGAACTAGAAGCTCAGATTAATAGAGATCTTCAAATGGGACAATCTCTGACATGTGAGTCCACAGCACATACTCACAGGTAGGAATTGGAGATGGCAACAAGAAATGCCCTTTCCTAGCCACTTCACTGGACATTCACTGCATATGTAAACTTAGAAATACCCCCCACCTTAAAGACAGACATCGTTGACAGTTGTGCTTTTATCTCCTGCAGGGCATCAGGCTGCCCTGAGCTGATAAGTAGCAGAACTGTTTTGAGTTGGAGATTTTTCCTGGCACAGGAAAAGGGCAATTGTGCCTAGCCTCCAGGTCCATAAACCCTACCAGCTCGACTTCACCAACTGCAGCCCACAGATGGTGAAATCCTCTCAAGTGAACTCTTCTGCCACCACAAGAGGATAGGGAATGGTGGCTGGGTCACAAAAGAGAGAAGATGTTTTTTCTCTTCCATAGGAAGAAAGACACTCTCAAATCAACATCTGGCCTGATTCCTCATCAGAAGTAAGTGCTTGGCCAAGCCATACCCTCCTGTGATTAATCTCACTTGACAACCTTGCTGATGTTTTCACCTTCTGGATAGAGAGAAAATTTTCAGGCAATTTTTCTATTTTTCTTCCCCCCCCCCAATTCCTGGGCATTGAATTCTGGGCCTGGGCACTGTCCTTAAGCGTTTTACATTCTACCACTTGAGCTACAGCACCACTCTGGCTTTTCTGTGATTAATTGTAGATAAAAGTCTCATAGACTTTTCTGCCCAGGTTGGTCTCAAACCACAATCCTCAGATCTCAACCTCCAAAGTAACTGGGATTATAGGCATGAGCCACCAGCATTCTGCTCAATTTTTCACCTTTCACAGGATACTGATTTTAAGGACTCAGTATGTGGTACAATACCAGGTTCATAGTAGATACACACATACACACAGAGATTTAAGTAAGGAAATTAATGGATGAATGAATGGTTAAAAACCAGCAAATGAAACAAGAACTTCTTTCTGGGGGGAAGAGAAAAGATACTTTCTTTGTTTATGAATTAGTAGCTGAAGACGAACATCTTCCACAATTTAATTTATGGTGATGATCCAGATGGACAAAAAATAGATTATTGTCAAATCTAAACAGTTCTTGAAGACTTCAAGTCCCTTTAGAAGAATATCTCTTATCCCTAAGTAACATGTAGAATTTATGAAGGGAAGTATCTCCTAAAGTTCCAGAGTTGGCTTATTTTTCTATCACATTTCTTCTCAATAAACAAATAACGGGATACAAAATCTTTATGTCGTATAGCCAATACACATTTATAAAAATCAGTTTAGTCAGAATTAGCAGTGTCCAACTAACCGGACAGAAGACACAGTTTTACTCAAATAGAATTAACTGGGGCAATGTCAAGATGGTACTTGGAATTTGCAGGTGGCTTTCTCAAGCACACTGCCACAGACAAACCTGTTCCTCTCATCACTTTCCTATGGATACCACAAAAATTCAACCCGTTGTGATTTTCTCAGGATGTGCTTTTACTAATTTTTCTTAGATTATTATCAAAACAAAAACACTCCAACACAAAGTTAAGCACCCTGATGTGTCTTTGACGACTCATTTGAGTATAGACAGAGATGTGTCCAAAAGTATCCAAGCTCTGGTATGCAAAGAGAGCATCATTGTTCTACTTGTTACTCTGCATCCTAGGTCTTTCAGGTACCAGGGACTCCTGAATATTTAAAAAGGTTGAGCTAAAGGTCATGTCTACCTTGAGTTCTATGTCAAAGACAATGTCAATAGTGAATCAGGCTGGGTGCAGGTGGCTCATGACTGTAATCCTAGCTACGCAGGAGGCTGAGATCTGAGGATTAGAGTTCATGAGGATCACAGTTCAAAGCCTGCCCCGGCAGGAAAAGTCCATGAGACTCTTTTCTCCATTAAGCCACGAGAAAACTGGAAGTGGCACTTTGGTTCAAGTGGTAGAGCTCTCACCTAGAGATGAAGAGTACAAGGACAGCACCCAGGCCCAGAGTTCAACCCCCACGACAGACCAAAAAGAAAATAGTGAACCACAAAAAGAATTAGAGACCTCTGTTGGTAGTTTGGCATCAGCTATCTTGTTTTTATAAGGGCAAACAATTGGACAAGGGTTAAAATTAGTTTTTCTCCTTTTATAATCAAGAGATTATAAGAAAAATTCACTTAGAAGATCCTGAATGCTTCTTTCCTCTTCAGAAAAGTTTCTCTTTAAGTCTTTAGCCCACTTATTTATTGTCAGTTGTTTCTTTGAAGATTTGTTGTTGGGGGATTTAATTTTTTGAGTTCCAGGTATATTTTAGATATGAGACCCTTGTCCATTTTACGGCTAGTGAAGATCTTCTCCCATTCCGTGGGCTTTCTATTGATCTTGGCAACTATGTACTTTGCCATGCAGGAGCTCTGCAACTTCATGCAATCCCATTTGTCGAACCTTTCATTGATTTGTTGTGTTTCTGGGTCTCTATTAAGAAAATTTCGGCCTGTGCCAAGGAGACCTTGGGAAGGAGTGTAAACTTGTTCAACCACTTTGGAAAGCAGTATGGAGGTTACTCAAAAGACTCCACATAGAGCTCCCCAATGACACAGCAATCCCAATTTGGGCATTTACCCAAATGTTTACAAACAAGACCACACTAAAGCTACCAGCACGACTATGTTTATTGCAGCACTATTTACTATTGCTAATATATGGAACCAACCCAGATGCCCCTCAGTAGATGAATCGATCAAGAAAATGTGGTATGTATACACAATGGAATTCTATACCTCCATCAGTAAAAATGGCATTGCCCCATTAGTTAGGAAATGGAAAGGCTTGGAAAAAATTATATTAAGTGAAGTAAGCCAGGCCCAAAGAAACATAGGTCCCATGGATTCCCTTATTGCAATATCTAATGTATGTCTGAGTCAAGCAGAAAAGGTCAGATAATGTGATGTTAGGGAAATGAACCCTAAGTTATGTATTCAAATGTTTTTTTTTTCATGCGATTGTTTCAAACACATTTATAAGATTATTTCTTTGTTGCATTGTAAGTCCCTCCCCCACAGTATAACCCCTGCTTTCACTGTATTTGATGTCGGTATAATTTTGGAGGGGAAGGGGAAAAATATCGCTTAAATAGGTATACAAGTGGACCCATTGCAACAATGAGATGTACAAGTCATTATGTCGAAAAATGAACTTTATAACTTTGGTGCGGAGGGGGGGGTAGCAGGGAGGATTGGGTGTGAGGTCACGTGGAGGATAGGACGGGATGGAAATGGGAAACAAAGGAGGAGGCTGTGCTTGATAAGAAATGTACTCATTATCTTGCCCATGTAATTGTAACACCTCTGCACAGTATTTTCACAATAAAAAAATAAAAAATAAATAAATAAAGAAGATCCTGAATGCTTACAAGATGAAGCAATGAACTTGTTCAAGAAAATGACTAAGGAAGGTTTGTAAGAGGCGACCATAGTCTTCCTAAGAAAGCTGCATTGGCCAGGAGCTGGTGGCTGAAACATGTAATCCTAACTAGCTTCTCAGGAAACTGAGATCTGAGGATCAGGATTTAATGCCAGCCTGGGCCAGTCGTCTGTGAGACTCGTGTCTCCCATTAACCACCCAAAACCATAAGTGCCGTTTTAGTTCAAATGGTAGCTCTTGAGCAAAAGAGGTCAGGGACAGAGTTCAGGCCCCACAACCAACAGTAACAAAGCCAGATTGCAAAGGCAGCAGGGCCACCTACTGGTAGTAATACCTCAGAGCTCACAATGCTGGGCAGACTACTCCAAATCAGGGCAAGAACTAAAAAGACCTAATAAGAGATGCTGTACCCAAAATGAATGGTGACCCTTGACAACTAAAAATCATAAAGAAAACATAGCCCAGGAAGGAAAGTCTGTGAGAATCCTATATACAATTTACCATCACAAAAGCTAAAAGGGAAGCTGTGGCTCAAGTGATAGAGTTCAAACCTTGAGCAACAAATCTAAGGGCGATTGCCCAGGCCCTGAGTTCAAGCCCTAGTACTGGCACACATACGTGTGCATGTGTGCACACACGCATGCACACACACACACACACACACACACACACACACAATCACATCACAAGGCCACATTCCCAGTCCCCTCATGAAGCCTCTCTGAGGCAGCTTTAGGAGTGGGTACCTGAACTAGCAGTCACTCATACCTGTGTGTGACCTACAAACCTGCTAATATGTAAGTTCTCTTGCAGGGACACAAGCCAGAGCACAGGGACCAACTTTTCCCTGTATCTACACCTTCCACCCAGTCCCAGCACCATGCTCAATCTCATTAGCACAGACTTCTCCTTGCACAGAAGGTTCTAATAGGTGCCCCCAAACTGCCAACTTTACACCCCCAAGGAAAGGAAGAAGAAGAAAAAATACCTGCTTTTTCTCCAAACTCCACGGGTTTGTTTGTTTGGGGAGTACCTAGGACTCAACACTGTATCACCCCAGCTGTCAGGGAAGTGATAAGCTCAAGCAGTCCTCCTGCCTCAGCCTCCCAAGTAACTGGGAAATTCAGATACACTACCTTAAAGTGGAAACCTTCTTTTTCATTTCCCTTCTTGGTGCTGTGAAAGAAGCACATGTAATCTGAACTCAGGGCTTCACACATGCCTTTCCACATGTCCTGGCTTCCCTCAAGCTCAAAGTGATTCTGGTGAGAAAAAAATTTACTAGATCTGCCTCCCCCATGAGAAGAGTATAACTTGGGAGTGGAGCCCAACTCTACTGAGATCAAGGCTGACCTATAACAAGTATGACATGGTGGGGCTACACAAGGAGATGGGCAAACAGCACGGAATCATCCAATATTCTAATTCCCCACAGTGAGCCACAAAGCTGCAGTACAACAGGTGAAGCACAGGATAATCTTTCCTGTATAGAAGCCTCTCCCCAAGAGCTTCCGGAGACGAGGACCACCCCAGGTTTACTCCCTCTACCTCCCTGAAAACCTAGTCAAGCCAGGAGAAACTTCCTTAGTGCAGGATGTGATCCTGCCAGGTCATCACAGCAGAAGCAATACTGTGCTCTTGTGTTCATCCTGCCACTGAAGCAGGATAGCCACCCGGGGAGGGGTGTCTCATCTCAGCTGAGGGAACCTCATCAAGTGGGAGAGGTCTGATCGCCTTGGGAGGGTAGTAACACCTGGTCGTCTCCATTTGAGGAATCATATCTTTGTCTTGTTTTTGATGCCAGTACCAAAAGATTTGATAGCTCATTGGAGACAGCGCTTCCCAGACTTTTCTGTCCTGATTGGCTTTAAAACACAATAAAAAACCCACAATATTCAGGTCCTCTGATCTCAGTCTCCTGAGTAGCTGGGATTACAGGGAGGTATTACCAGAACCTAAGAGATACCCTTTCCTCAATGAAGACAACAGTGCAGTACAAAATCCAGCTCTTCCCTCCTGCTCAGTCCTGGAGGACACACAGACAAACCCACTCAGAGCCTAGAACAGGACAGAGGGGAGAAAATAAAACTTAATGCTACACATGGCCACCTAAGGACCAGCCATGCTTATAACAGGGCCCTCGGGAGTACAAATAGTTGCAAAGACTCAGGAAGAAAGTGGAAATTGCAGCTAGCTTTGGAAGCCTATGTTACTTTGGCCACAGTGGCAGTTCCTACTGCCTGCTGCACAGTGCCATGTGGCAGACACTGGGCACACCAGCATGCCATCTACTCAACAGGGTTGGTCCAGATGGGCACAAAGTGTCTGTGATCTTCCTAACAGGAAACAAGACACAGAAGTTTCTCACCAGATGAGAGTGGCCCCAGGAGTAGAAGGAACATCTGTGGGTAGTTAACTCTCAGAAAGAAGAGGAAGCCCCACCAACAGTCTGCTTGGGCAGCTTCCATGAGCCTGTTCTGCAGGTGGAGTTCAAAGGGAATGCTGGCCCAGACTGCACCCCTGAGCTCTCAAGGCAAAAATAAAATCAAGAGGTATTGCCATGAGACAGAGAACTGAAGGCAGCTCTGCCATGGGGCAGAGGCAGATATCTGAGCCAGTGGTGAACAACATAAATAAAGTCTGCACAGCTCTATAAGAATCTCAATTTCCCAGAACAGCAGGAAAGAGAACCAGGAAGCTGGGGGTTCACTCGGTGGGTTGGGTCCTGCTCAAGGGCTCATCTGGAAGGGTTAGTCCTCCACCTCGCTGAGACCAGGGCACAGCAGTTAAGATGGGAGGTGACATGTCTGCAGAGCACAGTAGACCGGCAAGCAGAACTTAAGCTGGAGAACATAAGCTGTGTCCCCCAAAAGGATGATAAAGCAGACAGAAGGGATGGGTAATGAGAATAACCCTGTGCTGTATCACAGCACCAACACTTAGGGGCAAGCCACCCATCAGTTCCAGCCTACAGCCCACTGTATATCATTCTACCTATCTGCTGTCAATCAGCAACAATATGCTACGGGGGTAAGCATGGGTCAAGGATCTCCACTGTGATGAGATTCTTTCATCCTAAATCATAGTTCTATCCCCCGTGATTATCATTGCTAAAAGGAATGACTGTCTCCTAGAGTGGTAGCTTCCTCAGCACACACAGTCCTGAACAACAAAGGACAGACACTGCTCAACACTGGGAGTTTTCAACACAGGTGCTAAGACTTGAACAAAATGCATAACTCAGCTCTATTTCCCTCCCACTGTCAGAATAAACATGGGCAGTGTGGAACAAAAGCCCTGCCCCATTCAGAGAGAGAAGAAACATCTAGATGAGGTGCTGAGGCTGCCGGCCAGGGCAGAACCACGTTGGATGCCGGTTGCCAAAGGACAGAGTTGAGGGCAGCATCCCACCCACCTGAGGGGAGGGGAGACAAGGGTGGAGTATCATCCACCTGAGGCCCAAGCTCAGGGTCTGCTCCAATCGCTCCCCTCTCCACAGCTTCACCAGCAGCTTCTGAAAAGACAACTATAGATCCCTCACCACAGATAAATACCATGTAAAGATGATGGTGACAATGACCAAGCCAAATATCCTGACCTTTGAAGTGGTTCTGCCCCTACCCGAGCAGCACAGCCACACCAAGCTCCTTGACACACAGGCAAACATTCTCGTCCTAGAGTGGTTTCAGCTTCCAATACACCCTGGGCAGCCACAGTATCTCAGGCTTCATGTTTCTCATGACAACTGCATCCTGCTCCTTCCTACAGACACAGCTTCTGCTTCAGGTCCTGTGCAAGGCATGGAAAAAAGGACAGGGACAGTGAGCTCTAGGAGACAGGAAAACCACCTCTACAAATGGAGAAGTCAGGGGGCTGAGATCTGAGCATTGCAACTTGCATAAAGTCAAGTGAAGGTATGGCTCAATTAATAGAGCACCAGCTTTGAGCAACAAAGCTATGCAAGAGCAAGAGGCATTGAGTTGAAGAACCAGTATCAATCCGTGCACATACACACACACACACACACACACACACACACACACACACACACACACACACACACACACACACACACACACACACTGACTTGCAGACACAATCACTTTACACTGGGCCTATAATGGCCACATCATACAGACTTAAGAGCCACAATCCACCATTGAGCTTGGAGAAGCTAGGGAGGACAGGACAGAACTGTAATCTCTGCTCCCACTCCATGATCCACAGGGACCCAACAGAGTCTCTGTCAGCCACAGAGAAGGAAGGGAGGAAAGGGCAGGTCCTGGATTCCAGGAGAACAGGAGTGGTTGCTGGTCAGCCAAGCCCAGCATTGCTGCTCTCTCCTGGAAAGCTTTTATGAAAGTTGCCCATTTAAGCTATCCTAGAGTCAGTAGTGTTAGAAATGGCTCTGGATATTGGGCTGTCCTGTAGGAATAAGAACATCAACTCCAAAGGAACTCAGCAAGAAAAAATTTACTCCTGCAGAAGGGTGTGCCATCAACCAAAATTTTGGCCAGCAAGCACACACAGCAGGCACTGCTTACTCTTATTCCCTAAGCCAAGAGGCCATGCCCATGTGCTCAGACTGGCTGAGTTCATATACAGAATGTGCAAAAGATGTGAAATAACAGGGTGTCACAAACCTTCAAGGAGATTTGAACAGGATTCTTAAAGTGCAGCAGGCAAAAATATAACCAAAATGTAATCAACAAAGGCCAAGCCACCAGGACAACAAAGAAAGTTTCCAGAAAAACTATTCTCACAAGATTGACAGAAAGGAACCAACGTCCATTTGATAGAAAAGAAGCTTTTTTCACACTAGGAAACATGTTCAAGTCTGACTCAGAGTAAAGCCTTATGTCATGTCCAAGACGAGCCACACCCAAACCAAGGAAGGTTTAATAAGAGCATCCATGGGCCTGCAGGTGTTCCTTGATACTCATTGTCTGCAGGTTGGCACCAGAGATCTAGTGCAGTACCAGATAGGGGTTGTCATGCCCACAGGGCTGTTGGTTGGTGCCTGGCTTTGGATGTGTCCTTTTGGACTCCTGCTTTGGCTGTGGCCTGTTGGACACCTGGCTTTGACGAGTCATTACCGGATGTCATTCTTTTCCCATGCAGCTTCCTATGTGGCAACAAGTACCAGAGGACAGAGCTGGTCTGGGGATGCTGGGCTCCAAGTGTGAATAAGTATCTTGCCTTCTTCGTTTTCCATTGTCCTTCCTTCTTCCTTTTCCTTCTTTCTCATTTTAGACCGTTTGAGTTGGAAGTGGAAGCATATACTCTATCATGCTTTGGCATGTGTAAAGAGAAAGAAAGTGCAATTTCTTTGGGAAATAGTTGGTGCTCTAGAAAGAGGGGAAGGTGATAGGAAGAGGAGCTGAAGGAAAAACCAGGGAGAGGTCTGGTACAGCAGTCAGTGCAGTGGTACCCAGGAGAGCAGAGTACCTCACCCCTCCTTCAGGGCCAGTGACCTAGTCTCAACTGGGACTGAGTCCACCCACCCTACCCCCAGCCATAGAATCTGGACTCCTCCAGGAAACTTACCCACTTTGTAAGCATTTCCAAGAACTTTAAGTTAAACAGAACTCAAATCAGGGCCAATGTGTAGTTGGAATCACTGCACTGTACACAAATGGCCCCACAGGCTGATGTGGTGAAATGCCCAGTCCCGCTTCTTGGCCCTGTTTTCTCATAGTTCTTACAACATAGCTTCCTCATGAAATAGGAAGACACACCGTTGCTCCTCCTCCCAGGCTCTCCAAGAACATCATCAGCACCTACTAGTCCACAAGTAGGAGCACAATAGTGAGCAGTCAAACAGAACGAGAGCACTCACTAGGAGAACATATACACCAGGAGGAGAGCACACACTCACCAGGAAAAGAGCACTCATGAGGAAAAGAGCACTCAACAGGTGAGGAAGCAGTCGTAACAATGGTTTACAGAATTCCCTGGCCTCCTACAATCATCCAAAATATGTCAGTATATCAGGATGAGATCTGGAGGACAGATAGCTGCCTCAATGACATAGGATGGGAACAAGCCCTACTTAGGCCCAAGTGTCTCCCTAGACATCACCCTTACCAGCCTATCCTGGGCTGCTTACCTGAGCTATTCAGGACTTTCCAGGCCTCTCTATGCCAAGGTATCTACCAGACATATCACAGGAAACACACAGTTCACCTGCCTGCTCTGCTGCAACTGCATCTGTAGAGAACTTGGAACAGAAGTAGAAAAGTCCTTCCACTGTCTAAGAAATGAAGTTCCAAGTCAGTCCTCATGCTGGAAAAGATGGTAGTGTTTCCCCCCAGGTCTTGTATGGCCAACATCAGAAGGCAAAGAAAGGTCAGAACCAAACTTCCACACCCCATCAACTCTTGCAGACATCAGAGTTTTGGATAACCTCTTCCCCTAAATCCCCTCTGATCCCAAAGGCACAATCTTCAGTTATTTGAGCCAGACCTGTCTGTTTCAAAAGGGAAATTAGGCAAACAAGCATGCCACCATGTCCAAGCACAGAACGGGCCACAGAAGAGGTGGTCAGCAACCCTGTGGCACAACCCCCACAGGAGCACCCACTAAACGTGTGGCCTCTGGGAGTCAGAAAATAATGCGTGCAAAGGCAGGACAAGGGCAGTGGTTAAACATGAACAACAGCCAGTCCACCACTCCTTCTGACTTACAGCTACACATCCAGGATCAACAAGCCACACAAAAACTAAACCTCAGATGAAGATTAAGGACATTCTAGAACACCGGGAAGACTTCAAGATTCAACAATATGAACACTGAAATGTTCCAAATCCAAGATAGATAATTAGAACAACCATCAAAGCAAAGGAATCTCTGCTGCTGACACACTGAATGGTATTAACACTTAAGGGGGATGACATCCTAAAAATCGCCACAACAAGGAAAAATTGACACAAGTAATCTGCAAGGAAAGTGATTTTTGTTATTGCTGTTAAAGTCAAAGGAAAACTTGTATGCCTAATGTATAGCTCTAGCTCTGTCTTAACAGAAATGGAAAAAGCCAATCTGGAGCATAATTCAAGCTCAAAGCAGGCTAACTAGAGGTAGAAGTATAGAAGAAAGAACAGAGATAAGTTAGATGTATAAGATCTTGCAGCCATTGTAGGATCTGGTTATTCGTTTCTGCTATCTCTGATAAATTAATGAAAACAATCAGAAGGCAAAAGAAGTTAGGCTAATCAGCAAGCTTAGAGTAAAATACAAAGAATCATGTCCTAAATTCTTCTCTTACCAGGATATTTCAAATGATTTTTAAAATTTGGACTCCTTTGTGTATGACAGTTCATTTCTGTAATCTCAGCTACTTGGGAGACATAGGTAGAAGGAAGGGGGAAGTGAGAACCTATCAGAAAAATAAAGCAAAAAGAGCCAAGGTGGGAGGTGTGGTTCAGAGTTTGAAGTGCCTGTATACCAAGGGCAATGCCTTGGGGTCAAACCCCAGTACTGCAAAAAAATTAAAATAAATGAACCAGGCACCCCGTAATCCAAGCACTCGGGAAGAAGAGGCAGGAGGAAAGCTAGACCAAAGTCCAGCCTAAGGCACACAGCAAGCCCTGTTCTCAAGATAGTTAAGAGAAGAATGATTGTTTACCTCTCAATTCCTCATTTAACAAGAGCTTTAGCATCAGTTCCCCACACACAGCACAAAGAAAAATGGGGTGGGAAGAAAGGATGGACACATGAATACATGTATGTGGTCAGAGGCAACTGAACTCTGTCTCCCTCCCCCTTTCTAAGCCTAAGTCCGTTCAGTTGTCAAGACCAGATGAAAACCACATTTTCAGTCCTCCTCTCCTACACAACACTGACACCTGCCTGGGCTAACCCACCAGAATAAAACATTGTGCATGTTCAACTTCCAGGAATCCAATCTCTCCAGTCTAGCAACAAGGTGCCAGGGCAGGCTGCACACCCAGTTCATCAATTCACAGACATTGTGGCTATTCCTGCCCACTGCCAACTGCCCACGGCATTTCCTCAGCAGCACATTGGGAGTTGGGCACACTGCCCCTATAATGTGGCAAAGAAATGAGCCCAGTTTGACGGTGCCCTCAGGAGGAAAGTGAGTTCAAGGATGGCCTGGTCTTGATTGAGACACTCTCATTTCTCAGAAAATACAACAAAATGTCTTTCAGAGAAGACATCTACACATAGCCAGGAAGCCTGCTACCCACAACCTGGCCACACCAGTACCCTCATGAGTCTACCTACTGGAGAGAAGCTCCTGTGGGCCACACTGAGCCCAAAGAGAACCCCTTCAAGGTGGAGTGCACAGCTCAGAACATGCTGAGCCTCTAACGGGAGGAATGCAAATGGCAGGGTGTCTGGGCAGACCAGGTCTAGGGACTGAGGGCTGGACAAGTTTTTGGCAAGAGGCCAAGAGCCAGCTGGCTGAGGCTGGGAAAACCCCAGGGCAAGGTGTCAGATGAGTGGCCCAGGGCTGGCCTGTGGGATCTGCAGGCACCTTGAAATGAGTGACCAGGGCCAACAGGGGTCCCCGGGAAAATGGGATGAGGGGCTGAGGGCCGGGCTGGGCTTTAAGGCAGCCAGGATGAGGGCCAGGGTTTCTGAGAAGTCCAGAAGGAGAAGCTCAGGGCCAGCCATTCCCAGTAACAGCCATTATAGGCCCAACAGTCAGTCTCTTACCTTCCTTCCCAGGATCAGTACTCCACTGCATGCACATGTTTTGTTCTTCATGTATAGTCCATTATGTGTGAATACTCCACTGCAATCACATGCCATGTTCTCTGGGTACAGTCCAGAATGTAAATACTCCACTGCATGCAGAAATTGTGTTCCCTGTTTATAGCCCATTCTGTGTAAATACTCCACTGCATGTACATGTCATATTCTCCATGTACAATCCACTGTGTAAATACTTAATTACCTGTACAAGTCATGTTCCTTGTATACAGCCCATTGTGTGTAAATACTCCCCTGCAGGCACACATTGTGCTCTCCATGTATAGTCCACGGTGTGTAAATACTCCACTGCACGCACATGTAGTGGACTCTGTGCACAGTCTACTGTGTGTAAATACTCACTGTGTGCAAACATTGTATTCTCTGTATACAGCCTACTGTTTGTTAGTACTTCACTGCATGCACACATCACGCTCTCCATGCACAGTGCACTGTGTGTAAATACGCCACTGCATGTACAACAAGTGTTCTACATGAACAGCCCATGGTGCATCATTACTTCCCTGTGTGCACACACCTTATTCTCTGTGTACAGTCCACAGTTTGTAAATACTCCACTGTGTGAACACATCATGTCTCCATGTACAGCCCACTGTGTGCACACTCCGTGTTATCTGTGTGCAGCCCACTGTGTGTCCAATCCATGATGTGCACATGCCATGGTCTCTGTGTACAGCCTACTCTCTCTGTGGATAGCCCACTATGAGTCAATACTCCAGTGTGTGCACATATTCTCCCTGTACAGCCCCTGGTGTGTAAATACTCCACTGTGGATACATGTGGTGTTCTCTGTGTACAGTTACCTGCCAAGGGGTCCTTAGGGTTCTTCCGGCTTCATTGACTATGGTGAGCAATGTTGTATGAACATAGTGTGTGTCCCTGCCTTCTACTGTTGGCATGCACTTGGGAGCTATAGGTGCATACCATCTCCCTGCACTGCCATTTGGGGAACAAGCCTCAGCTCTGTAAACCTCCAGGAAACGCTAAGCACATCACCTCTTAGAATCTAGCACAATCAGTCCTCTCTGATTTTGTCACTTTAATAAATTTAAAGTCGATTTTGATCCACATGTCCCTTATCACTGGTGTTGGGCATATTCTCCCTGTACCTGTCATGATATCCACAGGGTCTTTTGTGACTTGTTAAATGCATTTTGCCCAATTTTTACCATGTTTCTTATTGTTACCTTCAAATAGTTTTACAGGAGAGTTTTGATTTATGTGCACAGCATATCTTGAACAATCATTCTCCCTCCATCAGATTCTGTTCATCCACCTATCCCAAACCCACCTATCTCATGCAGTTTCCAAGTTTTTTTTCACATACATATATTGAGAATGATATGTATATGCTCCCACCATTCTTCTATCAATTCATTTCCCCTCCCTTTAGTATCCACCTGCTCTAGTCAAGACACATTTCAATTTCTTCATAGTAATTTTTTCTTAAATAATTAGCTTTTGATGGGGTTTTTGATGGGGTTTTCTATGGAATCTCACTACAGCTTATACCATACTTTAGTCAATTTGGTATGACATATATACAGATATATGTAGATATATCTGTATGTATCTACATATATATATATATATATATATATATATATATATATATATATATGCTTTTCATATATGTCATGCCAGCTTATACCATAGTCAGATTGGTAAGACATGTATGTATTTATATATATTTGTTTTAGGTGTAAGACTCACATGTGTTCCAAGCACTAGTGGCTTAAGTTCATAATTCTAGTCAGTTGGGAGGCTGAGGTCTGCTTGTAGTTCAAAGCCCGTCAGGCAAGACAATCTGTGATATTATTATCTCCAATTAACCAGACAAAACCTAGGAATGGAGTTGTAGCTCAAGTGGTAGAGGGCTAGCCTTGAGTGAAAAAACTAAGGGACAGCATCCTGAATTCAAGGCCCTGTACTGACAACAAAAAAGAAGTTAAAGAAGATTTGCATATGAGAGAAGACATGAGCTCTTTATCTTTCTGAGAATGGTTGCTTCACTTCAGATTCATCCATTGCCCAGCCAAAAAAAAAAGTTTGTCTGTGTGTGTGTGTGTGTGTGTGTGTGTGTGTGTGTGTGTGTGTGCATGTGTCTGTGTGTGTCTGTGTCTGTGTGTAATGGTCCTGGGGTTTGAACTCAGGGCCTGGGTACTATTTCTGAGCTTTAATGCTCAAGGTTATCATTCTACCATTTGACTCATCTCTTCTTCTGGCTTTTTGGTGGTTAATTGAAGAGAAGAGTCTCATTGACTTTCCTGCCAAGGCTACCTTTGAACCACAAGCAGATCAGTTCTCAGCCTCCTGAATAGCTAGGATTACAGATGTGAGCACCAGAACCCAGAAGAAGTATATATGATTTTAATTTTTTTATGGGAGTCTAAAGTTCCTGAGTCTCATAAAAGGCTTTGCATTTAGACTCTTGGCCATTGTTGGAATACCTAAGACTTTGAAGAGTCTTGAAGAATTTGCCTTGTGAGAGGAACATGAGGCTACAGGGCCCAGGGGCAGGATGTTATACCTGTAGTATGATATATCCCCCACCAGCTCATATTTTCAAGGCATACTGCTCAACTAGTGCTGCTATTTTGTGAGACTGGAAACTTTGGGACGGTGGACTGGCTGGAGGAAGTAGGTTACGGGGGGTTGTGGGGCAGGGAGGCTGTGAGATTATACAGGGTCTCCAGTTCCCTCTCCTTTCTCTGCATACTGGCCTTCATGATGTGGGATGTTCTATTTTACCCCATCCTCAACCATTATGAACTAACATCTCTAATACCATGAGCCAAAACAGACAGTTCTTTCCTTTGTTCCTCCGAAGTATTTGGATATAACTACAGAAAAGTGATCAAAAACAAATATCTCAGCCACACATGACGATTGGGCTTCCAAAATATGGTACTGACAGATGGAAATGCTGACTTTGTATATTTTTACTCTAGCTGAAAGCTTCTGTATTTTTACAGAGCACAGGAATTTCCTAAGGATGTTATAAAGTATAAATTCATATTTAGCAGCTCTAATGTAGGCCTGGAATTCTGCTGGTCAAAAAATCGTCCTTGGAGGAGAAAGGTATTAGCTTACTTCTGAACAAAAATTTGAAATAGAAGTAGAATGGCACACATATTTCAGCATCTTAGACAACCCAGCTTTAGCAAGGACCTGGTATATTTTTCAGATAGCAAAACAATATTTTGGAGGATCTAAGTATCTTGTCTGTCCCCACTAGCTCCTTTATATAATTTGGATTACTGATAGAGTTATGTATCTACACAGAAGTATTCTTTGAAGGTGTTTCTGAAAACCAGTACTTCCAGCTAACAATATTGTTTGTTCCTTGCTTACATATGCCTTCCTCCTCCTCTTCCTCCTGCTCTTGCCCCTCCTCCTTCTACATTTTTATTTTTATTTTTTTGGTTGGTTGTGGAGATTTAGCTTTTTTGTTCAAGGTGTGTTCTACTACTTGAGCCATATTTCTTTTTCTGGCTTTTTGATCGTTAATTGGAGATTAGAGTTTCATGGACTTGTCTGCACAATCTGGCTTCAAACTGCAATCCTCAGATCTCAGCGTCCTAAGTAGCTAGGATTACAGGTTTGACCACTGATTCCCATTGTTACTGTAAATAGGTCTTTAAGAATAGATTGCCCTACTAAAACCCCAACTTTTAGATCAGTGCTTATCACTAAACCACCAGGTGAGGAGAGCAGACTCAGGACAGTCTCCCTGGACTGACAGACCTAGCTCTTCCTCTTAGAACACTCATGCCACAGAACATGGGCAAATGAAGGCATCCATGTCATTAAGGAGATACATGGATTGCACAAGGAGGTCAGAAGTATGAATGGAACTTAATAGGCAATGTATAAGATTCAGCTCCAATAACCAGTAAAAATAAACAGTATCACATCTACTTGATCTTGTGATGTATCTTGTGTGTCATATATTAATTTGTTGAATTTTTATGTTTTGTTTTTCTTTTAGCCTGCCCTGGGGCTTGAACTCAGGATTTGGGTGGTGTCCCTGAGATTTTGTGCTCAAGACTAGTGCACTACCACTTGAGGTACAACTCCACTTTTGGCTTTTTGTGGTTAATCGGATATAAGAATCTCATGGCCATTTCTGCATGGGCTAGATTTGAACCCTAAACTTCAGATCTCAGCCTCCTGAGTAACTAGGATTACAGGAATGTGTCAAAGGCACCTAGCCCTTTATATAATTTTAACACATTAAAACTATTTGTCTTGAACAAAGAAATAAAAACAAGAAATTCTTTCATCCAGACAATAAATAATTACAGAATGAAAGGTGACTTTCAAGGCACTGAAGCTGCTCTTTCTTGGCTTCACCAAGATGTAATCGAAAGGAGTAACTACTGAAAGTTGAACTCTCAATTGAATTAAATTCTAAGTCTATCTGAAGATTTTGTAATCCAGGCTTGAATGTAAGGCCTGGGCACTGTCCCTAAGCTTTTCAGCTTAAGAATTGAGTCATGGCTCCCTTTGGGGCCTTTTTGGTGGTTGATTGGAAATGAGAATGTCAGAGACTTTCTGCCATAGGCTGGCTTTGAAATGCAATCATGAATAGCTACGACTCAGCCTCCTGAATAGCTATGACTGTAGGCATGAGCCACTGGTACTTGCCAATTTCATATTGTGTTTAATGAATCTCTTAAAACTCAAAGCATTTTACATTTTGTGTACAGTTTAGGTTCACTGTGTATCCATTGGTGGTAATAACCACTGGGATATATATAATATTACATACATATTTTCTACATTATGGGGATATGTGTATTTACTTTTTATAATTACTATGGATCATTTTCACATCTTGAGTTATTTGATGTTTGCAAAATTGATCACATCAAGCACAGTGTTGTAAATAACTCTTGCTAATGCAGTCTGATTTATTTCATGAATGTATTTAAGATTGTAATCTCCCAGCAGAAAATGATCAGTAAAATATGTGAGACCTCTTATTATAAGGTCTACAGTAAATTCAGAAACCAGTGACTAGATCATATCAGCAAGAGACAACTTATCTCCAATTCAGCCATCTTAAAGCGGTTCTTAGTTCTGAAGCAAATAGGATTGATTTACTTACAGTTATTATTGTCTTTGTGATTTGGAAATAAGGATTCAATGCTCATAAGACAAGCCCTAAGCACTTGTATGCTAACCTTGCTGGAAGGAAAATAGGAATAAAGTGGGGAACTGGTCTGATTCCAGAAGTCCAATGGGAAAACAATAACCCCTTCTCTCAAGTGGATGGTTTTATGGTGGTATAGTGGCAGCTTAAAGGTACCAGAGACAATATTGACTGCTACTGTTCTTCACAAAGTATGGTCTCTTGTATAGGTATTAATGTTGTTGCATAGAGAATCTTCAGGATGGGATGTAGCTCTGTGGCAAAGTGATTGTGTAGCAAGCACAATGTCCTGGGTTAAATTCCCACTACCAAAAAAGAACAGACCAAAACAAGAATCTTCTGTTGGAATTGGTAGTTCACACCTATGGTCCTAGTTACTTAGGAGGCTGAGATCTGAGGATCAATGTTTGAAACCAGCCTGTGTAAAAATCGTGAGACTAGGGAGTTCTGGGAAGATGGCGGAGGAGAAGCTGGAGGCTAAAGAAGCTCTCCCATAGAAAGAAGTTTTAGAGTTCCAGTGAACAGTCCTAAGCCAGAGAATCACACCAAGTGTGCCATCACAGGACAGAGAGTTAGGCCAGAAAGGGAAAATCCAGGCAAGGAGACAGATCTGAGTTCTTGCCAGCAGCTGCCACCGCAGCAGCCTGGCCGAACCCACCATACCTGAATCATAGAGCGTCCGAGACGAAGGAGCCAGACACAGCAGGCGAGCGGATTCTACTCAACACCAGCAAGAACCGACAAGGAGCAGACATCTTCATCCTGCAGTTCACAGAACAGAGACGACCTAGGAACCAATACGACGTGAGTAGAAGCTTGACATCCTCACTCCTTCTCAGGGAGCAAGGAGGGAAGGCCACCTGTCCCCCACCACAGTATCGGAGACCTCCATCTTGGATACTGACAAAGATCGGCAGAGCTGCTAGCTCCAACTCAGGGTTTGGAATAAAAGGAGTCATTAACAGGTCAGAAGAACCTAACCTGACCTGCCAGACTCAGTTCCACCCAGGGAAAAGTAACCCAGCTCGGGTGCCAGGCCTAGGAGTGGCTTTCTTCACTGGGTAATTAGAGCCAGAGGTTGCCCCTCCCTTTAACAGCCTTGACAATCAATTGGAATTCAGTAAACATAAACCCTGAGAATGGCTCCAGGTTGGATTCTGTGAGTTTCTCACAAACTAGCTCCCGGGAAAAGCTACTGTTTGCTGAAAGGCCTCAACTCTACCCAGAACCTAGCCTCATCACAACATCTCCAAACTTGAGGAAAAAGCCACCTCCCTCTTTTGTGATACTCAAAGCAAATCTCACTCCCATTGAACTAAACTGGGAGGAGGACTGCAAAATCTTGGTTAAAGCAGAGCATTTTTCTTCCTGTCCAAACAAACTGACTTAAGAAACCAACCAAGCCACAGGACCACAAGCAGACCAGAGACTCCAACAAGAGGCTGATTACCAACACAAGGGAGATACAGGATTTTTCCCAACCCACAGAAAAAAATCAAAGAACTTTTTTTTTCTTCTTCTTCTTTATTTTTTATACCTTTTATAAAAAATATTTTTTCTTTTCTAAAACTTTTTTAATTTTTAAATTTTACCTTTTTTGAAAAAATCGTTTTCTAGTAACCTTTTTTTCTTCTTATACTCTTTATTTTATGGATACATGTGTGTGTGCGTTTTTCTTTCTTGTTTTTCTTTCCTTTTTTTAAAAAAAATTCTTTTTGTTTTTTACTTAGCTCTACTGAACTTCTGATCTTTTTTTCTTCCTTATCTTTTTCACCTATTCTTCTCTTTCATTCTTCTTTATGTGACTTAATTGTTGTTCTGCACTTCCTCAGATAAACCCGTAGTTGACTATTAGACCCTATTCCCCATTGTGTACACACTTAATCCACAAATTTATTACTCAATTCAAAATGTCTGAGTCTTAAATTCCCTAATGGCAGTACTACCTCTTTATACCTATATAATATTTTAAGTATTTTAAAAGTTTTTCACATCTCCTTTTATCCCTCCCAACTTTCATTATATTCAAGTTCTTTGAATAGATTGTTCTTGAATCTGCATATTTTTAATTTTTACTTTTCTCTTTTTTCTGGTCTTTTTTTTCCCTATCCCTTTCTTCTTTTTTTCTCTCTCTCTACATTCATCCTATCCAACCTATTTCCTGCTTTGAGATTAGGACTTAGTTAAGTTAACTCTCCCTGTACCTTCCCACATCACTCTATTCCTATTTTTTATCCACATCTCTCCCTAACCCTAATAACTTCTGGTTTTCCAAATTCTTCTTTGCGGTTCATAGCCAATTAATATATAGTTGTTTGAAGTTGAATAGAGGTATCTGTTGAACTAGATTGTATCTACAGATTATTGACTGTGCAAATTCAGACTTTGGTTGAGGCTTGCCTTAAGTTAGTGTTCTAGCACAAAACTGGTGTTATTTTCATCCCAAATGGGCAGTGTAAGCCAGAAAACCACAAGAAAAATGTGAAGTCCAGGTATCTCCACTCCCACTCATGATAATCAGGGTACAGAACACATAATGAATAATCCAAAGGAGAGTTCCCAAATAGCTCTACAAACACTGCTGGAAAACATGAAATGAAAAATTGAAATGAAAATGAAAATGAAATGAAATTGAAATGAAAATGAAACAATTGAAAACATACAAAGGACTTTGCATGAGCGTGATAGGGAGAGAGGGGAGGCAAACAAAAGGTCAATGCAGGAAAAGATTGAAAACCTACAAAAGACTCTGTTTGAGCCTGAGAGGGAGAGAGAGGAGGAAATCCAAAGGTATATACAGGAAGCTACTCAGAAACTGATACAGGATTTGCGTGAGCAGCTCAAGAATACTCAAAGAGAAAGTCAGGAATGGCATGAACATGCTGAGAACACTCAAATAGAACTACAGGGATGGCATGAATGGGAGGAAGCTAAGCAAAGAGTAATACAGGAATTGAGAAAGCAGGATGAGAATACACAAAGATCACTAATTGCATTCATAGGATCCATTAACAAAGAGCTGAAGGAAGTCAGGGAGACCACAAAGGGAATTCTGAATGGAACCCAACAGAAGGAATTGCAGTCCAAGGAAACCATAAAACCAGTCAACTAAATAATTTGAGAATAAAAACTGAACACCAAATTAAGGAAGTAAAGAAGTTCATACAAGATTTAAAACAAAGCTTCAACAAAGAATTTGAAGCCAACAAAGTTGACCAGTTAGAATGAAAAGAAATAAAAAACAAAGTAGAAAGTCTTGACAGCAGGTTAAACCATGCAGAAGATTGAATCTTGGGGATTGAAGACAGCCTAGATATTATAAAGAAAGAACATACAACATTCAAGACAAGTCCGAGAAATATGGTAGATCTATCCAACACTTGGAAGACCCCATCAGAAGGCCTAATCTAAGGATAATGGGTGTAGAGGAGTACATAGAAACAGAAGTTAATGGTCTAGGAAATTTTTTTATCAGGATCCTAGCAGAGAACTTCCCAAACATGCAAAAAGATAGGCCTATTCAGATACAAGAAGCTTTTAGAACTCCAAACAGACCAAACCAGAATAGGACATCCCACCATCACTGTATGATCCACACAAGATCAACTCAGACCAAGGAAAAGATCCTTAAAGTTGTGAAGGAGAAAAGATTAATCACCTATAAAAACAAAGCAATTAGAATCACCTCAGATTACTCTGCAGAGTCAATCAAAGCAAGAAGAGCCTGGAATGATGTATGCCATGCCCTAAAAACAAACAACTATCAACCAAGAATACTGTACCCAGCTGAACTCTCCTTCATAACTGAAGGCCAAATAAAAACCTTCCATAGCAAAGAAAAATTGAAACAATACATCTCCAACAAACCAGCCCTAAAAAAGATTCTTAAAGATGTCCTACATATAGAAAAACAAAAAGAAAAAAATAAAGTCCCAGAAACTGTACATAACTGAGAATCCAAAACCATAGGAAGAACCCAGTTTTCACAGCCCCCTAAAAGGTGGAAAAAATGTCAGGAACACCCAAATTCGTGTCAGTCCTTTCTATCAACATTACCAGACTTAATTCATCAATTATGCGACATTGACTGTCTAGTTGGATTAAAAAACAAGATCCTTCTATCTGCTGCCTTCAGGAGTCACATCTTGCACATAAAAACAAAAACATTTTCAATGTTAAAGGCTGGAGCAAAATCTACCAAGCAAATGGCCGTCATAAACAGGCAGGAGTTGCAATCGTAATATCAGATAAAATAGTCTTCAAATTAAAATTCGTGAGAAGAGGTAAAGTATGTTGCTACATAATAATTAAGGGATCTCTCCTTCAGGAGGATATTACAATTCTAAATATCTATTTGCCAAACAATGGAGCACCCAAATTTATCCAAGAAACATAACTTTCCCTCAAATCCCACATAGATCCAAAGACATTAATTGCTGGGGATTTTAACACACCACTCTCCCCACTAGATAGATCAACTCGGTGAAAACTCTACAGAGAAACTGCAGATCTAAACAGCTGCATAGATCAACTAGATTTAACAGACATCTACCAAATATTTCACCCAACAGCATAAGAATACACATTTTTCTCAGCAGCACATGGAACATTTTCTAAAATAGACCACATTTTAAGCCACAAAGCAAACTTGTCCAAATTCAGAAACATTGAAGTTATACCTTGCATTCTCTCTGACCACAAGGGAATAAAATTAGAAGTCAACACCAAAAGCCACCAAAGAAAGCCTGGTAACACATGGAGGCTGAACAACACACTGCTGAGTCATGAGTGGGTCATGGAAGAGATTAGAAAGGAAATTCAAATGTTCATGATATTCAACCAAAATGAACATACAAATTATCAACTCCTCTGGGACACAGCAATGGCAGTACTCAGAGGCAAGTTTATAGCTCTGAGCTCCTACATCAACAAATTGGAGAGATCTGAAAGCAAAAATTTAAAGACACATCTAAACTTCCTTGAAAAAGAGCAGCAAGATAAACCCCAATCCACTAGATGGAAAGAAATAATTAAAATTAAATCAGAAATGAAAGAATTATAATACAAAAAAAACTATAGAAAGAATCAACAAAACAAAGAGTTGGTTCTTCGAAAAAATTATAAAAATTGACAGACCCTTAGCAAATTTTATCAGAAAAAGAATAGAAAACACCCAAATAAATAATCTCAGAGATGAGCATGGAAACATCACCAGGGAAACAGCCAAGATTCTGAACATTATAAGGGAATATTCTCAAATTTTTATGCTAATAAGTTTGAGAACTTGACAGAAATGGACCTTTTGCTAGCAAATATTGACATGCAAAAACTAAACCAAGATGAGTTAAACCAGCTTAACAGGCCCATATCAAGCATTGAAATAGAAACAGCAATAAGTGACCTCCCAGCTAAGAAAAGTCCAGGACCAGATGGTTTTACAGTAGAATTCTACAAGGCCTTCAAAGCAGAGCTCACACCAATAGTCCTCCAACTCTTCAATGAAATTGAAAGAGAAAGTTCACTACCGAATACATTCTCTGAAGCCATCATAACCCTCATCCCCAAAACAGGCAGGGACTCATTAAAGAAAGAGAAGTATAGACCCATTTCTTTGATGAACATTGATGCAAAATTTCTCAACAAAATTTTGGCCAATCGACTTCAACAATTCATCCAAAAAATCATACACCAGGACCAAACAGGATTCATTTCAGGGATGCAAAGCTGGTTCAATATAAGCAAATCAATTAATATTATTCATCACATCAACAGGGCAAGGATAAGAAACACATGGTTATCTCAATAGATTCAGAAAAAGCATTCGACAAGATCCAACACCCCTTTATGATGAAGGTTTTGGAAAATTTAGGAATCCAAGGAACATTCCTCAATACAATAAAGGCTTTATATGACAAACCTACAGCCAGCATTATACTTAATGGTGAAAAACTAAAGCCATTTCCTCTTAACTCAGGAACAAGACAAGGATGTCCACTCTCTCCACTTCTCTTCAGTCTATTATTAGAATGCCTAGCTACAGCAATAGGACAAGATGCACACATAAAGGGGATCCAAATAGGGAAAGAAGAAATAAAACTCTCCCCCTTTGCAGATGACATGATCTTGTATTAAAGAATCCCATCGACTCCACTACCAAATTACTCAAGCAGATTCAAAACTTTGGCAAAGTAGCAAGGTATAAAATTAACCCCCCAAAATCAATGGCCGTGCTGTATGCCAACAATGAGAAAAGTGTGGCTGAAATTAGGAAAGCAACTCCATTAGTAATAGCCCCACAAAAAATAAAATTCCTAGAAATTAACTTAACCAAAGAAATGAAGGACTTCTATGATGAAAACTCTGAAACCTTGAAAAAGGAAATCAAAAGAGAACTTAGAAAATGGCCAATCCTCCCATGCTCCTGGATTGGAAAGATTAACATTGTGAAAATGGCAATAATTTCCAAGGCTCTGTACAAATGCAATCCGATACCTATCAAAATTCCTATCTCATTTTTCAAGGAAATAGAAGAGGCAATCCAAAAATTCATATGGAACAATAAAACACCCCGAATAGCAAAAACGCTCCTCAACAGAAAGAACACTGCTGGAGGAATATCAGTACCAAATTTCAAACTCTACTATAAAGCCATAGTAATCAAAACAGCTTGCTACTGGCATAAGAATAGACCCCAAGACCAATGGAATAGAATTGAAAACCCAGAAATGAACCTACAGACCTAGAGCCAACTAATCTTTGATAAGGTAGCTAAAATAATAGAATGGAAGATAGACAGCCTCTTCAGTAAATGGTGCTAGCAAAATTGGTTAACTACTTGTAGAAAACTAAAGCTAGATCCTTATATATCACCCTGCACCAGAATCAATTTCAATTCCAAATGGATCAACAAACTCAGAGTCAAAGCAGACACTGAAAACATTACAGGATGGAGTAGAAGAAACCCTAGGTCTCCTTGGCTCAGGCCGGAATTTTCTTAATAGAGACCCAGAAACACAACAAATCAAAAAAGTTTGGACAAATGGGATTGAATGAAGTTGCAGAGCTTCTCCATGGCAAAGGACATAGCTAGCAAGATCAATAGAAAGCCGACGGATTGGGACAAGATATTCACTAGCCATACAATAGACAAGGGTCTCATATCTAAAATATACTTGGAACTCAAAAAATTAAATCCCTCAACAACAAATCCTCAAAGAAACAACTCCCCAATAAATAAGTGGGCTAAAGACTTAAAGAGAAACTTCTCTGAAGAAGAAAGAAGAATGGCAAATAGACACATGAAGAAATGCTCAACCTCCCAAGCCATAAAAGAAATGCAAACAAAAACAATATTGAGATACCACCTCACCCCAGTTAGAATGGCAAAAATCAAGAACTCTAACAACAACTGATGCTGGAGGGGATATGGACAGAAGGGAACCTTACTTCATTGTTGGTGGGAATGTAAACTTGTTCACCACTTTGAAAAGCAGTATGGAGGTTCCTCAAAAGACTTCACATAGAGCTCCCCTATGACCCAGCAATCCCACTTTTCGGCATTTACCCAAATGTTTACAAACAAGACCAAACTAAAGCTACCAGCACAACTATGTTTATTGCAGCATTATTTACCATAGCTAAGATCTGGAACCAACCCAGATGCCCCTCAGTAGATGAATGGATCAAGAAAATGTGGTATATACACACAATTGAATTCTATGCCTCCATCAGAAAGAATGGCATTTCCCCATTTGTTAGGAAATGGAAAGGCTTGGAAAAATTATATTCAGTGAAGTAAGCTGAGCCCAAAGAAACATAGGTCCCATGATTTCCCTTATTAGAAATATCTAGTATATGTATGAGTCAAGCAGAAAAAGTCAGATAATATGAAGTTAGGAAAATGAACCCTTAGATATATATTTAATTGTTTTTTTTCTTTCATGCATTTGTTTCTAACGCATTTATGATTGTTTCTTTGTTGTTTTTATGTCCCTCCCCCACAGTATAACTCCTGCTCTCACTATATTTGATGTCCGTATCGTTTGTGGAGGAGATGGGGAAAAACAAGTCATTTAAGGATACAGGTGGAACCGTTGCAACAAGTTGTCATGTCGAAAACTAACTTTACAACTTTGGTGCAGGGGGGTAGAATTGCGTCGGGGGTTGAGGGGATGCTGGGAAGAGATGTGTAGGGTAAACAAAGGAGGAGGCTGCAAAGCTTAATAAGAAATGTACTTATTATCTTTCCCATGTAATTGTAACCCTCTGTACAGTATGTTCACAAAAAATTAAAAAAATAAATAAAATAAAGTATGTTATACTCTTCAACTGCTTTGTTAGGTAACAATTCCTTTATACAATGACTTAAAGCTTCAATATGCCAAAGTACATAGCTAGCAAGATAAATAGAAAAAAAATCGTGAGACTATTATCCCCAATTAATCAGGAAAAATACAAAATTAGAGGTGTGGTTCAAGTGGTAAAATGTCAAACTTGACACAACAAAAGCCAATCTCTTGCTTGAGAGTACCTGAATTCAAAACCCAATACCAGCACAATTAAAAAGAAAACCTTCAGAATTTGGGTGGTGGCTCACATCTCTAATCCTAGCTACTCAGGTAGCTGACCTCTGAGGATTGAGATTTGAAACTAGCTGGGCAGACAAGTCCTCATGAGATTCTTATCTCCAATTAGACACTAAAAACTGGAAGTGGGGTTGTGGCTCAAGTGGTAAGACACTAACCTTGAGCAAAAACTGGCTCAGGGACAGTACTCAGCCTCTATGGTCAAGCCCCAAAACAAACAAAAACAAATCTTCAAAAAATTTAAGATGACTCTATCTACCATTAAGCCTGACTTAAATTTATGTGGTCGATGAAGAATGACACTAATAACATAGTTAATAACAAGAATTCTCATGAGGATTTATTCTGTGATGGCACTGTGCTGATCACTGTATATAAATGATGTCATTCCAATTTCAAAATAGCCCTTAGAGGTAGGGACTGTGATGTCTCCATTTTACAAATGACAAAAAAAAGCACCAGAAATACGTATCCAAAATCACAGAGTTAATGGGTTGAAGGATCAGGGCTCAAAACTTTATCTGGGTACAAAGTATACTTTCTCCTTAAATTGTGCTAAATATTTATTACTTTCACAATGTGAAACTGTGTAAGTCAGTAACATTTAGCGATTCACAATTTTTTTTTGGCTACTATTGCATTATTTCTGGAGCATTTTTATTACCCTAAAGAAGACCTATTAAGGAGTAATTCTCCAACATTACATTTTCCCTAATTCCTGTTAGCACTAATGTACTCTGTCCCTATGGATTTGTATGTTCTACAGATATTTTATATCAGTGGAATCATACAATAAATGGCCTTTTACATCTGGCTTCTTTTAGTTAGTTCAGTGTTTGGAAGGTTAGCTATGTCACTGCATGCATCACAACCTTTTGTACAATGAGGAGGCAGTGGCTCACTCCTGTAATTCTAATCAGAAGGCTGAGATCTGAAGATCACAGTTCAGAGCAAGCCCAGGCAGTCAAGTCAATGAGATTCTTATCTCTGATTAACCACCAGAAATCTAGGAGTGCCAGTATGGCTCAAACTGGTAGATCACTTACCTTGAGGGAAAAAAGCTCAGGGCAGCACTCAGGCCTTGCATTCAAACCCCAGAACCACAAAAAAGCAAAATATGAAACACACCTTCTGTACATATAATCTTTTTTCCAGTTTATTTTATTGTTAAACTTATTTAATGACAAGTAGGGAGGTAGGGAGGTTCCCAAGTGGGTTAAGTTGGAAGTTCCATAAAATTCAGGATCTAGATTTTCTCCATAAGTATAGTTGCAATAAAGGGTTAGATGGAGAGAAGAGTTTTTTCCAGACTTGTCTGCCCAGGATGGTTTTGAACCACGATCCTGACATCACAGTCTTCTCAGTAATTAGGATGCTAGGCAAACCACCGTTACCCATCTTCAATTTCTTTTTATGTGTAAGAAAAGCTTGCCCTGTTTTCCCCCTCCAATCTGCCCTGCCAGATATTAAAGACAAGATATTGCTCAGCAGTTGCTGGCAAAGGAATGGAATTACAATGAGTGATGTAAGATTAATGAAGGTTGAGGCTGGAAGGGACCCCTTTTCCCCTGTGGACCACAGTTACCTGATGCCTGAGCAAAATCCAAAATGTAAGAGAAAGTGATGTCTGTTAGATGGGGCAGCCATCAATGTGTAGGAAAGTTTTCCTGAAGGAAACCCACCTGTTCTGAGCTCCAGGCCTTAAATGAATGTCGGAAATGACAAACAAAACCATCCTAATCACCAACCTCAACATGCCCAAGATGAAACTCATGGTCCCTTACCAGTGTTGTATTTAGTTGTCAAAAGCATTCGCATTTCAGATGCCCGCACCAGCAAAAGAATCCTCACATCAGCTTAATCATCCATACCAAGCACAGTCCCAAGTCCTGCTGATCTAGTCACTCTTACTTATATCCACTGCTACCATCCTAAGTCCAAGTGACCTCATCAGTTCTTCCCTGGATAATCCCCTCCAGTTTCTTCACAGCAGAGCTAGAGTGGCCCTTTCTAATGTAAATTGCTTGTGTTTAAGGCACTGCTCCTGGAATGAAGACTAAAATTAGGTCTTTATCTAATCCTTCTCATCCCAGTCACACTGCTTTTCTTTGAGTTTAATAAGGTTAGCTCTCCATCCCACCTCAAGACGTCCTCATCTGCCCCTTGTCGCTTTTCCCTTTCACCTTAACTTTCATTTTCAAAGGAAAGCTTTCCCACTCATCCTCATGGTCAGACCCTTGCACTAAGAATCACATCCTCATGGTCAGATTCTTGCACTAGAAGCCATGTTCTCATGGTCAGACCCTTGTACTAGGAGTCACGCCCTCATGACTAGATGCTTGCACTTGGAGTCACGTCCTCATGGTTACATTCTTGCACTAGGAGTCACATTCTCACGGTCAGACCCTTACACTAGAAGTCACATCCTCATGGCCGGACCCTTGCACTGGGAGTCACATCCTCGTGGTCAGATCCTTGCACTGGGAGTCACGTCCTCTTGGTTAGATCCTTGCACTGGGAGTCTTGTCCTCATGGCCATTTCCTTGCACTAGGAGTCACATCTTCAGGGTAGAACCTTGGACTGGGAGTTAGAAAGGATTATGTCTTTCTTTTTTCTCAGTATGCAGACTAAGGTCTAAGGTCCATAACAAGAAGCAGCTGGTGCTTCCTCAACAACACATTAAATGCTAAGTTCATGGCTGTTGAATGGCTAAGTGAATGTGTAACCTTCACAGAAGTGAGGCAGACACGGAAAGTGCCCCAAGCTCCATGGATTACAGGATGGCCAAGACTGACACCTTGGTCAGCAGGCAGTGCAAGTCACCTGTGACCATCTGTGGTGGTTTCGCACCTGGCCCCGCCCCTCCGGAACAGGCCGGGGGTGGGGCATGGAGGACAAGTGAAGTAACAGCCGCCAGCCTGTGATTGGGTTCTCTGGCGCGCCTGTTGGGGAAGGGGCGTGTCTCTGCGCACTGATTGGCTGTCTCACAGTGGTTGGGTGGGCAGCGGTTGAGGCAGCTCAGGAGCAGGCGCTTGGAGGGACTGGACAGGGTCCAGCAGAAAGGGAGGAGGCAGGCGGCATGGGTCCTTAACACAGGATGCGCTGAGCATTGCTTGAGTGGGCTGCCTGCGGCGGCCCGCAGTGACCGAAGCAGGATAAGGGCGCCCTGGTGCCCTATGGCCACCACCATGGCTGCGATGCAGAAAAGCTTTAACTGGGTCATGGCCAGCTGCTTTCTCCAGCTGCTGGAAGGTGAGTCTGACCCGTTCCACATCCTGTGAGAGGCCAATGGCTGGCACCAGCAGTTGCAGTTGCACAGCTGCAAGCAATACAAGGCCGCCATGGCAGCTGCGGCCCCGATGGAGCCCTTCAAGAACTTAGGTTCCCAGATCTGAAGCTGGCGGTGGCGGCAGGGAGTCTCAGAAGAAACTCAAGAGCCTCCCGATTCCCGGTGAGCCTTGGCAGGACAGCCCAGGCAGGGCCCACCAGGTGCACGGGTAGGAGAAGAGAAGAAGGGTGCGGGGTGCAGAACAGCTGCCTGGACCCTCGACTTGAGACTTAGGTGCTGTGTGCATTGAGGGCGGGCGCCCTGGAGGCATCTCATGGGCCAAGAGTGCTCTTGGCCACGAAGGTGGGAGCCCATGAAAGGGGGAGCCCAGGTGGTGTCCCAGTTGGCCACTGAGTGTGACAAAACTGGGGTGCCACGGGGCCAGCAAGCAAGTCTGGAGTGGGCTGGCGCTGCCGCCACTGCTGGCCCAGCCCATTCACGGTGAGCACACGGTGAGGAAGGTGACAGGCATGAAAGGAAGGGGTCAACCTGTGGCGGGGGGCACAGAGGATGGGGTGGGGTTGCCTTTCTCTAACTGCCACTGGGCTGGATGCACTTGCATCCCTGAATCACCCTTGACTTTTCTAAGCCAGGCATTCCTAACCCTGACACCTCCAAGCTTCTAGATGTGTTCTGCCTCATTAGATCATTGCCTGGTGCAGGAAGAGAAAGGGCACCTCAGAAAACATTTCCACCTGACCCTCCCTGGCCTGAAATATCTGCACCTGCCTCCCACTTCCTCCCTGAGTGCTGAGTGAGGTATGTGGTTGTCATTAGGTGAGGTGAATGGTTGTCTGATTATTGAGGTTAGCTGTATGGTTGTCACTGTTCTGGGTGTTGAGGTTAGATGTGTAGTTGTAACTGTTCTGAGTGTTGAGTTTAGGTGTGTGGTCATCACTGTTCTGAGTACTGAGGTTATGTGTGTGGTTGACACGGTTCTGACTGTTCTGAGTACCAAGGATAGGTGTATAGTTGTCACTGTTCAGAGTACTGGTGTTAGGGGTGTAGTTGTCACTGTTCTGAGTGTTGAAATGAGATGTTTAGTTGCTGCTGTTTTGAGTAGTGAGTTCATGTGTGTACTTCTCACTTCTAAGTATTGAGGTTTGGTGTGCTGTTTTCAGTGTTCTGAGTATTGAAGTTAGGAGTGTGGTTGTCACTTCTGAGTACTGAGGTTAGGTGTGTAGTTTTCACTGTTCTGAGGATTGGGATTAGGTGTGTAGTTTTCACTGTTCAGAGTACTAGGGTTAGTTGTGCAATTGTTACTTTTCTGAGTATTGAGATTAGGTGTGTAGCTGTCTCTGTTCTGAGTTATTAGGTGGTTAGGTGTGTAGTTGTCACTGTTCTGAGTGTTGGGGTTAGGTGTGCTGTCATCACTGTTCTGAGTATTGAGGTTAGGTGTGTGGTTGGCACTTTTCTGAGTAGTGAGATTAGGTATGCATTTGTCACTGTTTTGACTTTTCTGAGTATTGATGTTAACTGCAGTTCTCACTGTTTTGATTACTGAGGTTAGATGTGTAGTTGTCACATTTCTGAATGTTGAGTTTAGGTGTGTAGTTGTCACTATTGTGAGTACTGAGATTATGTGTGTAGTTTTCACTGTTCTGAGTGTTGAGGTTTGGTGTGCTGTATTGTTTTCTGAGTATTGTTGTTTTGAGTGTGGTTGTCACTTTTCTGAGTATTGACGTTAGGTGTGCAGTTGTCACTGTTCTGAGTACTGAGGTTAAGTGTGTAGTTGTCAATGTTCTGAGTAGTGATATTAGGTGTGTAGTTGTTATCATTAGCAGAGCTTGTTGGTCTATTCCTGGCTTGGTCAAGACTCATCCACTGCTTCTGGGCAACAGTGGCTAACGCCTGTTCTCCTAGGTCCTCAGGAGGCAAAGATGGAAACAAGGTTCAAAGAGTGCCTGGCAGGAAAGTCCAGGAGACTCTTACCTCCTGTTAACCACAGTGGGGCTGCAGTTCAGTGGTGGAGTGCCAACACTGAGCCAGAAGTCTTGAGGGACAGTGCTCAGGCCTGAGCAGGCACAGGCATGCACAAAAACATATGCATGTGTGCTGACACACACACAAAGTGTGAGTTCCACTCTGTTTGCAAATTTTATGTGCAAGCACCTTGAATTGTGCAAATTGTGACTATACATTTATCTGTGTGAAGATTTGTTGCTTGAGAATCAGAAGTCTGTAAAATAAAGATGCTGAAAACCAAATGCTATTCAGTATGTCAATAAGTCTGACCTTACTTAATCAAATGAGATAATGAAATTTTTAACTTACTGTTTTCTCAAATAAGATAAATACAAAATTAAATGAGGCAAGGCTTCTCCATTGAGTTACTTATCTATGTAGTTTTGGCTGTAATAGTGTGATCTGATGGCCTCACTAATTTTTAGATATAGCCATCTCCCTATGCTTCCTGCATCGCTGAGATTAGAAGTGTGTGCCATCATAACTTCATGTCTAGCTTCATTTTTTTTAAAACAAATGAAAATGTTGTGTCCTTTAGAAGAGTGTGACACTGCAGCTAGTACTGCTAATAAGCTGACTTTTCACTGTTTTCCATTTTAAAATATATTTTTGTCATTTTTTTCTTATCGTATTGAGGATCAAACTTGGGGCCTCAAGAAACCCAGGCCAAAGGACTTTAACAATGAACTATAGTCCTACCCTGTGGTGGAAATTTTAAACATGTATGACATTGAATGAAGACCCTTTATATTTCCTGCTGTCTGCACTGTGAATTTATATGCACAAATTTAATTACATAAATGCATAGTGCTGTTTTTTTTTCAAAACTTAAGTGATATAACCTGGGATGCAGTATACTTCCTACCTGACAATGTAATCTAGTGCACTTACTAACTTTTCTCTCCATTTAGAGTCTAGGAAATCTGGCTTTGAGATCTTTATTTAAAAATCTTGAGGTAATTTTATAGTTAGAATATCATTGTCGTTCTTTTTCAAGTGCATTATAGCAGAAAGCACCTCATTAATTTCCATTTATGTAGTTACTGTACTAAATTTATGTGTAATGAGTGTTAGAGATCTATACAAATTCCTGGAAGCCCTGTTATCAAGGTCTGTGCTTTTCTCTACTCAAACATTTTATTTATTTATTTTTAATTGTGAAAAAACATACAGAGGGGTTACAATTACATGGGCGAGATAATGAGTACATTTCTTATCAAGCATTGTTGCCTCCTCTTTTGTTTCCTCTTCCCATCCCTTCCCCTTTGCACTCCCACACCTACCCTGGCCAAAGTTGTAAAGTTCATTTTTCTACATAATGTTTTGTACATCTCATTTTTGCAATGGATCCACCTATATGCCTATTTAAACAATTGGATTTTGCCCTTCCCCTTTACAAATTATACCAACATCAAATACAGTGAAAGCAGACGTTCAACCATAGGGAAGGGACATACAAAGCAACAAATAAGTCATCTTAGAAATATGTTAGAAACAATCACAGGAAAGGAAAAAAAAAACATTTGAATCCTTATCTTGGGGTTCCAACCCAGATACCCCTCAGTAGTTGAATGGATCAAGAAAATGTGGTATATATACACAATGGAATTCTATGCCTCCGTCAGAAGAATGGCATTGCCCTATTTGTTAGGAAATGGAAAGATGGCAAAAATCATATTAAGTGAAGTAAGCCAGGTCCAAAGAAACATAGGTCCCATGGCTTCCCTTATTTGCAATAGTATATATCTGAGACAAACAGAAAATGGCAGACAAGTTGATGTTAGGCAAAATGAAACATTTAAATTTAGACTGAAGATTCAGTGAATGCTTAGCATAGAGACATGTAGAGCACTTTGGAATACACTTTTTGACATACACCAGAAACATTAATCTTCCAGAATGTGGGAATTAGATGCTTGCCCTGTGGAAATGTAGGTTTTAATATACTAAACTGTCCAAAGCTGTACAGAAACCTCCCAGTGGCCCTTTGCTCAGTATATTCTCGAACCATCACAGCCTATTTCATCTTGTTTTCTTCAGCTTTCTTCAGAGCCTAAGAAATCCTTTGAGCCAAAATGGAACTCTTTTATGGGAACTCTTGCTGGAAATTTTACTGTATTCTTTTCCTTCTCTAGGCTTGAGTTTAGATCAGTGATCAAATGCTAATGAAAGCCTTTTATTGGAAAGGACTGGTGAACTGAAAGCTGCTGTTCCAGTATGGAGAAGCAAGGTGGGTTCAATTGCAATCTTGACCTCTTACAACTGATTTCAGGGGAAAATGTCTGACACTATTAGCTTTGGTCTTTGGAGATTTCGAGGGAGAATGTAGTATTTGCAGGATATTGGTAACTATCCTAGTAAATAGCCAATTCTATTTAACACTTTTCAATTTACAAACAGAAATGATGGAAGTGACTTTACTATAAAGCAAGATTAATTGATATAGTTAAAATGAGGTAGCAGAAAGAAGGTAGAATAAGCACTGAAGTAATTTTGTAGTTGAATGGAGACAATATAATGGTAAAACACAAATGATTATGGTTTGCAAATAGAAAATCTAAAGCAAATCTTTTAATTTTTCAGTTTGCTAACTTTATTTATTTAGGTGCTAGTTCTAGGGCTTGAACTCATGGCCTGGGCTCTGGCCCTTAGCTTTTTGTTTTTTCTCATGTCTAATGCTCTACCACTTGAAGCCACAGCTCCACTTCTGGCGTTCTTAGAGATAACATAACATTTTGCCCAGGTTGGCTTTTAACTGTGATCCTCAGATCCCATTCCTACAAGTAGTTAGGACAACAGGAATAAGCCACCAGTGCTCAGCTTCAACTTGTTATTTGTTTTGTTGTTGTTTTTGTTGTTTTTGTTGTGGGGCTTGAACTCAGGGCCTGGATTTTGTCCCTGAGATCTTTTGCTCAAGCCAAGCACTCTACCGCTTTGAACCACAGTGCTAAATTCAGTTTTTCTGGCGGTCAATTGGAGATAAGAGCCTTATGGATTTCCGGCCAGGCTTCATATCCTGACCTTCTGAGTAGATTGGGTTTCAGGTGTGATCCACCAGTGCCTGGCTGAACTTTTTAACAACTTAGTGACATTTTCCTCCTGATCTCAAATACCCCTTCTAATTTTGTTGATCTGATTTGTTTCTGCAGTAGAAGTAAAATATTCTATGAAAATATCATTAAGTGATGTAAGTTAGATTTAAGTATTTATAGATATTATAGGATATTAGAGCCATATCAGAGTGAACTTAAATCTCTTGTGCAATATTTGACACTCAAAAACATTTTATATCAAAGGTAATTACATAATTTTATGTTCATGATGTGCAAACAGGATTTTTATTTTAAGACCTGATAGTACTTATTTGTGTTTATAAAGTTTAGTTAGGAAATTAAATTAATGAGAAAAATGGAAAAATCCCTTTATTTTTTAATTTTGTATTTTTTTGCCAGTCCTGGGGCTTGAACTCAGGGTCTGGGCACTGTCTCTGAGCTGCTTTTGCTCAAAGCTGGTGTTCTATGACTGAGCCACAGTACCAATTCTGCCATTTTCTGTTTATGTGGTACAGGGCATCTTGCATGGTAGATCACCACTAAGCCACATTCCCAGCTATATGCCTGTATTTTTAATGTGGATACATGAAAGAAATTCAATGAGATGTACACCCATTATTTGAATAAATTTTAAGATTTCTCTATATGCACTATCAATGTGTTGTAATTACTCATCAGGAAAATCAAAGAAGTATAGTAAAAGCTATACATAATATTTGAGGAGCATTTTAAATCTTTTAAATGTAAGGGGGGGAAAGAATTTTCGAAAACAGTTTAAGAAATGACAAATTTCACAATTTATTCACTAACTTATTAGATGGCTTAAAATATATGATTTGATTGATCATTCTAATCCGTCAGGAGAGAAAAGACTAAAGAGTGGTAGCAATTTGGCCTTGTTTCACCTAGATGCTGTATTCTCAAATGGACAAAAAGATGCCTTCTTGGGTATGTTGAAAATTGAGTTGAGGCCACACTAGAGACATATGGCAAATATATAAATCCCACCAAAGAGCAGGAAAGTATTTTTAAAATACAATTTTAAGTACAATCTAATATTGTACTGTAAAGTACAGTCTAAGGTAATGTTATGTACTATTTTTCTGGATGAGGTTTAGAACTATGGTTTAATAAAGCTGCTTTTGAAATGTGAAATGTAGTTAGTTTATTAAAATGTGTTAATAGAGTTCACCTATAATTAACCAGTTGTGTTGCATGCCTATGATCTTAACACTCAGGAATTTTGACACAGAACAATTGTGAGTTCCGGGCTAGTCTCAAACATATGTAACAACCTTATTTCAAAACACAGCAACAACAAAAAGAAAGAAAAAGCTACCTATAATTATATGGTTTATCTTATACTCTCTAAAACATAAGTGAAGTCATAATAATAATAAGGGTTTATAAAAATGAATAAATTCTAGGAAATAACATCAGCAACTCTCCCCCCCCCCTGAAATTCCCAAGTTTATCCAATGTTTTTCCAACTGGTTTGTGGGAAAATGCTATAGAATTGTACCTAGTGCTGTCATGGATGTTGTGTTTTAGCCCTCTGCTTTGGTTTTCTGCTGGCAGGCCAGAAGTGGACTCCTAGAAGAGGGGAACAACAAGGCTGGAATGACAGCTGGGGAAAAGAGGTGATACTTAATAGAGCAGAGCAGAGATCCTATAGGGAATATGGATCATATGAGACCAAGATACAGGCCGACTTTACAGCTGAGAAGTTTTCAGATGAAATGTATGTACAACATTCCTCAACTGGGATGGTTGGGGAACTATAGGAGTTTTCAGAATAGCCATAAGCCTTTGTGACATTTCCATATTATAGGTCTTAGGGATATTTTGATACTGTATGCAACAAGTCAGTTTTATTTTAGATGACACCTGAAAGATCTTCATGTATTTCTGAGATGACCTTATATCAAGATTCAGGACCAGTTGTATAATTAAAACTAAATTGGGGAGCTGGGTTCTGTTGGCTTTTGCCTGTAATCCTAGCTACTCAAGAGGCTGAGATCTGAGGATCGTGGTTCAAAGGCAACCCCAAGAAGGAAAGTTCTTGAGACTCTTATCTCCAATTAACCACTAGAAAATAGGAAGTGGTGCTATGGCTCAAATGGTAGAGTGCTAGCCTTGAGTTGAAGAGCTGAGGGATAACACCCAGGCCCAGAGTTCAAATCCCATGAACAACAAAAATAAATAAATAATAAATTAACTGTGGGCATGGAAGGTACATGATTAGTAGAGCATTGGAAGAGCACTTTAGAATATACAAGGCCCTAGGATCAATGTCTAATACCAGTGCAAAGGAAAAAAAAATTTTTCGTAAGTATGAGAAGCACTCGGTGCAGTGTTTCACACCAGTTAACATAGCTGTTTTGCAAGACACCACCTTAACTAAAAAAATATAACTAATAAAAACTAATAAAACTAATAAAAATATAACTAATAAAAATAAAAAGCTGAGTGTCGGGGTACATGCCTGTCAGCTATGTGGAAAGCATAAATATGGGGTCCAGGCTGGCCTAAGCAAATGGAAGAATACAAAAGTAACTAAATAGCTGGACTCTAGTAGCTCACATCTGTAGTACTAGCTACTGAGAAGGCTAAGATCTGAGGATCACAGTTTGAAGTCAGTCCATGCAGTAAAATCCATAATATTTTCTCTCCAATTAGCCATATTAGAAGTATGGTGTAATACACTAGCAGCTATAAACAAAAATTAGGTAAGTAAAAGCTCAAAGTCCTGAGTGTAAGCACCGATACTGACACCAGAAAAAATAAACAAGTAAATAATCAAAAGGAACTGGACTCATGGTTCAAGTAGACTGCCTTTGTAACAAGCATATAGCTCTTAACTCAAGCCCCAGTACAGCAAAACAAAACAAAACCAAAACATATAAATATATTGGATTCTTTAAAATTTTACTTTGAAGTTTTACACTATGGAGCTAATTTAGAATAGGGATATAATTAGTGTTTTGATTTAGCATTGTGAATTCAGACTTTAAAACAGATTCTTAATTCTATTATCAGCTAAGTGGGCAATCATGAGACATGTAAAGAACAGTCTAATATGATTCATGATACCAATCTCTGGAAAGTTCTCTGGTGTGAAGTAATGGGTAAGGCTGGCACATTCTACCATGTCTTCTGAGTCAGATCAAAGCCTTCTACGAATGTAGTTATTTGTCTTATGCCTCCTGTTAGCAAGACAGTTCTTTGTTCAGGGAGTCCAGTTTCTCAAAGTGTTTTGACTTCCTACCTACCAAATTCCTTTAGGACCCTGTCCTAAACAAAGTCTTAGCCAAAGAACATGACTTTGTAAGGCTGGAGTAAGGAACCTTTTTCCATCAAGGGCTATTTGGATATTTATAACCTGTGGTGTACCAAATGATTTTTCAGGCCTTATATGGTCCATGGGTCAAGTGTACCTCATGCCTGCTAGAGTCGATAAGATATAAGTAAATAAAGTACATTTAGCAGAGATCAGCTCATCCGAAGCGGTGTGCATATGGTGACTATCTAGAAGGGACACATAAAAAGCCATCCATAACCTGGTGGATCTGCCACAATGTTGTAGAAAATCTGGAAAACCTCACCTTATTTTTTATTTTTTTGGTGATTATTTCAAATTTTCTCTGTAATGGCCACTTATATATGAAAAGCTTCTTGGATCACAACTAAATTTTTGAAAGGTTTATGTATTTGTTTTCTCTATTCAGACTTTTATTCTATGGAGAAAAGGAAATTTTTGTTCAAATGCAGAAACCGACGTTACCATCATTTTAAAAATGTATTGAAGTTTAAAAAGTATAATTGAACATGTCAGATTTTCTTTTTTATAAGTAAGTATGGTAGCCTTAAAAGATACATTTTTGTGAAGTGAAAAAACATGTAATGGTAGGAGAAAAGGGATATGAGACAATGAAGTGATTTTTCTTTATTTCTTTTAAAATAATTTGGATTTATAAAAACATGGCAAGAATTAAATAAAATATTCTCTTATACTCTTCATCTGGATTCCCTAAATATCAGCTTCTTAACATGTTTCCTCTAGCATTCTCTCCTTTTCTACCTACATACTTTTCTCTTTGTCATTTAAAAGTAAGATGTGTGAATGTTCCTTTATCCTTATACACTTTATGTATTTGCCAAAAACCATGACAGAATTATTAAACTCATTGTTATTGATATAGCACTGTTATCTGATTCTTTAAATTAATTAATTTGTATTCAAATTTCATGTTCTACATTCTTTAATCTGGAATAGAGTGTAGACCAGTTATTTTTGTAGCATACACCATGGTTTGTGTTTGTCTGATTATTTTTTCCTGGAGGAACACTGCCATTTACTTTTGGTAGGAGCACCAGAAGTTGTGTCCTCTCAACGGGTCATGTGAGAAATATGTAGGGAAGTGTCAGTTTTTTTTTTCTTGTCTTGGGCCTTGAACTTGATCTGGGCACAGATGTTAAAACAAAAAGTTTCATCACAGATGAAGAAATAGAAACAAAACTAGAAAGATATCCAATTGATTGGGAAAAAATATTTACCAGCAATAAATCAGAGAAAGTCCTAATATCCATTATATATAGGAAACTCAAGAAACGAACCCCTCCCAAATCAAACCAAATATTAAATGGGAAAGCAGCTAAAGAGAAACTTCTCAGAAGAAGAGATAAAAATGGCAAAGAAACACATGAAATATTCATCATTCCTGGCCATAAAGGAAATGCAAATAAAAACAACACTGAGATACCACCAGTCAGAATGGCCCACATCCTAATATGAGCCAACGACAAATGCTGTAGGGGATATGGAGAAAGAGGAACCCTCCTGCATTGCTGATGGGAATGTACACTAATACAACCACTTTGGAAAGCAGTCTGGAGGGTCCTCAGAAAGCTAAATATAAACCTCCCATATGATCCAGCCATACTACTCCTAGGCATCTCACCTGAGCATCAGGAACCAGGATACAAGGACACATGCAACTCCATGTTTATCGCAGAACTGTTCATAATAGCTAAGATATGGAAACAACCAGATGCCTCATTGCAAATGAATGGATCAAAAAATTGTAGTACCTATATACAATGAAATATGTAGCCATTAGAAAGGATGAAATAATGGCATTCACAGGGAAAAGGATAGAATTAGAACAAATCATTTTGAGCAAGGTGAGCCAAGATAAGAGAGACAAATGGCACATGGTTTCCTAATATGTGCATGTTAAATCCAAAATGCAAGGAGTTTTGACAAAATAAACAGGATTCAAGAAACAAAGGACTTCTACTTAATTTGTCATATCATTTCTAAATGACTCCAGGTTCTCAATCTTAGATAGATAGATAGATACCATATATATGTATCATATATATGTGCACATCTGAGGGAAGCTAGGAGGACACAGAATCAGAGGGAAATGGGAAACTATATAACAGAGGGGCCCATCAGCTACATTGCACATTCAATGAAAATGAACTAAGGAACTCAAGGGCAGCAATGGGAGGGAAAGAATGCGAGGGAAAGAGGGAGCTGCTTACACTAAACAAAAGGAAAGAAAGGTACATATCACCCGATTTGGAAGAAATAGTTGTATTGTCAAAGCTTATAGAATTCACAAACTTTATAGACCATGATAATGACAATTTGCCTTGTAAAGTTTAAAATTTGTATATGACTTTAAGTATTACTATCCCACAATACTGTGAAATTTGTGAATTATGTAATCACTGAATCTCAATAAAATTATTTAAAAATTACTACCCTTTAGACTATATTCTAATAATTCATAATGTGCTATGATTTTTTCTTTTTTACTTTTTTTTGGGGTGGTCTGGTCATGGGGCCTGAACTCTGGGCCTGGGCACTCTCCCTCAGCTCTTCAGCTCAAGGCTAGCGCTCTAGCACTTGAGCCACAGCACCACTTCCAGGTTTTTTTTTTTTTTTGCTTATGTGGGGCTGAGGAATCTAACCCAGGGCCTCAGGCATACAAAGCAAGTGCCCTACCACTGAGCCACCTTCCCAGCCCATAACTTTTTTTTGTTGTGGGGCTTGAACTCTGGGCCTGGGTGCTATCCCTCAGCTCTTCACTCAAGGCTATCACTCTACCAGTTGAGCCACAGTGCCACTTCCAGTTTTCAGTGGTTTACTGGAGATAAGAGTCTAACAGACTTTCTTGCCTGGGCTGCCTTTGAACCAAACTCCTCAGATCTCAGCCTGCTTAGAAGCTAGGATTACAGGCCTGAGTCACCAGTGCCCAGCTTCTAGGTGATAACTTTTTAAAACAAGTTTGTTCTGTTGCATTTAGATTTGAAACAGCTTTTTATATTAGCTAATGATTTGTGACAGATGTCTACATACCTGCTGATGCCCTAAGAAGTATATTGCCTAGCATATTTATGTATGTCTCAATAGGCTTTCTATATTCCCACATATTTTATACTTTTTGGAGACCTTTCAGAGTTCTTTTAGCTTCTTGGTATTGCATCTTACTTTATAGTCATTTGTAGATGTGGGTTGCAGCTCCAAGAGAATTTTCTCCTGTATCTTGATCCTGTTAGACATTTCTCTATGGTTTCATTATACTTTAGATCTTTGCCAATTCTGCTAGTTAGAATAGGTATGTATTTGGTTTTACAGGGGTGTTGGCCTTCATAGTGTCTGCTGAGCAAGTGGTAGGATATAGTGTGGGTAAGGCATGATGTAGAGCAAGGAACTGTGCAAGACCACCTTAACATAAATTTGAAACTTGATGCATCTGTACTTCTATTTTCTTCTTTTAAACAGTCTAAGTTTTTTATGTAATCTTGTTTTTATTTGTTGTTAGTATTATTCCGGATACAGAGAGTTCCAGGGTGACCTAGAGTTCTCTGTGGCGCAGGCTGGCCTCTAAATTGTGAGCCTGCTACTGACACCTCCTGAATGCTAGCATTACAGACATGTGCCACTATGCCAAGCAGAACTACTTTTCCTTGAGTATCTGTTCTAAAAGACAAATGTACAAAATAATGATGGCAAATGTAACATTAGATTTACTACCATTCTCTTCTATAGGACCTTAAGAGAAACTTTTAGAGTGGTTGCTCAATCTGGAATTCCATAGTCTAAATGACCTTTTTTTTTTTACTTCAATTGTATGTATGTATGTATGTATACATATATACACAGATACACATAATATCTCTATATATGTATGAAGAAGTGGCTGTGCCACTTGTGGGGCTTCCAGGAGTGGTTTTAGAAAGACGTGTCCCATAGCATTCATTATGGGTTTGTGTGTGACAGGAATTTAGGTGGTGATAGTTAATAAATAAGTCTTAAGAGTAAGACATTTTAGTGTGTGCAGGATCTGGGGCTTGAACCTAGAGCCTGGGTGTTGACCCTGAGCTTTTGTGCTGAAGGCTAGCACTCTACTACTTGAGCCTTGTCTTTACTTCTGGTTTTTTGGAGATAAGAATCTCACTGATATTCCTGCCCAGCCTGGCTTTGAACCACAATCCTCAGATCTCAGCCTCCTAAGTAGCTAGGATTACCAGCAAAAGCCACCAGCACCAGGTAAGACTCACTTTTTCTGGTTTTGGTTGTGATTGTTGTTAATTGTTTCTGTAGTTTTCAGAGCTAAAGTCTGAACTTAAATCCTTGCACTTGCCAGACAAATTATCTTCCACTGAGCTAAGTCCCCAGCCCCTCCTGTTGTTTTTAATCAACTGGTGAGCAGTCAGTGCTGTCATGTGAACTTTGGATCCTTGAGGAAATGAAGACAAAGAGATGTGCAGTGCATCCCTTGCTCATGCCAAAAAACACTGGCAGGAATGCCTGGAATGAAGGACAGACTCACATGTCTGAGTAGTTATGACAGTTTGGATTTTCCTAGGTCTGGCACCAGTGTAATTGACATCATTTAAAAAGCATAGTAGTTTGATAAAAGCATAATAGACAGCCACACATTAGTTTTCAATAATACTGCCTTAGAGTTTATATTGTTGAGAGCAGGTAATTGTATGTTATTAGGTAACATTTGGTGAAACTCTGATCACTGTTAGGGATTTGCATTCAGTGTGAAGCCTGAGTACAATTGAGCTGGGTCCTAAAAGCCTTGAAATGTTCAACAGCAATTTTGGAGCAAAGTCACACAAATAGGCATGCTTTTCTCTAGGATAACTGAAGTCAAAGTATAGACACAGTGTCTAGAGTTGTTGTTTTTTAAATTAACTCAACATTGTCAGTTTGCTTTCAGCAGAACATTATTTGCAAAACAAATTGTTGCTCCTCTTGAAAGTAGCTTTGTAGATTTTATCACATGGCTTAATAAGCTGGGAGTACAACATGAGTTTTATATTTATTCATAAAATAATTTGGGTCAACACAAAGGGTATATCTGTGATTTTTCCTCTCTGTAAAAATCAGTTCACTTCTCAATTTAACAAATGATGATTTTTATAGTCTCAGGTGTTTGTATTTCCCTTTTTCTCTTTTGCCATAAATTTTTAGTCATTAATTGTCAAACAGTACAAACTGTAAGCCTCAATGGTTTAGTTGTGTGAGTGTGTGCCAGTCCTGGAGCTTTGGCTCTCAGCATGGGCTCTATTCCCTAGGCTTTTGTGCTTAAGGTTAGTACTCTACTGTTGGAAGCAAGCCACGGTTCCACTTCTAGCTTTTTTGGTAGTTAGAGATAAGAGTCTCATGGACTTTCCTTTTTGGGCTGGCTTTGAACCACAGCCCTCAATCTCAGCCTCCTTAGTAGTTAGGATTGCAGGAACAAGCCATTGATGACTCTTTTTGTGTTTCAATCTTGGTTTGTTTCATGGCATGAGGACAAATAAAACGTTGAAATAACTTAGTATTGCCATTCTGCTAGACTTTGGAACTACTGGGTGCTTAAAAATCAAGGGCCCCACTGGGGTCTGGCTGAAGGGTAGATGTGAGCATTTATGAAGAGGGCTCTACCAGGCATCTGTCCTTCCACACATCAAGTACATGGTTTCCCTTATTTGTAATAACTAGTGTATGTCTTAGACAAGCAGAAATGGTCAGATAAGTTGATGTTAGGTGAAATAAACCTCAAATGGTTTTTCTTTCTTGCTATTGTTTCTAACATATTTATAAGATGAATTAAAAAAAAAAGATCTTGTTTAAAGCCAGGTACCAATGACACATGCCTGTAACCCTAACTACTCAGGAGGCTGTAGTTAAACTCTGAGTTCAGGCCCTGAGACCAGCAAAATAAGAAAAAGAAAAGTATCTTGTTCATAAAGTAACTGTTTTTAATAAGAGCACATATCTGTAGCCAACTGAAATTTTACAAATGAGCCAAAAGACACACACTTGAGAAAAGCCTCTCCAACAAATGGTGTTGGGAAATGGGTCATCTACTTTAGGATAATGAAAACGGACCTTTTGTCATTTCCTTTTCTTTGGGGGGGGGTCCGGTCGTGGGCCTGAACTCTGGGCCTAGGCACTGTCCCTCGGCTCATTATCTCAAGGCTAACATTCTGCCACTTGAGCCACACTGCCACTTCCATCTTTTTCTGCTTATATAGTGCGGAGGAATCAAACCCAGGGCCTCATGCATGCAAGACAAGGGCTCTACCATTGAGGCACCTTCCCAAACCCCTTTTGTAACTTTCTTAAAAAAAAAAAAAAAACAAGAGCAACAAAGAAATCAAAATGAGAAGTTTTAAGTCTACTACAGACAAATATAAGATAACTTCTAAAATTTAAAGACTCAGGCAATTATTTTCTGAATCGGACACCAGAGAATGGAAACAAACATGGTTAAATGGGACAGTATCAAATTAGAGTTTTTTCACAGCAAAAGAAGTGACCAGAATCAAAGGACAACCCAAAGAATGAAGAAAAATCTTTGCCAGCTATTTAACAAATAAAGGATTGATATCCATCCTATATAAAGGACTCAAATTAGACAGCCAAAAACCAGAAATAATCTATTTCCATAGTTTTCAGAAGAAGAAAGAGATGGCTAAATAAAGTCATGAGGAAATGTTCAACAGCCTAAGCTATAATAAAGAACATGCAAATTAAAACTGCAATAAGATTAAATCTACTTCAGTTAGAATGACAACCACCAAGAAAATGTGGCAAGATGAATTAGAAAACGAATGTTTACACTTTTGGTGGGAATGTAAACTATTGCAACTACTATGGATATCAGTCTAAAAATAGACCCTTACAGAGACTCCACTATACCAATATGAGGCATATGTCAGTAGAATAAATCAATATACCAGAAATACGTCAGCATAACATGTTTATAACAGCACTGTGCACAATAGTCAAATGATGGAATCAGACACCTGGAATCTTCTTGAAGTGATAAAGAAGAAGTAGTATAGATGTACCATGGAATGTTACACAGCCATGAAGGAAAATGAAATCATATCGCTCTCAGAAAATTGTATGTAATAGAAGACATCTTAATGAACCAAGCCAAAAAATAAAAATTAAAAAACAAAACAAGATACGTGCTTTTTCTCCTATGTAGAAGCTAGGCCTCAAAAGCATACATACTCATAGACATGATTGTACTTTTGTGTATATGGGAAGATTTACAAATTGAATCTACAGGAGAGTTTAAGAGGAGAATGGGAAGGACAAAAGAGAGTGAATAATTTTGAGATACATTATAACTATATATGAAAATAACATGAGAACTTTTAATGAATAGTAAGTTGGGGGAGAGAGAGGGGCTTGGGCGGAGAACTAGGAAGAGGGTTGGCTAACTAAGGGGAAAGAGAATGAATATGGTTAAAGTAGATTTTTGTTAAAATAAAACTGAAACCTGTTGAAATTGTTTTGAGAAGAGGGAGAAGGATAACATCGTGTGGAAATGTCACAACAAAATCTCTCTTTGTATAACTAATTTATGATAATCTTTTTAAATGGCAGAGACTTGTTGCTCACATCTATACTCCTAGCTACTCAGGAGGTTGAGATCTGAGAATTAAAAGTTTGAAACCAGCTCAGGTAGATGAAATTGAGATAGATATTCGAATCTCTAGTTAAACAGTAAAAAAAAAAAAAAAAGCTGGAAGTGAAGGTGTACCTCTAGTGATAGAGTGCCAGCCTTGAGAGAAAAAGCTGAGAGAGGGGAGAGGGAGGGAGACACCCTGAATTCAAGTCTTAGAACCCGTACAACAAAAGAAAAAGCAAAGCCACAGGAGAAGTTAATCAAAGTTCATGGCAAAAAGAAACTGTGAGGTTAAAAATTGTTATTAATTTTTTTTGTCAGTCATGGGGCCTGAACCCTTGGCCTAGGTGCTGTTCCTCAACACTTCAGCTCAAGGCTTGTGCTCTACCATTTTAGCCATAACAAGAGTTCCAACGTTTTCTGCTCATATGGTGCTGAGGAATTGAACCCAGGGCCTCATGCATGCAAGGCAAGCACTCTACCACTGATCCATCTTCCCAGCAACTGTTATTAATTATTAAAGAGATGTACAGAGGGGTTACCATTTCATAAGCATGAAATGCATTTTTTCTTTGGGGGCAATTTCACCCTTTCCTTTGATCTCTCTATTTCCCTCTCCCATATCAACCTGCAAATTATATAGTTGCACAGTTCATTTTCCTGATATTGTCTACTGAGTATCAGTGCTGCATTTGTTACCCATTGGTTCTTCCATTTCTTTGCTTCCTATTACCCCACAAAGACAATTAAAGGAAAAAAAAGGCAAAAACAAGCAACAAAGACCAAAAAGCAAAAGAAAAAAGAGAAAAGAAAAACACCATCTTCATCAACAACAGGAAAAATATTAAGAACTTGTTGCCATTTCCTACAATTCATGTTGATAAATATTATTTTATATGTTCACTGGCACAGAGGCATTCATTGCACCTTTGGATCCTTTCCTTAAAAATACCTTTTTTAATTGTGTTTTTAAAAATTTATCGTTGTTTCTACATGCTTAGAACAAAACATATTTAAGTTGAGATGTATTATATTAATATAGTTTAATTTGTAGTTACTTTAAAACTTTAAAAAGCCATCATTGAAAACTTTTTTTCTGAACTAGGATGAAAAAAATGCCGGATTATATATGTGAATGTACTTTTTTTCCAGCAGTGTTGGGAACGGAACTTGGCTTGCTAGACCAAACACTCTGTCACTTGAGCCACACATCCAATTTTGCAATTGGATTTTAACAGTTTACTAAAAGTAATATTTCTTTTTTTGGGTCTCTGTAAGATGTAATGTTCAAGTATTATTAATGTCAATACAGAAAGGAAAAAAATGAGGTCATGTGAATTAAAATTAAAATTTTAATGATGCTGTCATTTCCAGCCTTTAGATGTTATATTAAAATAAAATTGGATATGAATTAATTCAAAGTCTTGTTTGCTGGATTAGTTATTAGTTATTTAAAATTATATGTGATATTTTTTGTTAATTTTTTTCTACCTTATTGCCATTTTCTGAGTTTGTTCTGAAGGGCTTTTTCTTCCTTTTGTTACTACTAGGTTTGAACTCAGTGCCTTGCACTAGCCAAGCAGAGGCTTCATCACTTAGGTCATACCCCCAATCAGAATTCTGACACTACCCTTTCCCTTTTGCCCCACACTTCCTTATTCATTCTTCCTGTGCAGCTTTGTGTCATAAACAAGGTGGCAGCCATTAGATGGGAACTTCACAGTTTTTTCCCTGTCAAAGGTACAAACCTGTATATAGCCACTCACCTCCTAGCTTCCTACCTTCCTGGTAAAAGCCTATCTTCTGACATCTCTTCGAGCTTTTGGTCTTCTCTCTCTACTTCATAGAAGCTTCATATTTCCAGCTTTCCCCCTCTGTACTCATCTTCTTTCTCCCAGCTCTGGTCTTGGAATCAACATTTTAAACACGGTCATTTTCATGCTGGTGCTGGGACTTGATCTCAGGGACTCATGTTCTCACTTGGCTTTTTACTCATGACTGGCACCATCTGCTAGAGCCATGCCTCCAGTTATGTTTTTTACTGGTTAATTGGAGATAAGAGTCTGGATTTGTGTACCCAGGCTGGCTTCGAACTGTTGTTCTCAGATCTCAGCCTCCTAAATAGCTAGGATTACAGGTGTGAGCCAATGGTGCTTGGCATTCAGAAATCTGCTGAGCCTTCTCTTGACTCTTCATTCTCTCATGCTTCCCTCTTTCTGAGTTGTGTGCATTCTTTCTTCATTTCCATACCCCATCCTCATTCCTCACTTCACGCTTGCCCTCTTTGTCCTTCTGTAAGTTCTCACCATATTTCCTGATATAATGGATGTTTCAACCTGAGTCTTCTTGGTTCTCAGAAGCATTGGACTTTATTGATTTCTTAAACATGTCCTCTCACTGGCTTCTGACATCACTGTACTGGTTTTCCTTCTGCCTCTCAGCATCTCCTTTGCAGGCTCATCCTTGTCTTGCAGTTCTTTAAAAATGCCATTTCTTTCAGTGTCTCTTCTTCTAGAGCCCATTTGTGGGATCTTATCTATCCTGTACCTTACACTGTCAGGTATATCTCCAGAATTTATCTCTGAGCCCTTCCTTCAGTATACTTCTGGACACTTCCCCTAATCCCATATATTCCCTGTACTCCACATTTCCAGGATTTAGCAAATTACTTTCATTACAAGCCTCTGAGCCTCCTCAGTTGTATCCACAAACTAGAAGCCTAGGAATAACCTATTGGACTCCCTTTGTGACTCCCTCTCCCAAATTCAATCCTTTCCTCTGCCCTGTGTGTTTTGTACACTTCCCCCAACAGCACAGTCATCTGACTGTCACATGGACCCTGCATTTTCACCTTGTATGCCAAAGTGGCATTCAGACTGCTGTGCCCTCTCCCTAACTGCATACCTCCTCCAATGATTTCCAGTTCTTTTTTAGTTTCTGACCTGACCTGCATAATCCTCCATGGTCTGACCTCCATAGGACCCCCGGTTCCTCATGTGCCTTCCCTGGGTTCATCTCATGTCTCTTATTTTTAATCTCAGACATACCTGTACTCTACTACTGTCCTCCCATCTGACATGCTTTCACAAGTATTGATAACCTATTCTCTATACTTCTTCCACTCATCTTCACCGTCCAACCATTAGAAAATTTACTCATTCTTCTCCTGCCCAGGGAAGTGTGTCTAAAGAGTATAGACTCGGACCCAGAGTGCTGAGTACAAATTCTAGCTCCACCACTCACCAGACTGGACAAGTTATTTAAAATTTCTTCAGTAGTTCTGTTTTCTTCATCTGTCAAATGGTAACAATATGGTACTTATGCTACAGGGTTGTTATAAGGAATGTGTCTATATGTAAGGGAGAGAATGTACACATAATGTCTAGCATCTGGTTAGCACTATAGAAATATCACTGTGAATAGATATTTCTATAATTATATAGATATAGAAATATCCATATTATCACTGTGACTAACTATAAGAGTAAAAGGCCACAATGATTGGTGATTACCAAAAGTATTAATTTGTTATTCAAAGTTGATGGGAACCTGCTTTGTTCTCATAGCCCCATATTGCTCCCATGATCGCTCACCTTCCACCCTTCTCACCCCTCCCACCTCTGGGTCTTTCCTAGTTTCCAGGAGTACTTCATCCCTGACCTCATCTGAAGTACAAGACCAAAGCCAGGCACAGGTGGCTCACTTCTGTCATCCCAGTTACTCAGGAGGGTCAAATCTGAGGATCACAATTCAAAGCCAGCTCAGGCAGGAAAGTCCATGAGACTCTTATCCCCAATTAACTACCAGAAAACCGGAAGTGGCATTGTGGCTCAAGTGGTAGAGCAGTAGCCTTGAGCTGAAGGGCTGAGGGGCAGCACCTAGGCCCAGAGTTAAAGGCCCATGACTGCCAAAAAAAAAAGCAAAGAGAAGTTCAGGACAAGGATGAGACCTCTACTAAAAAATCCCAAATGGAACATAATTTCCAAATAGGACAGTTTGCATCCCCAATTGGACCAGATGAAGAATCTCCAAAGAAGAGCCTAACAACTCTTTCCTGATCTCTTCTTCCAGCCCAATCCTTTTATCTATACAAAGACCCTATATGAAGGACTTACCTCTCCCATCCTGTCCCAATCTTCTTATGTATCTAAAGATGGAATATGAAAGATTGACCTCCACCGTACTGTCCCAGGTGCATATGGACACCAGGCAAAGACCAGGTATGTGTGGAATTGATGTGCAGTCAGGGCAGTCTGACACAAGCCTGGCCTTCAACATTCCACTGTGAGCTGATTGAAAGTCCCTACCTCTCTTAGCTCTAATAGCCTTTTGATAACCTTTTTGATAACCTCTACCCCCTGACTCAGACCCCACAAAAGACCACCTCCAACCCCATCTCCTTGCAGCCTCCATTCCTACAGGAAGGTTGGTTGCACCTTGCTGATTCTCAGTAAGTAGTCCTAGCCTGTCAAGAAGGAGGGTCCACCACCATGCCATACCACCAGCCAACAAAGAATTTTGATTGGGTCAGGCTGTAAGAACTGTTATAAGTTTATATCAGCTTTTAAGAGTTGCTACATTCTTTTTTTCCTTTCTTTTTTATTGTGAAAATACTGTACAGAGGGTATACAATTACATGGGCAAGGTAATGAGTACATTTCTTATCAAGCATTGTTGCCTCATCCTTTGTTTCCCCTTCCTAGCCCTTCCCATCTTCTCTTCCCCCCCATCCCCCGCCCCATGCCCGGCCAAAGTTGAAAGTTCATTTTTCAACATAATGACTTGTACATCTCATTGTTGCAATGGGTCCACCTGTATCCCAATTTAAACGGTTTGTTTTTGCCCTTTCCCTCCACAAATTATACCAACACATCAAATACAATGAAAGCAAGGGTTATTCCTTGTGGGCTGGTGATATGGCATTTTGGTAGACAGCTTGTCTAACATGTAAAAGTCCCTGAGTGCTACAAAAAAACAAACATAAACCTCAATCAATTTTGTCTGGCCAAAATATTTTGGTTTATACATTTCACTATAAGAAACAATTTTGTTTTCAGGTTGGAAGGTGGTTATATTACTTAAATGATTATCAGATATCATTTTATTTATTACACATGATGTTCTCATTTCATTTCTTTTACTTGTATGTTTTGATATAAAATCAGAAATATGAAATATTTAAATGATGTGGGAGAGGAAAGATGTTTTGATTTGGCACTGATTGGAGTGAAAGGAGGTTGAAATCAATTGATTGCATGGCACATGTCAGTTTTCACATTATCTTAACCATCTCCCCAGTTTGTACAGAAATTTGACACTCAAGCATTTCATAGCTTTGCATAATACATAATGTTTTCATTGATGACTTTCTTTCTGAGAATGATTAAAGATTGTGTGCATTCACATAAAAATATAGTACTGACTTCAATCAAGTATCTTTCTGTTTTACTTCTAAATTAAACTTCTGAAAAATTTTAAAAGCTAAAAACACATGAAAAACTGAGAAAAACTGAGCTCACTGTCATCGAATTATATATAAGGAAAGAAGAAACACCAATTTTAAGTATCAGACCAAAATAAATAGGATAACACAATAGATTTAAATCATTCAAAGGAAACCATTAAAGACAAAGACACCACAGTAAGGAAAACAACTGGTAAATTAATCTTTAATTCTTATTACTTTTGTATATTAAATATTGTAAATATTTTTTTTAAAAAGATATAGAGTCCAACCTGCTCCTATCCCTTTTTCTATTTATCTTAACAAAAACTACAAAATATGTTGGAAAAATAGGACTAATAGTTACTATAATAAATTAAGCAGTGAGTTGCCTAAATAAAGAGATGTAAATGTATATGAATAAGATTATGCTAACTGGATACCTCTGGTAAAACATAATATACTTTCTGAACCAATGAACATTTATATATAGTTGGGTGTTATAAGGGTGAGTAACAGAATGAATTATAGCATCATCCTAACCTTCATATTTATGGAGATACTGTAGCATTCATAAAAGTCTAATGATTATGTGATCTCTTTGAGAGATGGCAATCTGCATGAGGGCTAGGCAACAAATCTCCACGGACTGTACCTGTTACTAAGCATCTAATTGAACGGCAGGTGCTGCCCTATAGATCAGCCAGGTTGGCCAACCATGGTGAGATATCCTTGTTTCTGTACTCCCTTGTCAAGCTTTTGAAAGCTGGAAAAACTATATCAAATGACAGTGACACTGGCAGATCTCAGCCTTGCCTAAAAGTGATTTAGCATTGCTGCTAGATGAATAATGTTTTCTTTTTACTGACAATCACAGTTGCTCTTCTTTTTTCATGTTGCTTCCTTACAGGAATTTGAAATGTTCCTTGTCCCATATGTTCTAATATGTTAGGATAACTGTAACAACTTGTATTTTGTTATAAAAATTAGATTTCTTAAGTATTACTCTGTGCCAACATCTGCTCTTTATAGAACTTCTGTGTATTAATTCACTGAACTCTGGACTGCTCTGAGCAGTTAACTGTTAACTTTCACACATGGATGCACAGGGGTTCCACAACTTATTAGTAAGTACACAGCCAGAATTTGTGTCTAACAGAGAATGGTAGGAATGTTTAATTGGCATTCAGATGACCATCCTGTTAAGGACTTCCCTTACCTGGGCACAGGTTTCTCAGGCCTATAATCCTAGCTCCTCAGGAGGCTGAGATCTGAGGATTGAGGTTCAAAGCCAGCCCAGGCAGGAAAAGTCCATGAGATGCTTATGTTCAAGTAACCAACAGAACTGAAAGTGGCAATGTGATTCAAATTGGTAGAGCACTAGCTTTGAGCAAAAATGCTCAGGGACAGCGCCCAGCCCCTGAATTCAAGCCGCCAAATGGACACACACACACACACACACACACACACACACACACACACACACACACACACACACACACACACACACACACACACACAAACCACCCCCCACAAACAGAACTTCTCTTAAATAGAGAAGATATTGATTCTGTCAGCTTGAGGATTTCCAGAAGGATCACTGATGATTTCCCTAGATAGAATTGATGGAACAACCACCCCATTCCTTCCCTTCATGAAAAGAAAATGCTGAGAATATGTTTGCTTCCTTGCTAGCTTGTACCAGTGTTTGAACTCAAGGACTCAGCTTGCTTGCTTGTCACTCTATCACTTAAGTAATGCCTCCAACCTAGCTTTTTTTTTGTTGGTTATGGGGCTTGACCTCTAGGCCTGGCTGCTCTCCCCGAGCTCTTCAAGTCAAGGCGAGCGCTCTACAACTTGAGCCACAGCGCCACTTCCAGTTTTCTAGTGGTTATTTGGAGGTGAGTCTAACAGACTTTCCTGACTGGGCTGGCTTTGAACCAGGATCCTCAGATCTCAGCCTCCTGAGTAAGTAGGATTACAGGTATGAATTACCAGTGTCGGTCCAGCCTAGCTTTTGCTGGTTATTTGGGAAATTGAATCTTGTAGACTTGTTATTCACAAGGGTTCAATTTTCCTATACAGTACTGTAGTTGTGAGCCAATGTGACCTAGTTTAGTAAGTATTAATACAAGGTATTCATCTTCTACTGCACGTTGTTTTGAAGTGTATTTGTATAAACAGTGAATATTTTGCATATTTGTGTGTTAGGTTAAATTTGCTTGCCTCAGTCATGTCTGGTTAGTAAGTTTTACTTAGTTCTAGAGCCCACTTTCTATGCTTCACTGTATTGTTTTCCTATATTCAGGTAGAAAGTTACCTTATTGGAAATGTCCATATGTGGACTGGTCTTTTAGATATTCCCTTGGAATTCACGACTCTTTGTCTAAGCCCCACTACCCCCTTATTCTATAAATCTCAAAGTAGAACAAAGGTGAAGGCTTTAGAGATACAATCCAACTACCTTGTGGTACCCTGGAGTCCCTGCAGGGTCACCACATGGAACTCTAATGGGTCTACATGGGCTGGGTATGGGGGCCTTCCCAGGACCCACATTTAGAAGTGACACTCCCCTTCTTGGGACTGGAAGCAACAGGTGCCACATATAATTTCTGCTTTCTAATATTTTCCTTCAGTGATATAAACAGAACCAGAACATAGAAAGACTATGTTTTATTACAACAATATATATAAACTATATTATTTCAACCTTTAAAACCATTGTAATATTTTGTATAGAGTAGGTATTCTTTCTGTAATTCCTTATTTGTTTTATTTTTGAATGTAACTAAAGTAATATCATTTGTACTTATTTTATCATTCTAGTATAACTTCATTTGCACTACTTTAATGCAACTATTTTTCAAATTCTAAGATTTAATACTGTGTTTTTGGATAACAATTTTATTGTACTTTTATTTCAGTTTGCCATTATGGCCTTATAAATACAAACAAAAAAACCCATTCTTGCTAGTATGGAGTTCAATGTCCTTTGGAAACTACAGACTCAGGATATAACGTTGTGCATACACTAATGTGTATCACTTTGTTTACAACTGCTCCATAAAATTAGTAATTCAGATGGCAGCCTCTTGATCTGGCACACTGAGCCCACTGGGCATGCTGGGGCCTCTGGTGAAGTAGAAGCCTAAATGCAGCGTGCCCACCTTCTGCAATGCCAGGGGACTGTGGTAGAAGAAGACATGCTGGTGGGCTAGGGTGGTGCCCGGTGGGTGCCACAGCACAGAGCCAGCAGTCTGCAGTCGCTGGAAGCTGTACCTGGGCATGGGCGTGCATGGAACTATGCCACTGAAGCACTCTAGCACCCACCTGCAGGCCAAAGCCTGAATGACCACACACATGCTTTGCATAATGGGGCCGACTGAACCAAAGCCATTCTCCAGATCTGCTTGTACATAGTTAGCTTTATTGGAGCAAGGGACGACGCTGTTGTGCTGTAAGAAGAAAGACAGGCCCAGAGGTGGTAACTCCAACTTTTGTACTCAGGTCAGTGTGGAAGCTTTCTTCCCTGCACCCTCCTTCCGGCTCAGGCTGCCCCATTCCTTGTCCATGGAATAGCAACCATTGACACTCATGTCAGGTACTAATGGCTGCTCCTTTGGGTTGGTTAATTTATAAAAAGAGAGCCCTTCCCTCAGACAACAAAGTCATATTCTGGGTTTTGTAAATATTCTGTATCTGAGCATTCCCAGTGTTTGATTTTTGTATTCTTTCTTGTAAATTCTTATGAAATCTGTATTTTAGATATTGAAGTGTGGGGAGGAGCAGCCAGATTATGAACATATTTTCCTACAAGACTTTTATCTAAAAAGGAAAACAGATTCCCCTCTAAAACTGCTTATCACTCAATAAATTTGAGAGGGGAACAAGGCTGTTTTCTCCTAAGATCAAAATGTGCTAGTTTTATATGCATGTTTATGTGTTCAAAATACAATTAAGTCATTCTCTCTCATGGAAACGATTGGTCAAACCTAAGAGTTAAGTGTCCTGGGAGCTAGAGGCAGGTTTTTTGTGAGCTTAATCCAAAGCAGGGAGGAGGTGTTAAAATCCATAAATTATTTTGTAGAATCAAAGTGGTAATGCAAAATGAGAATGACAGAAAAATCTCTGTGTGGTTTAGATATCACGTGCTGCCCTTAACATGTCTTTTCTGGCTGTGGTTAGGTCCATCCACTTGCCTGGGTGATAAGTTGTCTTCAAGGCATCTTGGTCCTGAAGTGGGACTTGTATTACCCATTGGCACTTGGAATCAGGCCAAAGACAGGACAAATACCACTTCCAGGGAATGGCTCCTTAGTTACCCATGCAAGTAGGATTACCAGTGGAATTTCTCTGAATTTGACTCCAGAAAACAATCACTGAACCCAAAGGAAAGTCCGTCAAACACCTTTCCCCTTCCTCCAATCCCTCCTTCCTTGGTAAAATGCAAAGTAGTTTTGCAGGTTTTCACACACACACAAATCACCCATCCTCTCCAGGTAAACTAGGTTGCCAGTGACTAAAATCATATAAGTGCATAATGCCACATTCTTTATTCTGGACAACATCTTCAGGTTGTTTGATGCTTTAATTTTTTAAAAAAAATTCTTTTGGTCAGTTGTGGGGCTTGAACTCTGTGCCTGAGTGTTAACACATTCCTGAACTCCTCAGATCAAGGGGAGCCTTCTACTACTTGAGCCACAGCAACATTTCCTATTTTCTGGTGGTTAATTGGAGATAAGAGTCTCACAGAATTTCCTGCCAGGGTTTCCTTTGGAACATGAATTTTTAAATTATATTTCTATATATTTCTGCTAATTTCAGGAGACTTGGGTCTCCTTCCTCTATTATTTTCTCCTGTATCTTTTCTTGTTTTGGAACAAATGTCATGGATTGTCCATCCATTCAAAACTAAGCTTATTTCATTAATTTAATAGAAAAGGAATCTAGCCTGCCTGCATCACAGGACAGCTTTGCATATAATGTTAATCTGATAATTCACATCAGTGAATTTTCAAAGTCATGTTGATTTTTTTTATAAACCATTCACTAAAGAGGTCCCACAAAGCAAGAATAAATAATAATTTTCTGATTTCTAACAAGGTTAAAAAAAACTAGTATTTCAACAAAACACATTCTATTCTTCCCAGATTCAATGGTGAAGAATCCCATAACACTGACCCCCTCCTTTCAAACTTGTAGATTTCTTTAGTTTTACTCTTCTAGCTAGTATCAGTAATCTCCTTTTAATATTTGACAGTGAAATTCCATTTGTTAATAGCTCAATTCATATTGACAATGGTAGATTGATGAGTTAACTATCATAGAGCATTAAATATCGAATAGCATTAATTATATGCAACTATTCAATAAATTAATATAAGTACCACATACCTGTATCTTCATATAATTTTTTAAAAGCAAAATTACATGTCTGTGTCATAAAATAATTCCGGTAACTAGTATAAGAGACTAAGCTAAACCTATTGCATCATCCCCCATATTCTTTGTGAAATTTTCTCTTCTCATTAACTTTTATCTTAGGGCCTTCTTTTCCCAGAAACCAATGATATGTTGTTGACCCTACATTTTACTCACCTCGACATAACCTCTTCCCTTTCCACCTCCAGTTAGTCGCTCATGTTAAATACCTGAGGAAAAACTTGTCCCATGTGCCTGCTTGAGGCCAGGGTTACCCAACTCGACTGGCTGTACCCACTCTGCCCTTGTTTTTTTTTTTTTTTTTTAACATTTTTTTTATTGTGAAAATACTGTACAGAGGGGTTACAATTACATGGGCAAGATAGTGAGTACATTTCTTATCAAGCATTGTAGCCTCCTCCTTTGTTTACCCTTCCCATCCCTTCCCAGCCTCCCCTGCCCCCCACCTAATCCTCCCCCCCAAAGTTGTAAAGTTCGTTTTGGACATGACAACTTGTACTTCTCATTGTTGCAACGGGTCCACCTTTATCCTTATTTAAACGACTTGTTCTTCCCTTCCCCTCTACAAATTATACCGACATGAAATACAGAGAAAGCAGGGGTTATACTGTGGGGGAGTGACATACAAAGCAACAAAGAAATAATCATATAAATGCTGTAGAAACAAATGCATGAAAGAAAAAAAACATTTAAATACATATCTTAGAGTTCATTTTCCTAACATCACTTTATCTGACCTTTTCTGGTTGACTCATATATATATACTAGATATTGCAAAGAAGGGAAACCATGGGACCTATGTTTTTTGGGGCCTGGCTTACTTCACTTCAAATGATTTTTTCCAAGTCTTTCCATTTCCTAACAAATGGGACAATGTCATTCTTTCTGAGGCAGGAATAGAATTCCATTGTATTTATATACAATGTATTCTTGATCCATTCATCTACTGAGGGGCATCTGGGTTGGTTCCATATTTTAGCTATTTACAAATTCAATGCTATACCTATCAAAATTCCAACCTTTCTTCATGGAAATAGAAGAGGCAATCCAAAAATTCATATGGAACAGAAAAGACCCCAAATAGCAAAAACACTCATCAACAGAAAGAACACGGCTGGAGGAATATCAATACCAAATTTCAAACTCTACTATAAAGCCATAGTAGTCAAAACAGCTTGGTACTGGCACAAGAGCAGACCTCAGGACCAATGGAGTAGAACTGAAACCCAGAAATGAACCTACAGACATATAGCCATCTGATCTTTGATAAGGGAGCTAAAATAATAGAATGGAAGAAAGACAGCCTCTTCAGTAAATGGTGCTGGCAAAATTGGTTAACTACTTTTAGAAAACTAAAGCTAGATCCTTATATATCACCCTGCACCAGAATCAACTCCAATTGATCAAAGACCTCGGAGTCAAAGCAGACAATCTGAAAACATTACAGGATGGAATACGAGAAACCCTAGTTCTCCTTGGCACAGGCCGAAATTTTCTTAATAGAGACCCCGAAACACAACAAATCAAAGAAGGGTTGGACAAAAGGGATTGCATGAAGTTTCAGAGCTTCTGCATGGCAAAGGACATAGCTAGCAAGATCAATAGAAAGCCTACGGATTGGGAGAAGATATTCACTAGCCATACAGTGGACAAGGGTCTCATATCTAAAATATACTTGGAACTCAAAAAATTAAATCCCCCAACAACAAATCCTCAAAGAAACAACGGCCCAATAAATAATTGGGCAAATGAATTGAAGAGAAACTTCTCTGAAGAAGAAAGAAGGATGGCCACTAGACACATGAAGAAATGCTCAACCTCCCTAGCCAAAAAAGAAATGCAAATCAAAACAACATTGAGATACAACCTCACCCCAGTTAGAATGGCAAAAATCAAGAACTCTAATAAAACAACAGATGCTGGAAGGGATGTGGAGAGAAGGGAACCTTACTGCATTGTTGGTGGGAGCATAAACTTGTTCAAACACTTTGGAAAGTAGTATGGAGGTTCCTCAAAAGACTCCACATAGAGTTCCCCTATGACCCAGCAATCCCACTTTTGGGCATTTACCCAAATGTTTACAAACAAGGCCACACTAAACTACCAGCACGACTATGTTTATTGCAGCATTATTTACCATAGCTAAGGTATGGAATCTGCCTTGTTTTTTTTGGGAATAGGGTATCAATGTCAGGGTTGTCAGGGATCAGGTGGCTGGAACCATGGCACTATGAGTTATGGGTAGTAGAACAGAGTAGCAGATACAGGGATACCAGGGAAAGAATTGTGACTATAATCGTTGAGCTGCAATGGCCGGGTGTAGGAGGCATATCAGGAGTTCACTGTTCCTGCTGCACTGAGTCCAGGGCAGGTGGGGAGGTTCTAGGTATGGATCTGGACCAGGTTTTGTGGACACGATCGTGTTGGTCATCTGTGGACCTGGGCGGTGGCTGCCTCGTGTGGGCTGGGAACTTCATTAGTGTGGCCTACCCTTCTCCACGGAAAGGTGCATTCACTCCTGCCCCTCTCCTCTCTTCAGGATTTCTGCCTTCCTCCTGCCTCCTGCCATGTCCAACTACAGGTATCAACTTCTCCCCATTTCTGAGACACCATCCCAGACATGCTCACAGGGTTTTCCATGCCTGGTTCACCATACATGCAGGGCTCAGGGGTTCCATCCTCCAGGCAAAGTGTACCCCCAGTTCAGTTTGGCCAACCCTACCTAGGGGACCATAAACTGCATTCTTACACAGGAAGCCAGGGTTACACAATGCCATCTTGCAGTCTAAGGCATCCTTTCCCTCCTGCTCAGGTGTGGTGCGGCTCTGAAGCCAACCACAACATCACATTTGATTATTTAAAAGGAAGAATATACAAGCTTCATTGTCCCAGATACAACTGCCCCAGGGTTCTCTGTGTACACGAGCTGTGTGTTTGTGTGTGTGTGTGTCTGTGTGTGTCTGTGTGTCTGTGTGTCTGTGTGGGGTGAGAGAGTCAGACACACCTGAGGTTTGGGATAAAACACTTCTTCCCTTCAGCATTGAGTTTTGGTATCTAGTGGTCCCTCCACCCCACCAGTTCTGAGTCAACGTTCTAAAGTTCTCCTTCTGTATACTTTTATCCTTTGATCTTATTGATGTTCAGATTCCTATGGTCTGCTTGTGAACTTCACCGTTTGCTTGTTGAAAGTGGTGCCTTTTAAAAAATATTATGAATCCCTTTGATCATTTTAAATGCTGTTTTCCTGTGTTAGTGCATTTTACTTAGCCCAACTCTTGGGGCCTCGGCTGTGACTGGTAATTCTTAGATTAGCTTAGAGCTTATAGGAGATAATATCCTTTCAATCTATCTTTCTAGTGAAAGAAGTTGGGCATCTTTATTGAAATAATTGCCTGGTTGTTAAAAACAACACTGTTATAAATGCACAATCGGTTGATTTTAGTAAATTGTGCACCTCTGTAGTGATATAATTTTTTTTCTAAGGTGATTAGTTGGAATGGGAAAAATCACAAATTCTAAAACTTAAAAATGGATCAAATAACAAAAAAGAAAGACACTGATTAGGAATGAATTACAAATATAAATGTTTAATAAATAAATGAAATGTTTGAAATTCTTATCCACAAAGGAATTATATATCAAAAAGTCACTGAGATTCCATCTTACACATCAGAATACTTATCACAACTCAAACAAATAAAAACAAATGCTGGAGAGGTTGAAATAAAACTATATTTAAAAACTATATTTAGTTGTGTTTCATTATAAACTAATGCAACCCATATGAAGCTCAGAATGGAAGTGTACACAATACCAAAAAGACATATATTTTAATGACTTTTACAGCAACTTAGATACATATTGAAGGAATATGATTCAACATGAATATCCATGTTCATGGCAGGAGTATTCATAGCAATCAAGTTCTGCAGTCAACCTAGGTGGCCCAGAAAGAAGGAATAAGGAAAATCTGATATCCATAGATATAAACATATACTGGGATATAAGAAAAGCGAATGCTTCTACTATTTCATCTCAAAATATTGTTGGGTATACATAATCCTAATTTCACTGGGTTTTATGGAATTGTGTTTTTGCTTTTGTGAGGAACCTCCATAATGATTTCCATAGCAGTTACAACAGGTTAAAGATATCCTATAATATGTGAATGGTAGACTGAAATTTAAATATATCAGAGAACACATACAGGACAATCATATATAGTTTATAAATTGAAGCAATTTTAAGAAGGCAACAATTGGGTGGAACGACAATGCTAGAAGCTTAATAACAAATTATCTTGAAAAGTTGAATAAAGGGCTGGGAAGCTGGCTCAGTGGTACAGCGCTTGCCTTGCATGCATGAGGCCCTGGGTTCGATTCCCCAGCACCACATAAGCAAAAAGATAAAAAGCCAGAAGTGGCGCTGTGGCTCAAGTGGTAGAGCGCTAGTCTTGAGCTGAAGAGCTGAGGGACAGAGCCCAGGCCCAGAGTTCAGGCCCCACGACCGGACCCAAAAAAGAAAAAAGAAAATGAAAAGTTGAATAAAGAGGTATAAAATGAGATTCATCAAACATTGTTGAATGATGAAAGATGGATGAAAGTTAGAAAAACACATTCATCTTCATGCTGCATGGTCAACTCGACTGAAGTATATGAATATTTGGTGTACACTGATGAAATTCATTCCAAAACATAAAATACACTTAAAATATTTATGAGGATATAGAACAGGATCTCTCTTGAGTATATGTAATAATAAAGTATATGTACGGAGGATTACAAATGTGAAGGAGAGAGAATATGGGCAAATAGTTTATGTGATTCTGTGAAGATGCACAATGAATCTGTTTGGGAAAGGAGGAAAGATGAAGAAAACATATAAGGTGTTGTTAAGATATATTTTACACATATACAGAGATGGAAAATGTGCAACTAATTAGTGCTAATTTAACAAAACATTTTGTTCAAGTTTTAAAAATGAAACTATATAAATAATACTTAATATCTAATTAATATGCCTTGGAGGAAAATGTACTATAGACAGATTTTCACGAAAATTTGTTTTATTTGATAAGAAATGTATTAAAATTAAATGTAATTAATTCTGAAGATATTAACACTTTCAAATGTCATTGCTAGAACCAGCAAAGGAAAGTAACAGAGAATTAGAGACTAAGAAAAACCTGGGTGGTGAATGAAGATACTCAGTAGAACTTTTTGAGGAAAGATTGTGCTCTCTTTTCCTCTTCAATATATAGCTAGGATAGCTACCTTTTGACAGAACACATGTAGTAAGAGCAATTAAGTTACTAATTTAAGTAGTAATTCATTACTTTTATTGCCTAATTTTATGATGTGACTCCCAAGTGATATGAGTGGTCCTAGGAGATTTTCTGAGCTCTTTTTCACTCCTGCTGATGTTTCTTCTGCTACTCTCATTTCTCCTTGTTTCTCAACTCAACTCCTGTGACCTTTTGGTTCATGAGAAAGAGCTGGAGAAACGTGAGGATGGCCCGGAGTCTGAGCTATCTCCCACTACAGCTTAGGGCATCTGGTGAAGAACCTCCACCTGCGCCTCAGAATAAGGTATTAATTGGCCTCTTTGTACATGGGAAACTCACTCCATCAGGCAGAATATGTCATTTCTTGACTTTCTTTGAAAAGATTTGGGACTAGGCACAATTTAGAGAATGAGCTTTTTCACCACCAGCCACTGCCTTGGCAGGAGGAACAGATTCAAAACAGAAAGTGGTCTCAGTTCCCGCAGGACCAGTTAGAAGCCAGGAGATCATACTTTCCTCCATATCTGGGACTTTCTGGTAGGATTGGAATCTGCACAAAGTATTAGATGAAGATTAACTGAGACTGGGCTTAATGGGGACACAAAAGACTTTCCTTTTCTTTTACTACAAGTGAGTTGTTTAGTCAGACATGATGCCTCCTTCATATCAGAAAATGCACCACATGAATTATGTCACTGCCACTTTGTGGGAGGTCAGTTTCCTCGAAGGAGAAGGGGTTAAATTCTGTGACCATGAGTTTGATCCCTAGGCTGTGTCTCCCACATCTTCTCATGCCAGGAATGCATTGCGTCTTTCAGGCACTCAACTACTTGTCATGATCCTAGGCAGGAATACTGAAGGCTATTCTTTTGCATCTCTTGCATTTGAGGTAGAATATGCCCAGGCTCAGCTCATGCCAAGAGGTAGATGAATTGTGACAACAAGCTCATATTGTACTGAACATCAACCATATTGAAAAAAAATAACTGAAATTAATGGCACCCTTCTATACTTGCATCTTTACTAACAGACAACTTCCTGGTTGCTCATTCTGTAGCTTCAATTCTTTAGTAGCAAGAACCATTCTAGGAGGTCTTTCCTGACCATACTTTTTGAGGTTTCCACTGAAAATTGAACTTACTAGAATCTCAAAAGTTTCAGTTTGGGGGTGGTGGATACTGGTGGCTCATACCTACAATCCTAGCCATTTAGGAGACTGAGATCTGAGAGTGGAGATTCTAAGCTAGCCTGGGAAGAAAGTCTATGAGATTTCTCTCTAGTTACCCGACAAAAAACCAAAGTGGTAGGGGGCTAGCCTTGATCCAAAGAACTGAGTGCCAGTACTCAGGCTTGGAGTTCATGTGCTGTAACCAACAAAAACTAAGTTTCATTTTATGACTATGGTTTTCTCTTCTAACACGCTATGTGGTTTATCTGGAAGTCTTGCTTAAGGTTCCTATGTCTCACTCAAGTAGATTTTTGTCTGTCAACAATAACCAAGTCTACAAAGTCTACCTAGAGTACAATCAGCAAGTTAACAACAAATATAATATATGTTAAGTGTGGTTGTACAGACCTTACACTATTTCTTACTTTAAAGAAACTATGTTGGCCTTCTTTCCATTTGAACAATTGTGTGGAAAATAGATACATCTCTGGATTTCTTTGGTTCTTTCCAGAATCTATTTTCTACAGATTTTTTTCCATAGATACAGAATATTCCAAATTGTGCCTACTATTTTTTATTGTATTGCTAGTTTTAAGCATGAGAAAATAGCTCAAAGGTATTTCAAACTTCATTTTTGTGAAAAAATGTTCAGTCATTATATAAATTCAAAAAAACATAAATTACTAAAGGCACTGTTTCTTTGGTGAAAAGAAGATCATTCAGGTTAGAGATAGTCTTCCATGGAGATAGTCGTCTTGGAGGATCTGACTATATAGTGCTCTGACTGTGAGTAGTAGTTTGCCATGATGGGTCTTTCCAACAGTTGTTGTTTGGCAGTAGAGGCCTGATGAAACAAACACATTTGTCTCTTTCAGGATGTCCAAGGCTGATATTGATTGTGAAAGATAATAATTGTCCTCCTGTCATTTCCTTCTAAGTAATTTTACTTATATTTTGGATTTGGGAACTTGTAGCAGCTTATCTGTAACAGTCTCCTGTGGAGCGATTTGAGTGAAACTTCAGTATCAATTTAGTGGTGTCATAACAGTTCCTTATATTTTATAATATAAGATAAATAACAATGGTTTTCTTAGGAAATCTAGCTAAATTATGTATCATTAGACATTATAAGAGTGTGTCAAAGTTTACAGATCACTTTATTTTCAAAAGAAAATCGAAGTAATCAGAATATTGATATTTTTGAAGTGTATATTATAAGATATGTATATTTCCAAAGGCAATGTTATCTATATTTCCAGTTTACTATTTTGCCATGTCGCTTATTAATTTTACATTTTGTCCAAATTATAGCTTACTATATGTTACTTGTGCTACAAGAAATGGAGTACAAATTTAATTCTTGTCTTTGTTTTCATTCTTTTGTATTTATCATAAAGTTGTTGTGCAAAGAAGTTTCAATTCAACGAGTTTATTAGTATAATGCATCTTGATTAGGGTTACATTGATTTACCCAATCATTCCCAACACTACCCATCCTCCAAGGTACCTGGTTCCATTTTTTACATTAATAGAATGATTGTATTTGCCATCCCTTCCTCTTTCCATTAATCTGCCCCCTCTTAAACCCCTTCCCCAGCTGAACATGATTTTCCTTTCTGCTATTTATTTTCTTAAACTCTTCATTCTTGGTTAGTTATTCAGAGAACCATCATCACTGTAATATTCCCAAAAGCATGCCGAGTATCTGGTTTTTAAATTTTATTTTGATTTCAACTTGTACATAGGAGTTGACATTCAATACATGAGTACATGAGTACACTGGATCTTGATCAATGTCACCTCTTTCATAATTTTCCCCAGTGCTCTCATTACCACCTTTTCCTCAATTTCTTCATTTGGTAGGATATGGATTAAGTTAGATCATTGCATTTCTCCCCACTTTATTGCTTCATATATCTTTTTCTCCCTACCTTGATCCCAGCTCTACTTCTGAGTACTTGATTCCTGGTGTTTATTTTGTTGGAATGTGAGTTAGCTAGTCTAAGGAATTACATTATTTGAATTCTTCTCTGAACCAACCCTATTTCAATTCATACCTAGGTGTATGCTTGGATTCCACCCCAAAGTGTGCATATTGTATTGATCCTGATCATGTCTACCTTCCTATATAACAGAAAACATATCTCCCTGGGTTTGACTTTCTTCCCCTAGTTCACGTAACATGATTTGCCACAAATTTTTCCTTTATTTGCAAATGATGCATTATCATTCTTTTTAATGGATACATAAAATTCCATTGTGCATGTGCATACACATATATGCATATTTATATGCATATAGCTATCATATTTTCCTGATCTACCTGTGTACTGAGCGGCATAGTTCATATCTAAATGTGATTTGTTGTACTATTATGCTTTTTCTTTCAATGTTTTGGGAAACAATTTAGAATCATTTGCCTAATCTTGGGCATACAGTGTATTCTGTAACAAAAATAATTCTATTAATTTCCTAGTCTGGTCGTTTACATTTCTATATATGTTGACTCCTATAAATCAGAAGGGTTCATAATTGTATATGATTCTGTTTTTAAGAGCAAGACTAAATGCTTGCTTTATATAGTTGACACTTGTAAATAATTTATTGTGTAATTATATATACATATATATACATATATAACTACATATTGACAGACATATATGTATATGTATATATGCATATATATACATATATATATAATATATATGTATATATATATATAATTTCAGTGCTAGTACTTAAATTCAGAACCTAGGTGCTTTTGCTTTCCTTTTTTGCTCAAAGTTGGCATTCTTCCATTTGAGCCAAAGCTTCACATTTAGCTTTTTGGTTCTTAGTTGAAGATAAGAGTATCATGGTGCATTTTAACTTATCTGTGAGTAACGTAGTCCATTTTACCTTGTCTGTCTTGAAATTATGATCCTCAGCTTTCAGCCTTCTAAATAGATTTAAAGGCAAGCACCACTAAAACCAACCCTATTCTATTTGAATTAAAATAAATTTAAAGAACAATAACGTAGTATTTTAAAAGAAATGTCTTTTCATTTAAACTGAAATACACTGCTTATTTTTTTTCTTATTCCAATTCACCTACCAAGAAAGAAAAGGAAAAATTCTGAAGGAAAAATCCTAAAGAACCTCTGAATCTAACAATTCTCAAGCCTGCTAGCCACAGTTTCTTTGCTGGGAAATAGAACAGGATGATGTTGTCTACAAGCAAAGCAGGAGAAAATGCTCGTCACTGAAGTTGCTGCAAGTCTGATGAGGATGAGGACAAGCAACTTTATCCAGGTAGTATCACAAAGTGTTTGCTGTGGTAGGCTGACTCTAGTGGATAAGTGTAGCCTATCTTAGAGGATGTTCATAATGATGTGGAGAATAATCAAAGGTGAATATGTGATTAGAGACGTGTGATTTCTTGAAGATGAATGTTTATATTGTAGTTTGTATACTGTTGAAAATGAGACAGTTAAGATAGGGTTGTTTATGTAATTTTTTCTGCTTGTAAGACAAGGAAGTAGTCTAACAATACCTTTGAAAATTGATAGTAAAGTAAGGGTCCTTATAATTTCTATTGCAACATAAAGTTTTACCCAACAAGTATTTGTTTATTCTGAATTAGTTTAGAAATGAAATATTATAATATTATTATCAAACAATTAATATTAAGACTTTAGAACAAGCCAAGGATAATCACAGCTACTAAGGAGGTGGAGATCTGAAGATAGCTGTTTGAAGCTAGCCCAAACAGAAAATAACTGTGAGACTCATACAGACAATTAGCCAAGAAAAAGGTATGAAGTTGTTCTGGGGTTCAAGTCATAAACTTTTATCCCCAAGCAGAATGGCTCAAGGACAACACATGTTATAGTTCAAACCTCAGTACTGGCACAAAAATAACTTATGTAGGATTTGGCGCTGTTGCTCAAGTGGTAGAGCGCTCGCCTTGAGCTGAAGAGCTGAGGGATAGCGCCCAGGCCCAGAGTTCAAGCCCCACGACGGAAAAAAAAAAGACTCCACATAAAAATTACTTACGCACCTAAAACGTACAAATATGTTTATTTAAATGAAGTCATTCCTTGTATCCTTCACAGTATAATAATAAAACCAATTTTATACATATATAATTTATAGTAGTTTTAGAATATCAGTAATTATACATATACATATATCAGGAATATGTTATAATAATATTACATATATTATATATAGATTATAATAATAACAATACTATCCATTAAATTGATACATGTTTTAGAACAGGGAATAGATTTTTTAGTACAACAAAGTACCTAATCAAAAAACATTATTCATTTTGTATTATATATCACTAACAAACTATTCCATCTGTATTCAAGGTATTTAATGATAAAAGCCTGTGTTCATAAGCACAGATGTCCTTGACATGGATTTGTTACTCCTTAAACAAACACTCCAATTACTTCCATAAACAGTGGAAGCTGAATGATGTTCATTCAGCTATTTCTTTAGAAATTAAACCGATCTTTATTTGATACAAAGATCATTTGATACAAAGTCAATAACCATACATAACATTTTCATTTACAAATATTTATATTATGTAGCAATTTTGTTGCCATTATAACCGTAATGTAGAAGATAATGTGGATTACTCTGCTCCACACTTCTTAAAAGGTAATGAAGGTAACATTTACAGAATATCCTCAGATATGCCTGGTGGAAAACTGGATTTGAATTATAAGTCTGCAACTGATCAGTCTTAGGTACTTGGGAAATTTTCTTGGCCTTGTTGCCTAGGTCTTTTTTGTGAAATAATGAAGTATTTACTTAAATTGCAGAACTGTCATGAGCACTAAAACTATTCTAGCGCAGGTGCAATGCTTGGAATGGTGTCTGCACATTGTGTAGTGGGGCCCAGATAAATCTGCTTCTATCACCATGGTCACAGCATCCTTCCTGAAGGCCTTCAGAAATATTTACCCAATTGGTGGTAATATCTGTGAAAATTTGTCTTTACTAAAAAAAAGTTCTATGCTTCACATGAAACAATGAAAGTAATGTTGGGCTGTCCTGTGGCTTTTATCCTCAAGGAGTTTTGCCTAAATTTATTTACTATATTAGTGGTACCAGTAGCATTCTTTAGTGCTGCCCTTCATGTTTCTAGTCTGTGTTCCAACTGGAATACAATTGTAACTTCGTTTATAATCATTGTTACCAGAGTAAAAATGCAAGTGTTTTTTCAATAACAAGACAATTTTAGGCATACATTGCATATTATATGTAATATTTTCCTGAAATATATTTATGATTTCTTTTAGAACCATAAAGGACAGCTCAGAACAAGGAAAGAGTATTGTAAGGAATAATAAAAAATACTATAATGGTGGGCTTAATGTGAAAGTGTAAGGAATATGTAACAAAACTGATGGTAGGTTAATTTGCTCTTTTTGCTATTCTTTCCCCCTTCATTGCAGAAAGGTTTTCACAAATGATCTAGACATTTCAAGCCTTGTCTCAGTGACAGAATTGATGGGATTAAGGATATGTGCTGCTAAGACTGCCTTTAAGGAAGTTCACAATAAAGCAATACCAACACATATAAGAAACTTTTGTGAGTGATGTGTATTCACTTCCTCAATTGCCAAAATTAAATTCATATGTCAAAACATCAAATTATTTACCTTACATTATATGCAGTTCAACTAAAATCACTAACACCTCCACAAATGAAATGCAAACTAAAAGCTCGATTCCAAAAACCAACATCTAATGCAGTATCTGAACTACAAGAAGATACACAAAAAACCTAAAGGAGTGAGACCTTTCACACTGGTAAGAGCATTGATACCTGGATTTTAAACCAGGGCTTGAAAAGATCTGATGTCACTAAATATGTGATTAAATTGCCGAATTGTCCTTGGTCTCAACATTGTAGGGACAATTCAAAAGCAGCTAAGGTTGCTGCAGAATTGTTGGTATAGATTCATTGTGGCCCTCCTAATAATGCTAAAGTACAGAGTAGAAGCTAATTCAGTAAAAGGTATAGAAACGATGCTCCAGAGAAAAATAGCAGGGGTGATCCTCACTCTTGCATTGAGAATGTACAGCCCATCTCATTTTACTTTAGTCTCTAGCATATTTCGGATCAGAAGACAATTATAACACATCTGTGTGCAATGAGTGTGAGTAGTGAGAAGTGTAGGTGTGTATTACTCTAATACACATACAAACCTTAGAGGTATGGGATTATATGACCCTTAAACTTCATTCTATGTTGTTGAGTTTCATGGAGAAATATTGATAATTAGGCACTTCAGACTAATCTAAGTCTGATTCAGGCAACTGAGATAAGACTTTAGTGTCATCCACTCGAGTCATGTGATTTGTGACCTATATTATTTCACAATGTATATATGTTTGTGAAAATTTATGCAATACCACATACCAAATGTACAAAAGGGTCAACTATCCATCTATTATATTAGCAGAAGTAAAGATACTACAGAAATGTACTTCCTTGCTAGTGTATCACAGGATGACAGGTTTGGTGTATTTCCAGATGCTCATATAATTTTATGTATCTTCTTTGGGAAAAAGGCTATCAACAGTTTGTTTAGAGGTGTTATATCTGTACTGTCATTAACTACAACAATAAAACAGCACAGATGATGGGATACCTGGACAAAGAACTGAGAAATCACAGAGTGCTATAGGAACGAAGACACCAGGGAACCAGAAGGCTCGTTGTTCTGGATCCCAAAATCCTTCTTAATATTCTTTATATTCATTTTAATACAGGGTTTTGGTCAGTGGTTACAGGTATGTGCACACACTATGGCATCAATCTAGTCCTTAACATGAGTTATTGTTTGTATACATAGTGACCCTTACTGTTAGAGTGCAGAAGGGAGCAATAATCAGATCAACCATAATACAGACAACAATATTATCTCCAAAGTCTTAATTTTTTAGTGTCCTAACAGCTCTAACTTATATAAATTTAAGGCAGAAAATTATGTCCCTGTCTTCACTTGACTGTTTGTCCTTTCCAGGGCATAACTTTCGGCCTTCTGAGTGCTGTTTGAGATGGCTTTTCTATCTCTTATCCCTTTCCAGGTTTCATGACTCAACTGTAAAAATCCTCACATGTATGCTTACAGATGTATTATTTTGAAAAGTATATTTTTTCTAGAATAGATTCACTTTATAAATTTAATACTCCCTTTCTCTCCCTCTGCCTCTCTCTCTCCCTCTTCCTTTCCTCCTCTCTCTTTCTCCCTCTCCCTCTTCCTTTCCTTCTCTCTTTTATTACCCCTCTCTATTATCTGTAGTAATGAGAGACTCCAAGACTCTCTCTCTCTCTCTCTCTCTCTCTCTCTCTCTCTCTCTCTCTCTCTCTCTCTCTCTCTCTCTCTCTCTCTCTCTCTCTCTCTCTCTCTCTCTCTCTCTCGTAATGAGATTAGATTCCAAGCTTCAAAGTCTTGCTTGGTTTTTTCCACTCATGACTGAGGCTATACTACTTGAGTCAAGGTTTCACTCTGTCTTTGACTGCACAAGTGAACATAAATGTCTCATGGATTGCTACTGCAAAAAGCTGTGAACCGTGATCTTTCAATCTTAGCCTCCTGTTTATATAGGATTATTGATGGGATACTGGCATCTACCTGTATTATCAAGTATTTTAGTTTTGTTTTGTTTCTGTTCATTCAAAATCTGTAAGGAAAGCAAATTATTAATAAAGAGGACTCTTCAAATAAAATATGTATTGTTAAAATATTACCTTAATTATGTTATCCTTCTGGATGACTTTTATCACTTGACATGTACATTATGTAATTTGAATTATTTATTTATTTATTTTTTGGGTCCGGTCGTGGGGCCTGAACTCTGGGCCTTAGCGCTGTCCCTCAGCCCTTCAGCTCAAGGCTAGTGCTCTGCCACTTGAGCCACAGCACCACATCCGGCTTTTTTCTTATGTGGTGCTGAGGAATTGAACCGAGGGCCTCATGCATGCAAGGCACGCGCTCTACCACTGAGCCACCTTCCCAGCCCCTGTAATTTAATTTTTTGAATTCTATTATTTCACACAGTGGAGTCACACACACACACACACACACACACACTATATATATATATATACATATATATATATATATAATTTAATTTTCCTTGTCTTGGTTTATAATGTGTTGTTTCACAACAGAGTTTATTAAAGTTTAACTCTGTACTACTGAAGCAAGACCTTTATGATAATCAATTTGTTGTAAATCATAAGTTCATCTCTTCTTGTGGCACTGTGTGAGCACCACAGGTAGTTTCCTGGAATCACTCCACATGTTTTCGAAGACACTGCCAGACACTTTTCTGAACACATATGAGTTCACTGTTCTGCCAAATATGCAAGGGCATCCTTCGTAATTCTCCTTGGATTTTCATTGTTGTAAGTCCTGTGATGGTCATGTTGATTTTCTCCCCTGTTTCATTCATCACTGTATCTTGGGAACTACTGATATATACTATTTTACTTCACTCCATTCTCCTTGTGCCTTTGCCTGTACCCCTCGCACAGCAGAGGGCCAGATATTGGGAATATTTAATTACTCTTTATTTCAGACATATAACTTTACTTTCTAGCAATACATTCATTGAACTCATTCTGTACATTTTAATGTCTTAATAATGATTACTGTATTTTTGTGGCTTTGCCTGTTATTTGCCTTCAGAGAAGAACATAGCTCAGTAACTGTACCCTAGGTAAATGAAGGTCACAATCATGCCTCAGTAGATGTTGCTCATTGGATAATGTTTACTTCATGGTCTGCCTGCTTGATTCCTTTACATTATTTTTCAATATAGACCTTTCTTATGGAAAATATTTGTGGGCCTTGTGAAGATCAATTCCTAGTTTAAGCAGTCATTAATTTTATTCCAAAATCAGTTCATGGTACCCTCAGAGTTTCTTCAGTGTCTGCATAGTAGTGCTTCACATTCTTGGATATATTATAAGTATTGAGGCATCCAATGATAATTGCTTAAGTCACCATTTGGGTGATTGAAAAGAAAACCATACTGCAATCTCACCATATGACAATTTTCTACTTTTAAATTCTTTTAGAATAAAATGGAGGGGGGAGGTGGGGAAGATTGGGGGTGGCGGGGAGAGGATGGGAAGGAATGGGAAGTGGAAACAAAGGAGGAGGCTACAATGCTTGATAAGAAATGTACACATTATCTTGCCCATGTAATTGTAACCCCTCTGTACAGTATTTTCACAATAAAAAATTAATGCTGGAAGATTGAATATTATGTATATTTTATATTTTGCTAAGTATTTAGTTTTAGTTTAGGTTCCAATATAGAAGTATAAAGTTAAAGCATTATTATTTACTTGGTTTGAGTATTTCTAAAATGTTCAGAGGAAAGATTCTATTAATTCACAATTTTAAGACAATAGAGTGTCCATTATGACTAAGCGAGACAGTTTATAATTTTTGTGTTCCAAAGCTGGTGCTGGGGAATCAAGTACAGTGCTTCATTTGTCTTAATCTACTGTGTTCCTCTGAGCCTGATGTGATCTGTGGTTTTATTCTCACTCAACTGGAATAAAGAAAAAGTTCCCTAGGAAGGAATTACTTGGTTTATTTATCCAGTATTTCTCGCATACATAAAATTAATTTAATTCTACACTGACAGAAAATGGTATTCTTATGTTGCATTTATTAGTAGTAACCATTTTTTCTAGCCCTTCTCTTCACTGTCAATGTCTTGCCATTTCTTATTGTCTCCTCCCAGGAAACTTGACTTGATCCACTGGAAACGCACTTCCCCTCTGCTTCCTCCTTAGAAAGCCCACCCTAAACTCACCTACCCTCTGGTAGCCCTTCTATAAATTCTCAAAGCCCTGACTGCAACCAGACCCCTTCCTGAAAGCCCTGCTCTGCTACAGGGAAATCCCTCTTCCACTCTACCACTTCCTGGAAGCCTGTTCGGCACTACCAGAAACCAGTCCACATCCCTATCTCCTCCCTTTATGTACTGCTTTGCTTCACCAAGAATCCCTCCCTTATCCACTGGTTACACCCCCCTAACTACCCTAGCCCCTCCCAGTCTTGCCCCTCCCATATAATTGTCCCTCCAAGCCCTTCCTTTCCTTCTCACACCCTGCCCCCAACCAGCCTTCCCCCTGGAGTCCCTCCCAGTTTCAAAGGAATCCTGCCTATTATTAGCCTACTTCTAAGTGGCCTAATTTCTCACAGCCCAGTCCTGAACCTACCTCCTACCACAAAGCCCACCATGCTACTCCAAAAGTTATCCACCTCCCTATACCTGCCCTAGAAGCTCTGCCTTGCTAAACCAGAAGTTTCTCGCCCAGCTCACCACCTCCCGGGAAAGCTCCTCCTAATCCACCACATGCCTCTCCACCTCCCACATAAACTCCCTCTATGCCATGCCTTGCTCCCCAGATAAACCCGCCTTTTGGGCTCCTCTCTTGGATCCACACTCTGTTCTATCAGATGTCCTGCCCATAATTATACTGTACCCATGTCGCGGTTCCAATCCTTCCCAAAGCCCCATCTCCAGCTTGCCCCAATGCTTCAAGCCCTACCCGGCTCCTCTAGAAAATACCAATCACTCTATCCCATCTCTCAACACCCATATTGGTCCACCTGAAACCACTGCACCAGTTGGCTTCCCTCTGGAATCCTCGCCAGGCTCACCTGGAAAACCCTGTCCCTCCTTCATCCCTTCTTTTAAGGTTGCCTTGCCCTACTGGAAATCCAACCACAGTAGGTTTGGTACTGCCTTGCAATACCGAAATCTCCACCCAACTGTACGTCTTGTCTGGAATTTGTGGCTGGGTTTACTGAAAACCTCATCCTAACTAATCTAGTCCATTGGATTTTCTCCCTGTTCACACAAAGCCCTGGTCCTAATAAGGCTTGTGAACTGCCACCACATCCTGCTCCATAGAAACATCACTTCCACCTTACCACATGCCTCAAAGTCCTGCCAAGCTCTACCTGAAACCCAACCCCTTACTAGCCCACTCCTTCCTAGCACCTCCATTCCCTCTCAATACCACACCCCCCAAAAGCCTCTCACTTATAGCCATGCCTTCCTCCACCAAAAACCCCTCCTTTGTCAGCCTCTTCCCTCAATTCCCCGCCCTGCTCCACGGAAAACCCCACCCTGACTATCCCATGGAGGCGCACAGTGCTCCCCCAGAAACCCTCCTCCCTGGTAGCCTTGTTCTTCCATTTCAAATTCCTGTCTGAAAATAAGCTCCCCTGTTGCCCCTCATTCTTACACTGAAAATCAGGCCACCTGTCTGCCTTCTTCCTAAAGCCCTGCCCTGTTCCCATAGAAACCCCACCCCTAACAAGTCAAGTCTTTCCTGTCCCCTCCCTACTGTCTCATAGCCCTACCCATGCCGACCTTTACCCTCAAATCCCTGCCCAGTTCCACCACAGAACCTTTGTAAATACCAGATTCTCCCTCGATCCTGACAGGGCTCCACCAGGATCCCCACACAACCTCATCCAGGAAGGCTCACCTAGTAACTGTTTTATTCCAAATGTGATTTTATATTGGTCATAGAATTCACACTAAACAATAGGATAAAACAGCAGTGTTGGAAACAAGAAACATAAAAATAAGATAGCTATTAGATGTCTAAGTCTAGTTTTGGGTTTATTTAGGCTTCACCAAAAATGTTTCTGCCAAATAAATAAATAATGGCATAATAGCTAAAATGATTCAGTGTCATTATTAACATCTAACACATGCTGAGATTTTAATTTATACCTCTTTCTCACTTTCTTTTTTCCTCCCTCCTGTTTTCCTCCCTCCCTCCTTTCTCTTCTTTCTCTTTCTTCGTTCTTCTTTTTCCTTTCCTTCTTTAGAACATGACTATGAATTTAGATACTTTGTTTGCTAAACAACATTCCTTTTTCTATTTACTTGCTCATAGGTTATCAGTTTTGATAAGGGCCAAACAGAGTCTAAGTTCCTCAACTCTGTCTGCATGGCTTTCGATGTGGAGATCTTATTACTTTCCTTGCTAACTGATTCTGAACTACGATCATCTCAAATTCTACCTCTTCAGTTAATGATGTGAACTCCAGTAGCCTGCCCTCACTATAGATTGTCTAAATGAGTGAGTGCAGGCAATTTGATTTTAATCTCTTTTTTTGCCAGTCCTATGTTTTGAACTTTGGAAATTTCTGTCCCTAGGATGCTTTGGCTCAAGGTACTTGAGCGACAGTGACATTTTTCGGTTTTTTTTTTAAATTTTATTTTATTTTATTTGAGAACATACTGTACAGAGGGGTTACAATTACATTGGCAGGATAATGCATACATTTCTTACCAAGCATTGCAGTCTCCTCCTTTGTTTACCCTTCACCTCCCTTCCCAGCCCCCCCTCCCCCCACCCATTCATACCCCTTCCCCCCCCACACCGACATTGTAAAGCTTGCTTTGACATGAAATTTTGTAATTCTCCTTGTTGCAACAGGTCCACCTGAATCCTTAAACGACTTGTTTGTCCCCATCTCCTCCACATGTTATACTGACATCAAATAAAGTGAAAGTGGGGGTTACACTGTGGGGGAGGGACATACAAAGCAACAAAGAAATAATCTTATAAATGCGTTAGAAACACATGCATGAAAGAAACGAAAACATTAAAATACATATTTAAGGGTTCGTTTTCCTAACATCACATTATCTGACCTTTTCCACTAGACTCATACCTATACTAGATATTACAAATAAGGGAAACCATGGGACCTATTTACCCAAATGTATACAAACAAGACCACACTAAAGCTACCAGCACAACTATGTTTATTGCAGCATTATTTACCATAGCTAAGATATGGAACCAACCCAGATGCCCCTCAGTAGATGAATGGATGAAGAAAATGTGGTATATATACACAATGGAATTCTATGCCTCCATCAGAAATAATGGCATTTCCCCATTTGTTAGGAAATGGAAAGGCTTGGAAAAAATTATATTAAGTGACATTTTTGTTTTTTTTCTGTGATTATATTTTGGGACAAGAGACTCACAGACTTTCCTGCTCAGGCTGGATTTGAACCATTATGCTCAGGTCTCAGCATCCCAAATAACTAGGATTACAGATGTAAGGCACTCTTGCATGCTTACAATTTGAGTTTAATCACTGGCATAAATATTAAAATAGGTTTGTTGCTGTTAAAATATAGGGTAAGTAAGTTTGAAAATATAGTTTCACTAATCAGATATTTTGGGAAGTAATCTGTTTCACATTAGAAACATCTCTACCAGATTTGCTGTTTATTATTTTGTATGTAATTTTAGAAAACAAACTTTATTTATTCCAAATTGGATAAAAGACTGAATGGCATGATATGCTATCTCACATCTATGATCACTTTTTGTCAGAAGTCAGAGGTCTAGAGCATCACAATGAGAACATAACCTCGCCAAAAATGTATACATACAAATCTCAACAATAAGTGAAGCATGAAGCCTCATACCATTAATCTCAGTAACACAGGAGTCATAGGTATGAGTAACATGGTCCATGCATTGCCTACATAACAGAGATTGAATGATAACCTAAAAGTATAAAAGGCAAGAGGCATACAAAGATTATTTATAAAAATAAATGCATGTAAAATTAAATACATTTTAAAAATGAAATATTCATTCATTTTAATTATGAATTTGATTTTGTAACTGTATTTCTCCACCCTTTATGTGCTTGTTAATGTGCCTTTCTGCACTTGGTTCCACCCCCACATATGAATACTCAATTCTGGGTGCTTATTTTGTTGGGCTGTGAGTTAGCTTTTCTAAAAAATTACATCATTTACTTTCTACTAGGACTCTATCATATTTTAGTTCTTACACTTGTGTACACCAAGTGTACACACTTGTATATTTTATATTTATAGATTAATCATATCTTTCTTGTTTAAGGGTAATCATGTATTCTTAGTTTCCCTTGGATTAACTTTCTTCACTTAACCTGGTTTTTAAGAGGTCTTACCATTTCTTTAAAATGATGCAGTGTCCTATTTTCTAATGGATGGATATAATTCCATTCCTCAATTATTATTCAATTGAGTGAAAATGCCTAAATCTCATTTCTTGTATTTAGTGTGTTCGATCCCTCAATGATGTAGCATTTAAGTTTGCATAGCCTTTGTCTTTCTGTGTTTCCATGTGTTTGATGTTGTGGTTTTGTTTTTATTCTTTATGCCATTTCTGGCGTTTGCATTCAGGGCCTTGCACTCTCCCTTAACATTTTTCAGTCAAAGCCTACATTCTACCACTTGAACCTCAACTCTATTGAGGCTTTTTGCTGAAGAATTGCAGGTGAGAGCCTTGTGATCATTTGTCCAGGCTGTCTTCACAATTCAATTCTGAATAGCTAGGAAAATATGCAAGTGTAAGCAACACCTGGGAGACTCTCTATGTTTTATGTTTTTGTTGTCAATATGCTGGGGAAAAAACTTGGCATTATTTACCTAATATTATGCATAAAATCTTTTCTCTAATAAAAAGAACTTTTGTCCCAGATGTCCAGGGGGAGGGGGGGAGGGTTAGCAGGGGTGTGAGTTGGGAGCAGGGAGATGGGAAGGGATGAGAAGGGGAAATAAAGGAGGAGGCAACCATGCTTGATAAGAAATGTACTCATTATATTGCCCATGTAATTGTAACCCTTCTGTATGGTATTTTCACGATTAAAAAAAAAAAGAACTTTTTACTGACTGCCAAGCCTGGTGGTTTATATTTTTATATTATGTCAATATATGAATGACATAGGCTCAAAATTCTTACAAACCTTATTTAGAGGGAAGGAATGAACGTTTGATTGTATTTAAATGACACTTTTTAATATATATATATGCATACCATTTTGCTGTATTTCAAATATATTTATTTATACTATATATGGTACATTATTATATGCTTGTGTATATTATGATTAGCATATATAGTATCAAATTTATAATGTATTTAAAATATATATGAATTAATACAACACAATACAATATATAAAATAATATAATAAACATATAATAAATATACCTAATGTAATTTATAATTTAAATAAAGACAAACATATCGTACATAAATGTTCATAGAATTATTATATATGTAATTATATATATATATATATATATATATACAATATTTAGATGACAGTTCCTAAAATACTAATTCTATCAATCTATATTTAATTTTATCTATCTATATTTATTAAATTATTATTTAGTAGCATTGGCATTTGAGCTTATGGACACATCTGCTTTCCTTTAAGGTATTACTTCTGAAAATATGGAAATATTTGAACACTTTCTGTTTAAATTCATACAAAGGAATTCATATATTCACAGGGAGAATTTTATCATTTCAAAATTTGTTCTATGTTTCTTCAGAGTCTGTTTTGTTTTGTCTATAATTCCTGGATAAGTGGTTAATCCATGAATCCAATTGGAAAAACATATTAAATCACAATTTAAGTGACTGAATACAAGTATATAACCCTGAAATATCAGTATATGGAAAAGTTTTCTGGTTTAATTTTTTTTTTAAATTAGAACCTGATATAAATGAACAGTATATATAAATAATTTTATATTTTACTAATTGTCTACCTTCAATAAATTTTCCAATATAGGATGTTAAAGTACTAGTTTTTAAATATGATTTCTAAATCATTGAAAAGTAAGTTAATATTTATATACATTTCCTCATACTATGGAATTGTTATTTTTTAATAATGTTAGCTAGTTTAAAAATTTATAGTTTTGTTTTTTGGTCTGTGGTGAGGCCTGAACTTTGGGCCTGCAGGCTGGTACTCATCTCTTCAATTCAAGACTAGAGTTCTATTGCTTGAGCCACAGTGCCACTGCCATGTTTTTCTGCTTATTTGGTGCTGAAGAATCGAACCCAGGACCTCATGTGTGCAAGACAAATACTCTACAATGAGCCACCATCCCAGCCCTAGTTTTGCTTACAGAAAACGGTTGGATCAAATAGAGTGATTTATACTCCAAGCCTATTCTGTGATTCTGAGCATGATATGAAACAGTGATGTTATTCATACTCAACAGGAATGAATGTAAAAGTTCATATTAAAGGAATTAGTTTAATCAAATCCTTAATTTATTTTAAATGTATGTTGAAAGAAAATGCTACTGTTTTATTATACATCCCAAAGCAATCTACAAATTCAATACAATACTTATCAATATTCCAACCTCATTTTTCAAGGAAATAGAAGAGGCAATCCAAAAATTCATATGGAACAATAAAAGACCCTGAATAGCAAAAACAATCTTTAACAGAAGAACAGAGTTGGAGGAATATCAATACCAAGTTTCAAACAAGCCACAGTCATCAAAACAGCTTCTACTGGCACAAGAACAGACCTAAAGACCAATGGAATAGTATAGAAAACCCAGAACTGAATCCACAATACTCCACAGAATCTTCAATAAGGGAGCTAAAAAAATAGAATGGAAGAAAGACAACCTCTTCAGTAAATGGTGCTGGAAAAATTGGTTAACTACTTGTAGAAAACGAAAGTTAGATCCATATATATCACCCTGAACCAGAATCAACTCGAAATGAATCAAAGACGTGGAAGTCAAAGCAGACACTCTGAAAACATTACAGAATGGAATAGGAGAAACCCTAGGTCTCCTTGGCACAGGCCGAAATTTTCTTAAAAGAGCCTCAGAAACAAAACAAATAGAAGAAAGTTTGGACAAATGGGATTGCATGATCTTACAGAGCTTCTGCATGGCAAAGGACATAGCTAGGAAGATCAATAGAAAGCCCACGGATTGCAAGAAGATCTTCACTAGCCATACAATGGACAAAGGACTCGTATCTAAAATATACCTGGAACTCAAAAAATCAAATCCCTCAACAACAAATACTTAAAGAAACAACTGCCCAATAAATAAGTGAGCTTAAGAATTATAGAGAAACTTCTCTGAAGAGGAAAGGAGGATGACCAATAGATGCATGAAGAAATGCTCAACCTCTCTAGTGATAAAGAAATGCAAATCAAAACAACATTGAGATACCACCTCACCCCAGTTAGAATGGCTATAACCATGACATGTAATAACAACAGATGCTGGAAGGGATGTGGACAGAAGAACCTTACTGCATTGTTGGTGGGAATATATACTTGTTCACCACTTTGGAAAGTAGTATGGAGGTTCCTCAAAAGACTCCACATAGAGCTCCCCTATGACACAGCAATCCCACTTTTGGGCATTTCCACAAATGACCACAAACAAGACCATACTAAAGCTACCAGCCCAACTATGTGTATTTCAGCATTATTTAACATAGCTAAGATATGGAATCAAAACAGATGTCCCTCAGTAGATATATGTTCCTGGTAAATGTTTGTTTGTTTTTTTTTGGGGGGGGGTCCGGTTGTGGGGCCTGAACTCTGGGCCTGGCACTGTCCCTCAGCTCTTCACGTCAAGGCTAGCTCTCTACCACTTGAGCCATAGCGCTACTTCCGGCTTTTATTCTTTCTTCTTATGTGGTGCTGAGGAATCGAACCCAGGGCCTCGGGCATACAAGGCAAACACTCTATCAATGAGCCACCTTCCCAGGCCCCTTCTTGGTAAATGTTTTTTCCAAAATTTTATATTTGTCATAGATGTCATAATAATCACCAAGGCAAATAAACGGTATTAAGCAAAGGAATTTAAAATATGGTAGCAGATATTAGATTTGTTAGTCTAGTTTGGGGTTATGCTACTAGCACATATATGTTGTGGGAAAATGTGTGAAGTTGCTGCCTTACACGACAAATTATTATTCGCATTATCACCTTGGTAAGATATTATAAGGTATAGTTTTATTTCTAGACAATTTTTGTTTATATGTGAATATTAGCCTTAACATTACACTTTCCTCCCACTTTTTTTTGGGGGGGGGTCCGGTCGTAGGGCCTGAACTCTGGGCCTGGGCGCTGTCCCTCAGCTCTTCAGCTCAAGGCTAGTGCTCTACCAGTTGAGCCACAGCGCCACTTCCGGCTTTTTTCTTTTTGCTTATATGGTGCTGAGGAATCGAACCCAGGGCCTCACGCTTGCAAGGCAAGCGCTCTACCACTGAGCCACCTTCCGAGCTCTCTCCCCACTTTTTATCTTTTTATTTTTTGTCAGTCATGGATCTTGAACTCTGGGCTTTGGTGCTGTCCCTGAGCTCTTCAGATAAAGTCTAGTGCTTTACCATTTGAGCCACAGTGCCACTTCTGGTTTTCTGGTGGTTAATTGGAGGTAAGAGTCTCACTGATTTCTTACCAGGGTTAGTTTTGATCCACCATCCTCAGATCTTAGCCTCCTGAGTACCTAGGATTACAGGCACGAGACATTGGCGCCCAGCTAAAATGTTACTTATTTTAAATTCTGTGGCTTAGTTGAATGAGGAGCATGAATGTTTAGAAAAGTAACTTTCAAATAATCTCCCTAAATAATTTCAGAGTTCCATTTTCGTAATCCTTATTGCAGTGGCTAATATCAGAACCTCCCAAAATAACAGAATGATACTTCATTTTCCACTTCCCATAAGACACTATTGAAAGACAATGAGTTAGATCTACAGATATAAGTCTAAGAGAGAATATATAATTGAAAGAATAAAAAAAATTGATGACACAGGAAGGCACAAGTGCCTTTCCTTTTCAAAAATAAGGAATTTCATAAAAGTATTTTTAATGGCAGGGCTTTTTCATCTGAAAAACAAAAACAACACAATATCATAATATGTTGAAAAGGATCACCAACTACGTTAAGTGTGATATAGCATTGGAGACATTAAGAAATGAATTGATTCAGGTAAAATAATTCTTTTGGAAAACTATGTTTATTAAGTTTATTCATTGTAAATTTTATTTTTCTTTACATGTCACTAAATATACATATGTATATATGTATGTAAACATGTATGTGTATATGTACACACATATATACATATGTATGTTTATATATATGTGTGTATGTGTATATATCAGCAGGATCTGTCCAGTGAACTGCATGGTTATGCAATTTCCTCATGGCAAGTTCATCAGAAGTATGGACTTCTACAAACCTCCACACAGCTGCAACACTACTGCACATGCAAACTTAAGTGCTCACCATTGTAACCCAGACCTCTGTTTTATTAAAGCTTTTTATATAGAGTGTTATAGTTTCATTTAGGCCTGACACAAAATGTGCCTGTCCCTAGAGATCAATGATGGCATTTATTACTACAATATTGTAGTGTAAATCTTTACATTGAACACATATTCATTATGAGTTGTTCTATCTTTCCTTTTCTTACTTAAATTTTAGGAAGTTGATTTGCATTTTGATGTTGTATTTTCCAGACAAGTACTCCATCACTTGAGTCACTCTACCAATGCTTTTTGTTTGAGTTACTTTACTCATAGGTTAACAATTTTTTCACCCTGCCCAGTAGAGGTTATACTCCTAATTACCTATGTCTGCCATGTAGCCCTAATCATGATTGCATTAAAATATCCCTAGCTAGTAGAGTGATATGGGCAACACTTTACTTCCTAGACTGATCCTGAACTGAGATGCCTGGTTTATCCCTGTTTACTTATTGTTGTGAGCTCCAGTTCTGCCTACTTCTAGAATGTATGACAGAAATAAATGATTTAGGGAGATTTGATTTAATCACTGGTATAAATGCTAATATAGGTGATTTGACATTAAATATAGGATACATTTTAACGTATAATTACCCTAGTCATATATTTTGATCAGTAATTTTGTTTCACATTAAAAACACCTCTTGACCATAATTAAGGACTAACTTTTGCTGTTTGTTAACTTGTATTTCATTTGGGAAAATAAACCATGTCTTGCATTTGGGATAAAGTACTTTGAATGGTCTGGTGTGCTGGCTCACATCTATAGTCACTGTCAGCAATCAGAAGTAAATAGATCACAACTTCACCATATCCTAACCAAAAATTTAGGAAGTCTCAATCTCAACAAAAAAGTGATCATGGTGAAACATACAATTAATCTCAGCAACACAAGAGGCTAAGTCTCTGCCCAGAAAGAGTGAAAAAGAAACAAAGAGAGAAAGAAAGAAAGAAAAGAAAGAAAGAAAGAAAGAAAGAAAAAGAAAGAAAGAAAGGAAAAATAAAATTATTGAGATTGAATGGTTTGGATTCAGGAGTCACGTGGCAGAAGTAGTATCTGTATTTGGTAATAGGTCTGCCTACAGACGTTGAGGCCCTACCTACATCTTGGCTAAGTTTTCAAAATTTATCGGTGTATCCTAGGTATCTGGCCCACCTGGAGGCAGCCATATTCCTCTCCTGCTAGGTAACAAACTGGGCTACCTCTTGTCACACCTCCCATCTGACCAGAGGAGGGTTGCACGCCCTGAGGTCACATCCAGATCCAGTGTAGCCACAGTTTACCCCCACCTGGCCACAACTCATCTGGTCCCCAGCCTAGATAATTCCTGGCATGAGGTTGGGTCGTCCTTTTTCTGGCTATGTCTCTCCACCATGCATGGGATGGGCAGCAGTTTGGTAAATAAAATACATTACCTGACTGAATACAGTGTGGTATTCTCTTCATCAGCTATCTAGTTAATATACCTGACACTTTGGAGTTTCTAGTTATAAATCTGTGGATATTAATCCTGTGGATAATTTTGTGACACATGTGACTTTAGTATCTACAAAGAATATGTGCTCACTCATTATTTAACAGTATACTTCTACCTGGAATTCTGTAGTTAACCTCAATCTTTAATTAACCTTAAAGTCTATTTTGTTTGCTTTGTTTTGTTTTTTGCTTAAAGTCATAGAAGAGTTGGTGGGACAATCTGAAAGCATCTCTGGCTTCATATTTTCGCATCACGCTGGGCCATACAACGTGTCTGCCACCAAGTCAGATGATGGGGCTCTCAAATTCTGGAAAGCAGATGAACCTTATAATGTACCATGCCTTTTTGATTTCTCAGATTATTTTAAAAATATAATTGTTACTAAGCTGTGTACAGCGTGGTGAACATTTCACAATTCATGTAATGTGTACATTTGTCTTGTAGACAATGCCAACCTTTCCTGAGCTTTCTCCCAGTTTCTGTTTTTTGTTGTTGTTGATGATTGTTTTTGTTTATGTGCCTGAACTTCAAGCTTGAACTCAGGGCTTGGGTGCTGCCCCTGAGTTTTTGTAATCCAGGCTACTCTACCTCTTGACCCCCAGATCTCTTGATGGCTTTTTGTTGTTAATTGGAGAGAAGAGTCTCACAAACTTTCTCATTCCAGCTGGCTTTGAACTGTGATCATCAAACTCCTAATTAGCTAGGATTATAGGTCTGAGCCCCCAGTGTCCAGCTACTAAAGTGTTGGTTTCATGCTTCCTGTTGTGTCACAATTTTCCTCAACTCTTGGCACCAATACTACACATTGCCTGGCTCAAATCTGAATCACTGGAACATGTATGTATATTGAGGAAGGCAAGAATAGGAAATTATAGGCAATAGGGACATATAAGATAAACAAAATCATTTTGTTAATTATGCATGGCCTGTGAATGATGTTATACATATCCAAGTGGGCGTTGGCAGAGATGGGGTTTCTCATCCTGTTCTTAAAACAAAACAAAAATCAACCAAAAAATAATACATATGAGTCCAGCAATTTCCTCTAATTAGAGACCTATCTGCCCTAGTTTATGAAAAAGTGTCCTTTATTGAAGTGCTCCTACTTTTTCTAACTCAAAATATAATATAGTTGTCTGTAGAATTGTATACCACAGATGTCATTTTATTAATTCACAATGAATTCAGATATTTAAATGTTTATTTAATTTTATTGGTTGTGGAGCTTGAACTTAAGGCCTGGGCACTCTTGATGAGACTCTGTGCTCAAGTTAGTTAGCACTCTACCACTTGACTCACAGAGCCACTTCTGGTTTTTGAGTTGTTAATTGGAGATAAGAGTCTTATGGGGATTTTTCTTACTGGGCTGGCTTTGAACAGTGATCTTCATATGTCAGCCTCATCTGTACCTGGGATAACAGGCAAGAGCCACTGGCACTTGGCTTCAAATTGTCATTTTTTTTTAAATCATGAATTGCTTAATGCTTCTGGATCACATATATAATCCTACCTATACTTAGGATTATTGGTATGAGAAACAACATTACTTGTGTGTTGTTTATGATGGTTTGTATTGGCATGATTTACTATTGTTTATTTCTGATTCTACAAGGCTATTATGTTTATTTTCCCCTAATGGGGTTGATAGGTGGTCTGTAGTGTTGAACCTTCTTTGGTTGACATGAAGCCATGTGGAAATTCTTTCCTAGCATGACATGAAATTGAAATCCTCCTGCTCTCATCCTCCCCATGATCCTTGGATGATAGATGTATTCAATCCACATAGTCAGATTGGGGACCATTGCAGGTAAAACTACACTGATCTTGAACTGATGTCCCAAATAACTAGCTTTACAGGCATATGCCTTCAAAAATCTTGTTGTATTTTTTCACTTTGAAGTAGTGTTTGTACAAACTTAGGGAGTGCAAAGATAACATAATACTTGTTTAGTATATTGAATAATCCGACCAATATAATTATCAGGTTTATCTCCTAAAACAGTGAATGCTAATGTACATTGGTAACCTCCTGACTCTGGTAGTTATTTTGGAATATACCATAAACATGAATACATTGATAATATGTACTAGAGGATTGGACGTTGATAGAGATAGGGACAAGTTTGACTATGTGTAGTAAATATATATTTATGTATTGCTGCTCTGAAGATTATTATCATATATTCATCATGACAATGATTTTCCTGTAATGTAGAATTTTCGATTTCATAATCTGCCATTTTTATCTTCTTTACATTCTCCTTATAAATATGAATATTTTTCCTGTTCCTTTTAATTTTATGAAATTAGTAAAAGATGGAATTAAAAAATTCATGGTCTACTAAAATTATCTCATTTTGTTTGATTTTTGTGATGCTAAATCATTAAGACCACAGTTTCCTGAAAGTTATGCTAGCAGACTATATCACTAAATTTTATTGTAATTATATCTTATTATTATATTTTGTATAGGATTTTACTGTTGCTGTTTTTTGATATACATTGTTGTGAAGATGGACTGAAACTAGATCCAGTAACAATGCTTTATCACCCCACTGTCTCCAGTAAAAATGATTTATCACCATGTTCTGGAAGCTCATAATTATAACTCTAGCTAATCAGGAGGCTGAGACCTGAGATTTAATTCAGACAGCTTGCACAGGAAATATTATGAGTCTCTCATCTCCAGTTCACTACAAAACGCTTGCAGTGGAACTGTGGAACAATTGGTAGAGCACTAGATTCAAGGGCAATATGCTCGGGATTGTCTTATAGCTATGAGTTCAAGCCCTAAAACACACATATACACACACACATTCACAAAAATACACACACTCTCACACTCATTATACATGCACAAAATCGCAGGCAATGTTGTATCTTAAATTCTTATCCAGAGATTGGAAACAGCTCACTGATTTTTGAAGAGTTTTCCTTGATTATTTTGAAAAGGGAGGATAGTTCATGGGACATAGTCAACAAGACTTTAGTGAGGAATATTTCATAAATGCGTAGCTTATAAAAAGAACAGGAGCACAGTTTTTATCTTTAAATATTACATTCCTTCAACTATAGTATTTTTAAATAATAATCAATGAATTATGAGAAAACAATGAAGGACCTCTTCTCCTCTCCGCCTCTCCTCCATCATAAAAATATTACAAAAGTATCAAAAATAGTCTTTTATCTTACAAGAATGTACACCTCTAAAAATGTCTGACTGTATGTGTAATGTTTGTTTTTCAATACTTGTTTGATTTTCCCACCACTAAGTACTTGCCTTTTTTCCAGATGACAGCACACAGGGGCTTCAGGAGCACAGAAGATTAGGATTAAAAATCCTAACAATGTCCTAGGAAGTAGAGGTCAAAAATACATGCAAGAAGCCCATGGCAGGCTGAGAGGATCCTGAGAGCAAAATGATTTGTGCAGGATGAGAGAAATAGTGACAAATAAGGCATGGATCAGACCTAGGAAAGTCTCCTTGAGCTGAAATCATGCTAGTACCTAGGCCTAGCTGAAGTTGTTGGGATTTGACAATGTCCACATATGTATATAGTGATGTGGGAAGGGAGATTTCAGTCTCCAGTTTATCTTTGGGGTGGTCTTATGTAAGCAAGCAGCTTAGATCATTGGCTAGATGACTCCAGCTCCCTCACAATGGAACATAATATAGAACCCTGAGAGCCAGGTAACTGTTAACTGACTGTCAGTTCAAGCCAGTCACTTGGCCTGTGGCTCAGAAACATGAAAGGTGTTCCTGTGTTGTTTTCAAATTGGAAGAAACTCGGGTCTCAGGCATGAGAGGTGTGAGTGCCTCACTTGAAGCTGCAGACATTGGATCAGTGCCAAACCATGAATCCAGTGTCTCAGCCCTTGTTATAAGAACAAACCAAAGGAAGCACAAAGCAACTCAGATAAGGTATAACCATGATAGGATACTTATTTAATCTCATCCTAGCCCATACTAGAACATTCTTCTTGTGTGCTTTTATATGTGTATACTGAGAAAATATTTACTGTGTCGTTTTCAATCCACTCTATTACAATTACTCAATTTGAAGTGTTCTTCCATTTCCATTTTTGAAAGAGCCATTCTTTTTACCACATTAATGTGAGAATGAGTCAGCCGAGACCCTGAATATTCCTTATAATATATGGAGTCTGACTCAGGCTTGTTGGAAATGCTGGTGATGGACCTGGTCCCTGCCTAAAAGAAAGGTGATCTCTTCTATATTGGAAACTTCCTCCACCACTATAGACAGTGGGGAAAAATTAAGCAGGTGCTGGATTTTTTTTGTGTAAAAAGTGAGTGTTCTTCCTTTAAACCCAGGGCTGATGAGATCCCCTGGCAGAGTATTGGAATACTTGGCACCTCTCTGAGACTGTTTCCCTTGGGCTTTATCATAGAAGCTTGGCTTGAGACAAAGAAGTGCACTCCCTGGCTAATTTCTTAGGACCCGACAGCCAGAATATTTCAATTTCCTCAGAATCTAGTGGAGCCTTAGCAGTTTGCTAAGGCTAGGATTAAAGGCATGAGCCAGTGGCACCCAACATCCACCCTCACCTAGGAAATCACTAACTTGGAGGCCTTTGAAGTAACTAGAAGAAAGGGTCAAAAGTTGAATTTGGGGCCTGAGTGCTGTCCCATGGTTGTTCAGAGGTAGCACTCTACCATTTGTGTCCCAGGTCCAGTTCTGGCTTTTGGCTGGTTAATTGAATATGTGTCTTTAGAATTTTACTGACTAGACTGGGTTCAAACTGTGATCCTCAGAGCTCACCCTCCTGATTAATAGGATTACAGGCAAGAGCAATTGTGCATTTATTTGGACAGGTGCATAAAGCCTCTTCACATGAAACTGTATAGATATAATCTTTACTTTTTGTCTGTCATGTTTACATTACCATGTGGGATTTAGCCAGTCTCATGTATGCCCTGTTAGTTCATAAAAGGAGAAGCATAGTTAACTTCCGTCTCTTGTCCCATTGGTACAGATCCTTCTACCATAACTGGAAGGAAGATGAACAAGTGAAGAAGTAAGTGGACATTGGCATGAAGAGAAGTTCTGTCCTTGAAAAATGGGTATATTTTAGTTTTCTGAATCAAAGTCAACTTTGCAGACCAGTTGTGATTTTCACCAGGAGGCTGATGCTTAGCATTTCAGTGGATAGCAGATTACACAGTAGTAGAAGTGGGAGTGGTTTTGGAATCTCATGGATGACAGGGAGGATTGTGTGTAACAAGTCAGATCCAGTGGGAAACAACTTTCTCTGCCTATCACAGGGAGAGTTTTGGAGGATTGTATTTGCGAAATTACTTCTTTTGTGAAAATATCATACAGAGGAATTAAAATTACATGACCAAGGTAATGAGTACATTTCTTATCAAGCATTGTTGCCTCCTCCTTTGTTTCCACTTACCATCTCCCTCACATCACTGTATGTAATATATCCAAGGACTGTAAAACATATAAAGTTAGATTTGTGCTCCATTGTCCAAATTTCATGATTCATAAAAGAGTGTATTCACAGTACTTTATTTATACTGAACTTTTTTCCCATTCTTTATTATTGAGCACAACATTAATGTTGGTAAGTCTTGCCTTTTCATTGGAAAATTCTCTTAAAAAATTTCTAAACTTTCCTTTCTTTTATACAGCAAATAAAACTATGTATGGTATGTGAATATCACCAGTAGAGAAGTAAGTGAATGTCACCTCTACAATGCTCTGGACCTGCTTGATCATCTCACCTAGCTGCAGCTCTGTGTTCTTTAAGGAATCCTTTCAGGTCAAATGATCTTCTCCATAGTGCCCAGGTTAGGGTGCTCAGTAACTTCCCTCCAGTCTCCAAGAATAGCTCATGGATGTTTATTCATTGCAGAAAATAGATTTCTCTATTCTCCAAAAAAAAATGTGATTGGGTTAAGTCTGTACTGTCATAAAGATTTTATTTTACATTAGTCCATATTTCCTTCAGAGAATTCCCTAAATGTTTAATTAATGGGAGGAAAGGGCTGGGAAAGAGTGGGGGAACAGAACACACTCTACAAACGGAAATCTATTCATTATCTGACTCATTTAATTGTAATCACTCTGTACATGCTCTTTATAACAATAAAGTAAATTAATAAAAATGTTCAATTAGACCAATCTGGTCAGAATGTAGACATGTACACCTATTCACCTAACAAAACTAATGCTTTCCAAACATTAAGAAAACAGTATACTCACAAATAAAGTGTCCTTAAATTGTTTGCAAGGCCGCTCTAGCCCAGCCACCACCATCACACCTGGTTCTTGTCCAAGATGGGGTGCCACGGGCACTGCCTCCTGGGCTTCAATGCAGTCATTGTGAGGTTCTGTGGGTCACTGTTCCACCTCTCCAGCCCCGAAGCTGCACAGTGGAGCCAAGTCAGATCAACGTGTGGTGGTCTGCAAAGCGGCTGCATTTGAAAGTGAGGCAGGCTGCACATGAGGTCTCTGACCCCCAGGACTCATTTCAGGCTTGAGTCCTTAGGAAGCCCCACAGCGGCAGGGGCAGCCACCAGGCAGAGAACCTCTAAGCTAGCAGTGTGTGCTCCTCGGGCTTGGGCGCCAGCAGCAGCAGGGACCAGGACGGCAAGTTTTCAGGGAGCCAGGAGCCTTGGGCAATTGCACCATGCCTGCCCCTGCTGCCCCCTAATGAGCACTGGCCCATGAGCCCTGCCCAGCAGCTCTGAGAACCAGATGCTGCTAATCAGCAGCCTGAGTCCCACGCTGTCAGCTGAGCACCCAAGGACCATCTTCTCCACGAGGTAAAGGTTCTCAGCGAGACAGCCCATGCCTGGGCATATGTCTGATCTCCTCTGGGGGTCCTATGTGAATTTCAGGCAGCCATAGGTTGAGCCAGAGGCCTGGAAGCAAGTCCTGGCCAGCCAGCAGCTGCCCTACGACCCCAGGTTCTAGGCAGAGCCAATGCACCTAAGCTGTGGAGGCAATGGCGGCAATGGCAGCCATGGAACTGCAGCAGAAGCACCATTGCCTCCAGGCTACCCACAGCTGCCTCCAGGCATGCCCACATCATCAACCCCCTGGGCTGCCCGCGCCTGGCATTCAGTGCTCACTTTCTTCTGTATCCACCCTCCCTCTGCCCAATTCCTGGGGGCGCCTCTGCCTCCTCTACCACCTTTGCCCTGGACATCTAGCATATGGGCCCCTCATAGAGTTCATAGTTGTCAAGGGCGCTTTTGCAGAACAGCCTCTGGGAAAGAGTCAAGGGTCAGGGTGATAGAGAGTCTTGAGTGTGTGGAAAAAGGTATTCCATACATATTTTGATAGAATATGGAATCAGAAGAAAGCAAAAATTATCAAATTTTAAAAAGATTAACCAGGTATCAATGGCTCAGGGCTTTTATACAAGCTCCTCAGAAGGCTTGGAGCTGAGGATCAAGATTGGAAGCCAGCTTGGGCAGGAAAGTCCCTGAAATTCTTAGGACTTTCTTTTCTTTTTTCTTTTTTTTAATTGTGAAAATACTGTACAGAGGGGTTACAATTACATGGGCAAAATAATGAGTACATTTCTTATCAAGCATTGTAGGCTTCTCCTTTGTTTCCCCTTCCCATCCCTTCCCAACCTCCCCCTGCCCTCCCACCCAATCCTCCCTACTTCCCCCCCCCCACCACCAAAGTTGTAAAGTTCGTTTTGGACATAATGACGTGTACATCTCATTGTTGCAATGTGTCCACCTGTATCCTTTTTAAATGATTTGTTTTTCCTCTTCCACTCCACAAATTATACCAACATCAAATACAGTGAAAGCAGGGGTTACACTGGGGGGAGGTACATACAAAACAACAAAGAAATAATCTTATAAATGTGTTCGAAACAATTGCATGAAAGAAAAAAGAACATTTGAATACATATCTCACCTGAGATTCTTATCTCCAATTATCTACAAACAGCAGCAGCAGCAGCAGCAGGAACAAAACCCCACAAGTGAAGCTGTGGCTCAAAATGATAAATTGTTACCTTTGAGCATGAAGCAATGCCAGGGCTCCAGCAGTATCTGCAAAGCTTGAGAAGCTCTGCTCCCCCAGGATAGCTCACAGCCACAGAGCAGGCTGTGAGGAGGAATCGATCCCTGGGTACACTTCAACCACCAAAACACACCCCGCTCACTAGCACCAATCATGTACCACTTAAAACTCAACAACCCAATTGTAGCTCTTTCTCACCACACTTGGGCAGGAGGGTGGGGGAGCTATGATACACCGGATACACCATTTGGGTCGAGGGGGGGGGATATCTGATATCAGACCCCCAGATAATATGTGGATAGATTAGCACTCCCCAGAAGAAGGCCAAGGTCGACAGATGTAGTCATTCTGTAACAAGTGTAGAAGGAAGAATCTTGGGTCTGAGGACTCCAAAGTGCCCAACTTTGGAGTTGGTGGCAGCGACTCCTCCCTGCGATGGTGACTAAGTGGTAGCATCTGGTTTGCTAGCCTACAAACAGCAGATGTGAAGGAGGGATGGAGTGAGGCTGGTGCCTTGGTGATTCCCTTTTGCTGAGTTGTTGCCGCTGCCACCATGTGGACATGCCTATGCTTGGAGTAAGGCTGTAGGGTTGGTGGGGCTGACTGGTTCTGAAGAAGCAGAAGGTGGAGCCGCTTCTGCAGGTGATGCCTCCATTACTGGTGGTCTTCCTGCCCAACTTGGGGCTGTGGGCTCTGCACTATAAGTGGTAGCCTGATGGAACCCTGAGGGGTCAGGAGCCAGACAGCTGAGTGCCTTGGTATGGTGCAGACAAAATGCTGTTCCCAAGTCTCCCACCCCAATTTGGGTTTACTTCAAATCTGCGGCTCCTTCTCCTTCATCCTCCTCTGGTAGGTGTCCTCAGCGGCAGCACCTGAACAGTCAGTCTGTGCTTCTTCCCACTTTTCTTCCAGGTGGGGTAAATTGAGGCTGTGAGCATAGTCAGAAATAGATCCCAGGGCCCTTGGTACCCCTGTATGGGACTCTTCTTTCTACTTTCCATACTTTACAATCAGTTCTTTCTGTTGCCCTCTCCTGTCCCCTGACCTCATCCACAGTTCTCTTTCTGGGGAGTACCCTGTCTGCACATGCCTGTATCCCGAGGATGTCGTGCCAATTGTAGAACTGGTACGCTCATCATCCCTGCTCCCCTCGCTCACCTCCACCTGATTATCCGTGTGTCTCTATTCAGGTCAGTCCCTTTCCCATTTAACCATTTGCAAGGAGACCACGGTCTTGCCTGCTCTTTCTCCCTATTCACTGTTTTTAGGTACTGTTGATTCCCTGAGGAGTGAGTTCAAAGATGCTCTTGGAACTGTAGGTCCCTTGGATAGGGTGAAATGTGAATTTCTGGTTCTTGAGGATCTTGCCACCTTTGACTCTCCAATAGTACAGATGTGTCCCGGTGGAGGGATTGCCCAAAATATCCCCTAGAGCAGTTCCCTGAGGGTGAAATGACACATGCCTTCCTTCTCTGCTATGAACTAATGGGATGTGGTATTTTTTTTGTATTCCAAACTGTGATCATACTTGTTTCTGCGTCTTTGAAACTTACTCATGTACTTGCACGTGTGTATGTGCATTTGGACTAAATTAACAATTTTTCTATGTGTGTGTGTGTGTGTGTGTGTGTGTGTGTGTGTGTGTGTGTGTGTGTGTGTGTGTGTGTGTGTGTTCAGAGCTTGGGTCTTAAACTCAGGGTCTGTGTTCTGTCATTTAGTTTTTTTCACTCATGGCCAGTGTTCTACCACCTGATCCACAGCTCTACATCTGAATTTTGGTGATTCATTGGAGGTAAGAATCTTATAGACTTTTCTGCAAGAGATGCTTTAGAAATAACATTCTCAGATCTCTCCATCCTGAATAGGTAGGATGGAACTCAGGACCTTGTACTTGCCAGGCAAATGCTCCACCCGGAGCTAAATCCCTAAACCCAGCTCATTTTTGATTGGCTGGTTTTTGCTCACAATTGATGCTCTACTTCATGAGCTAAATCTCTCTTTGTGGATATTTTTGTTTTATTTTTGTTTGTTTGTTTGTTTTTGGTCTGTCATGGGGCTAGAACTCTGAGTTGGGCGCAATCCCTGTGATCTTCAGCTAAAAGAGAGCACTTTACTGCTTGATCTACAGTTCCAATACCAGTTTTCTAGTGATTTATTGGAGATAAGAGACTCATGGACTTTCCTGCCAGTGTGGCTTTGAACCATGGTTCAAAGCCTCCTGAGTAGTTAGGATTACAGGCATGAGCCACTGGTGCTGGTCTCCTTCTGTTTTTGTTTTTCATTTTTTTCTTTATTAATTAATTATAAGAGACTCAGATTTGCCTATCCAGGCTGGCTTTGAAGTGCAATCCTCTCACCGCAACCTCATGATTGGATTATAGCTGTGAGCCACCAGTACCTCTCTTTGATTTGTCATTTTTGACAAATATCAAATGTGTCTTTTGAGATGGCCTGAGCATTGAACATTGCACTAAACCCAAGGCATATTTCAGGAGAATTACAACTATGTAGAGACCATTTGGTGACTCACACACACCATTACATATGGTAAGTTAAATACTTTCTTCCCAGAAAAACACAACTCTTACCTTTATACAAGATATGGTGCTTAAATGCCTCTTCATGTTTATCTGAATTATTATACACATTGAAAGGAACTCCACAATATGGATATGCTTGTCATGCATGAGAAGCAAGCACTCTACCACTGAGCCACCTTCTAGGCCACTAAACAAAAGACTTTTAAGTGTCAGCTGGGCACTGTTGGCTGGCACTTGTAATACTAGCTACTCAGGAGGCTAAGAGATGGGGATTGTGGTTCAAAGCCAGCCTGAGCAGGTAAATAGGTGAGAATGTTAACCAATTAACCACCAAAAATATCAGAAATGGAGCTGTGGCTCAAGTGGTAAAGCACTAGCCATGAGTAAAAAAGCAAAGGGACAGAGATCAGCCCCTGAGTTCAAGTCCCACTCTGCACTACCAGGTTAAAATTTAAAAAGAAAATTGATAATGCAACTTATCATCCATGGGGCTAAAACACTTGTGAGTAGTTGCTGATATGCATGACTGCCTTCCTATACCATGGGACACATACAACATGATAGACATACATTTCTGTTCATTTCAAGTTTAGTTACAATCAATGATTACAACATATCTAAAAACTGCATCAGTGTGAAGTCCAAGTTCATTCCCTTTGCCAGTGATTTAGAAGTGTGTCAGAGCTGACTGTCCCTCACAGGAAGAAAAGAAGCTGCGACTGACTCACCTTAAACTCATGTGAGTAGGAGTTTGTCAATGCAGCATTACTTTATGTTTTTGACTCACCCTTGTTCCTTGAAGGAAGAACCCCATTTGGTTGCATGTTAGGGGTCTCAGAGAAGGTCACCATGAAATAGGAACTGAAGAATATCACCAGCTCCCTGCATTAAAACCTTATTATAGTTAAAACCAGTAGTTCACATGTGTAATCCTAGCTACTCAGGATGCTAGCATCCTGATGGTTGTGGTTCGATGCCAGCAATGGGTAGGAAATCCATGACACTTTTATCTCCTATTAAACATCAAAAAAGCTGGAAGTGGACCAGTGTCCCAAGTGGTAGAGTGTTGGCCTTGAACAACAAAGCTCAGGGAAAGTCCTTGGAATGACACACACACACACACACACACACACACACACACACACACACACACACACACTCAAACACACACACACACACACACTCAAACACACACACACACATACACTCAAACACACACACACACATACACCGCTTTTTGTTAGCTCAACTAATGCTCCCAACAACTATATAAGTCTAGTATTCTTACTTCCATATTTACAGAGGAGGAAAATTCCTGGTGAGTCAGTGGCCTCAAATCCGAAATCCATAGCCCTGTCCTAGTATCTTTCCATGGAACAAACCTGTGACCCAAGAGGCAAAACAGGCTACAGGCATTATGTGCTGTGCTATGCTCTGTGTGTGTGTGTGTGTGTGTGTGTGTGTGTGTGTGTGTGTGTGTGTGTGTGTGTGTGTGTGTGTGTGTGTGTATACATCAATTCTAGGGTTTGAACTTCAAATCTGGGTACTGTCCCTTAGATCTTATTCTCAAGGTTGGCAAACTATACCACTTGAGCCACAGCTCCATTTCTTGGTTGTTATTTCTTCATTGGAGATAATAGTCTCACAGAATTTTCTGTCCAGGCTGGCTTTGAATCATGGTCCTTAGATATTAGCCTTCTCAGTAACTAGGAGTCCAGATGTGAACCATTGGCCTCAGGCATAGATTCTTCACCCTTATGAGTAAACCTGTCTTACCTAGTTTCTTTAGTATGAATTGGTTTTAATAATGTTTGTTCCTAGGCAATTGAGACATGTATGTCCTTATTACAGTGAGTGGCTGGTGTTTCAGTACAGCACTAATTGCTCTTCCTGAGTTGAAAGTTCCTGAGAAGGACAACTAAGCCAGGTATTGGTGACTCACACCTTTAATCCTAGTTGTTGAAGAGGCTGAGATCTGAAGATTGCAGTTCAAATCAGCCTGGGAAGGAAAGACTGTAAGACTCTGGAAGTGGGGCTGTGGCGCACGTGGTAGAATTTTAGCCTTGAATGAAGAGCTCAGAAACAGTGTGCAGACCCTCAATTCAGGCCCTCGGACAAGCACAAAATGAAAGAGAGAGAAAGAAAAAAAAAGGTAGTGGGGGCAGGAGGAGAAGGAAGGAGGGAGAGAAGAATTATGGCATTAGTGGCTCAGATATGTAATCCTAGCATGAAAACAAGTAGTGGAACTGTGTTCCAAAGTGGTAGGGAACTAGCTATGAGCAAAAAAGCTCAGCGACAGGCCCTGTGTTCAAATCCAAAGACGGACAAAAGAGAGAGAGGATAGGAGAAAGGAAGGGAAGAAGGGAGGGAAGGAACGAACTAGTTCAAGAGTTGAGTGAAATAGAAACTGCTAGGTATTTGGGAACTTACACAGAACCAGGAGGCAAATTTTTTTTTATTGTGAAAATAATGTACAGAGGGGTTAGAATTACATGAGCAAGATAATGAGTACATTTCTTGTCAAGCATTGTAGCCTACTCCTTAGTTTCCCCTTCCCATCCCAATCTCCACCCCCCGCCCCCACACCAAAGTTGTAAACTTCGTTTTCCACATAACAACTTGTACATCTCATTGTTTCAATGGGTACACCTGTATACCTATTTAAACGATTTGTTTTTCCATTCCCTTCCACAAATTATACCGACATCAAATACAGTGAAAGCAGGGGTCATACTGTGAGGGAGGGACATAGAAAGTAACAAAGAAATAATCTTATAAATGTGTTCGAAACAATCGCATGAAAGAAAAAAAATAAAACATTTGAACACATATCTTAGGGTTTATTTCCCTAACATCACCTTACATGACCTTTTCTGTTGACTCAGACATATACTAGACATTGCAAATAAGGGAAATCATGGGACCTATGTTTCTTTGGGCCTGGCTTACTTCAGTTAATATAATATTTTCCAAGTCTTTCCATTTCCTAACAAATGGGGCAATGTCATTATTTCTGATGGAGGCATAGAATTCCATTGTGTATATTTACCACATTTTCTTGATGCATTCATCTACTGAGGGGCATCTGGGTTGATTCCATATCTTAGCTATAATAAATAATGCTGCAATAAACATAGTTGTGCTGGTAGATTTACTGTGGTCTTGTTTGTAAACATTTGGGTAAATGCCCAAAAGTGGTATTGCTGGGTCATAGGAGAGCTCTATGTGGAGTCTTTTGAGGAACCCTCATACTACTTTCCAAAGAGGTTGAACAAGTTTACACTCCCACCAACAATGCAGTAAGGTTCCCTTCTGCCCACAGTCCCTCCAGCATCTGTTGTTATTAGAGTTCTTGATTTTAGCCATTCTAACTGGAGTGATGTGGTATCTCAATGTTGTTTTGATTTGCATTTCTTTTATGGCTAGGGAGGTTGAGCATTTCTTCATGTGTCTATTGGCCATCCATCTTTCCTCTTCAGAAAAGTTTCTCTTTAAGTCTTTAGCCCACTTATTTATTGGGCAGTTGTTTGAGGATTTGTTTTTGAGGGATTTAATTTTTTGAGTTCCACATATGTTTTAGATATGATACCCTTGTCCATTGTAAGGCTAGTGAAGATCTTCTCCCAATCTGTGGGCTTTCTATTGATCTTGCTAGCTATGTCCTTTGCCATGCAGAAGCTCTGCAATTTCATACAATCCCATTTGTCCAACCTTTCTTTGATTTGTTGAGGAAGCACAGTTTTTTAAGCACACATCTATGGCTAGTGCTGAATGTCATATTCCCCCTACAGAGCCCATGTTTTGCTTTAGTTCAGGCCTATTGAATCCTGCCTGGGCCTTGGGAAGGAAAAGCTAGCCTTTTCTTCACTTGAAAAATCTAGGAAACTGAGGACATCAAGGACCTCTCATGGCAAGAAGAGGAAGAGATGGGTATCCATTCCCTGGAATCTTATCCTTTCTGTGACATGCCCACTCTGATCCTTCTCCTATCCTATTATCTTCTGGTAGACTGAAAAGATGTAAACAAAACACCTACATTACCAGCACTCCAGGAGAAGAAAGGGAGCCCCCTCAATGGCTATAGGGTGGGTCTCTCTACCGCATTTGGCAGTCCTCAGGAGAGATTCTGCCAACAACATTATTAGTAGACTAAACATCTTTGTGGAAAAACTTTCTCTCTCTGTTTCTCTCTGTCTCTCCCTGTCTCTCTCTGTCTCTGTCTCTGTCTCTGTCTCTGTCTGTCTCTCTGTCTCTGTCTGTCTCTCTGTCTCTCTGTCTCTCTGTCTCTCTGTCTCTCTGTCTCTGTCTCTCTCTCTCTCTCTCTCTCTCTCTCTCTCTCTCTCTCTCTCTCTCTCTCTCTCTCTCTGTTTCATCCTATTGTCTGGGGAAGTCTTCAAAGATGACTATAGAATTGGCTGCTATCTCCCCATTGTCACCAGCAGTATTTAGCCATTTTCATCAAAATCAAAGCCAGAGCACCAGTGATTAAAGTCAAATTTAAATCTGGGAGCAAGTTATAAACTATTGGCCTGGCACTTTTAAAATTGGTGGTGACATCAAAGGAAACCAATGAGATGGGGGCAGGGAAGAGGCTGCAGTGGGACTTCTCTTCTGTGCCCTACATCTTATAAGACTTTTCAAATCAAGGTCAGGACAAATAATAACAATGACAAATAAGAAATATTGATGACTAAAAACTGATGTATTGAGAGATGAAGGTTTCATTTATTTTATTTTTACCCCATCAAATGTCCATGCCCACCCCATAAAGTATTTATTATTATTAATGTACTTTCTTAATCTTCATTTCACATATCAGGAAATGGTATTCAGAGAGATTAAGCCACTGACTAGAGCCACACAGCTCAAAATGAAAATAGTATGACCATAAGAATACTATCTGAAGCAGGTGCTGGTATTTCATGCTTGTAATCTTAGTTACTCAGGAGGCGAGTTCTGAGGATCATGGTTTACAGCCATGATCTCCAATTAACCATGAAAATGCCTGCAATGGAGTTGTTGCCCACGTTGTAGTGTGTTAGTTGTGAGTGAAAGAGGTAAGGGACACTGCGAAGGTCTTGAGTTCAAGCTCTGGTACTGGCACCAAACAACAACAACGAAAACAGCTCATAACCTTCACCCAAGAATATCTCTTACACACCAACAAAAACCTGGACGTGAAGGTGTGGCTCAATAGGTACAGTACTAGTCTCAAGCATATATATATATATATATATATATATATATATATATATATATATATATATATAATGTATCCACAAATATATACACATGCATGTATGTATACATGCATGTGTATACGTTGATTGGGAGATATCAGGCCTGATAGCTCATGCAAATGAAAATTTTTGCATCATTCAACCTGTAGATGGAGACTCAGAATATCTATACTGCAGCTAAGTGGCAGAATTTGAGTATCCTCAAATTCTGAAATTCATCAAATCATTGGATAAAGCCCATTCTATTTTGGAAACGTCATCATCTTTTTTTTGGCTTTGCTTTGTTTTGTTTTTGTTTTTTTTTGCCAGTCCTGGGGTGTGAACTCATGGCCTGGGCACTGTCCATGAGCTACTTTTGCTCAAGGCCAGTGGTCTACCACTTGAACCACAGCGTCATTTCAAGTTTTGTTCATGTGGTTCTGAGAAATCAAACCCAGGGATTCATGCATGTTAGGCAAACACTCTAACACTGAGCCACATCCCAGCCTGTAATACATCTTATTACTCAAACTTTAAAATTATTTAAATTTATCTTTTTAAATTTACTATGTGATTAAAATGGTAATCACATCCAAAAATATTTTCATAGCAACATTTACCCTGTTTGACTAAAAGATTAATCACTTCATGATAGCACAACTAATGTGTTAAAATTCACCATCTCTAGCCACGTGTTGTTGGCTCATGACTATAATTTAGGAAGGATAGAGCTGAGGAGTGAAACTTTTTGAGACTAATCTCCAATTAACTACCTCAGAAAACTGACATGGAATTAAGGTACAAGAGGCTGAGTGCTAGCCTTAAGCAAAAGATCCCTGGGATAGTGCCCAGGACCAGAATTCAAGAAATAAGACTGGTATGTCCATGAGCATGAACACACACATATGCACACATACACATACACACCATGACCATCATTATCACTAGAATATCATGACTCCACTCACAGGAGATCTGCAACAGTCAAATTGTGAGACAGGAAGTACAAAGGTGGGTTTCCTGAGACTGGGGAAAGAGATGGATGGATTTTGCTGTTTAATAAGTGCTGAATTTCAGGTTGGATTCTGAGAAAGTTCTAGAGGTTGGTATCAATGACGGTGCATGAAAATGTGAATGTACTTAAAACCACTGAAGTGTACAATTATAACTGGTTCATATGAAACATTTAATGCTATTTTTTTTCCCAGGGAGAGAGAATAGATAACATTTAAGCCAGAGACGGCCTGGACAAGAAAAGATGGCAGGAGGTGAGGCTCCTTATAAAGGTCACTGGTTCAGTTTCCCACCCATAAATATCTGCTTTGGGCCATTTGTGCTGGGCGTATGCCAGGTTGGAGCAAAGGCAGTGAGTGCTACTTGTAACTGGCACTATATCATTTGAGCCACATCTGTTCTTCTGGTCCTTTGTAAGTTAATTGGAGATAAAACTTTCAGATTTAGCTGCCTGGGCTGGCTTTGAACTTCAATCCTCAGATTTCAGCCTTAATGTACTACCTTAAACAAATTATTTGAACTTGCTCTTTATTGTTGTTGGTTTTTGTTGTCAGGCTTGAACTTGGGTCCCAGGCGCTGTACCTGAGTTCTTCTGCTTACGGCTAGCATTCTACTGGTTTGAATTACTAGACTACTTTTGATTTTATGGTGATTAATTAGAAATAAACTATCACAGAAATTACTGCTCAGACTGGCCTTGAACCTTGATCCTCTGATCTTAGCTTCTTTAGTAGTTAGGATTTCAGGTGTGAGCCAATTACACCTTGCTGGGAACTTGCTCCTTTATGAAGGAAGGGGCTCTGATTATCTCCATTTTCCAGATATAGAAACAGAGGCAAACAAATTGAAATGACTTGTGTATGATGTCACAAGTTAGTAAAAGCTGGACCTGGGTCTTTTCTCCTGGTCTTTCCAAATGCAAAACTTATACTCAAATAATACTCCATTAGTGTGAGGCCTTTGTTATGCCCTACCCTCACATTCCTGTAGCAAGGAATCAAAAATGCCTATAGGTGTTATTAAGTACATGGCAGTCTAGTGATGAGAGTGACTGGGTTTGAGTCTCATCTTCATTATTGGAATTGGATTGAGATGTTTGTTTGCCCAGGATTTAAGTTTTGTGATCTTGGCCCTAGCGAATCATTGGTTCTGTTCCAGTGTCCTGGTCTGTAAGATTAAGATAATGATTACTATCTCATAGGTTTATTACCAAGTTCACAAAGCAAAAGGGGGGTTGGTGCCTAGCATATAGCTCTTTATTTCATTGAATTAAGATTGTAGCCTATGTCTGTGTGTGCAGTTCAGTTGTAAAGCCTATATTTATTTAACATGGTGTGGAGGAGGAAGGTTGTGAGGGGAGAGGAGGAAGAAAGAAGAAGAAGGGAGAAGAAGGGATGGAATGTGGCCAGGCAACAGCAGCTCAAGCCTGTAATCCTAGCTACTTTGGAGGATGATTTGTGGATGGTGGGTAAGCCCAGCATGGGCAGGGAAGTCTATGAGACTCTTAAGTCTAATAAAGTACTCATAAAAACCATTGATTACTGAAATGAATAAATATATCAGACAATACAAAAAGAGATACTATAAATTATTTATCCTTAATCTAAATGAAAGGACGTGGCTTTTGGGGCTTTTTCCTTGGGTTGAAACTTAGTCTTGTGCTTTCCAAGAAAGTTCTGTGCCTCTTAGAATCAAACCTCTGGCCCTATATTAATGTGGGAAAATTGAAGTGGTAAAAAGACATGGTTTGCAGGCAGCTTTGATCCTCTATTCTAAATGGTGGCTTTTGGACCTATAGCTTGGGTAAGTAAAGCTTTATAGATATATTTTAGCTTTATGAAAATGTTTCTGTATCACCAAATGCCTGTCCAAGGTATACTTCTCCCTTTTGATTTAGCAGATTGCTTTTTTTTGGGGGGGGAGTGGTTATAGTTTGTTAAATGTTTGGTAGAAAAATGGTTAAAACCCCCAAATTAGGGCTGGTTCTGGGGCTTGAAAACTGGGCCTGGGCACTATCCCTCAGTTCTTCAACTAAAGGTTGAAGAACTTGAACCATAGCGCTACATCCAGTTTTCTAGTGGTTTATTGACATAAGAGTTTCATGGACTTTCCTGCCTGGGCTGGCTTTGAACTAAGATCCTCAGATCTCAGCCTCCAGAGTAACTAAGATTATAGGTGTGAGCTAGTGGTGCCTGGCTCAGATTGTTTTTAAGTTTGTACCTTTAGGATTGTGACTCTGTATCACATAAAATTAACATTCTCTATTAGTAAATAGATTCTTTGTATAATTATATTTACAAGTGGCACTTGGTGATCCAAATATTAAGTACCATGCCCAAGTAGTAAGTACCTGGATGAAGTTTAGTTTTTCTGATACACCTTGGGGAGACTAGTGGTTTAAAATTTTCCTTAGTGAAATAGGTAAGGGACAATTTTCCAATGTCTGTTTGGTATGATAAATGTGATTTCCTAGGCCTGGTAACACTTCCCATTTTTCAAAACTCATAGCTATTATATAGTCCTTACCCCATACCCTGATTCCCTACTCTGATTTGTCAGCCCTGTCCAATACTTTTGGATGTAGTCCTCTTTTCTATCATTCTAATTCTCATCTCTATCATTATATGTGTGTCAGGTTTGCATGTTGCCCTAATTGTCTGGACATAAATCTATTTCTCCTACTCTTTTACTCCATTGAGATATTCTTTAGGTACAAAAAGGTTTTTTTTTTCCTTATTGAAAATATGTCTGGCCAGGTGCTGGTAGCTCACGCCTATAAACCTATCTACTCAGGAGGCTGAGATATAAGGATCACAATTCAAAGCCATCAGGAAAGTCCGTGAGACTCTCTTATCCAAATAACCACCAGAAAACTGGAAGTGGTTCAATGGTTCAAATGTTAGAACATTAGCCTTGAGCTGATGTGCTCATGGACAGTTCCCAGGATGAGTTCAAGTCCCACAACTGACTGAAAGGAAAAAGATAATATGTCTAACAGGACATTTAAAATATTTTCTGGAAACTTTTTTTATGGATATCTGGGGAGTATTTGTTTTTTGTTTTTTGTTTTTTTGAATTTTCAAGCCACTACTTAATGAACATTATATTACTATTGGGCAACCCAGTATTTTAATTTTTTTTAAGTGATGGGTCCTGAACTCTTGGCCTGGGCACTATCCCTTAGCTTTTTAGCTCAAGGCTAATTATCTACCACTTGAGCCACAGCTCCACTTCTGGAATTTTCTGCATATTTGGTGCTGAGGAATAAAACACAGGGTCTCATGCCTACAAGCCAAGAACTCTACCACTGAGCTCCTACCTTCTCAGCCCACTATTTTAATTTTTATAGGCTGGAGGGTTGCTTCATTTGGTTTTGATTTTGCACATAACTGTGTTTGAAATCAGGGTCTTACACTTACCTTGCTTCCTTAGCTGGCAGTCTACCACTTTAATCACAGCTCAAGCCCTGCTGTGCTTTGAGCCACCATTCTCCAGATCTCAGCCTTCTAAATCACTAGGATTATAGGCCTTAGTCAGCAGTGCGTATATAAATTTTGTTTTCAAAACTGTGTCATGTAAGCCTGATATGGGTAGCTCACATCTATATTCCTAGCTGATCATGAGACTGAGATATGAAGCCAGCCCCAAGCAGGAAACTTTCTGACACTCTAATCCCCCACAAACTATTCAGAAAATACAGGAAGTGGAACTGTGTCTCAAGTGATCGGGTGCTAGCCTTGAGCTGAACAAGCACAGGGACAGCACCCGACCACTGATGGACCCCAGGCCCAGCCCAGGGAAGGAGAAGGGAAGAAGGATGTTACATACTAAAATGTGATTCTCACAGTAAACTGTAAACTCTTCTTCCCAAACACTCATGCCTAGTCTTCCTCTTTCTCTTTCTTAGAAGCCACACTATTACAGGTTTCTAGTGTCTTACAAGAGGCATATTCATTTGCAATATTATGTATTTATTATGTATTTTTTGTTTTATATTGAATTCCCTTTGGAACTTTAAAATTGCTTCTATAAATTATAATATAGGTGTAAATTATTTCCCTTATTGAAAATTAATGGATTTTTTTGAAATGCATAGAATACAATCTCTTTGTCATGGGTCCCAGTGTATACTAAGGAACATTCTTGACCTTGAAATTATTTGGTTGCTTATTTGTTGCATCATTTAAACATATGTTGAATTTGGGGGTTTTAACCATTTTTCTACCAAACATTTAACAAACTAAAAATGATGTTTCCTAATTGCATTTTGTTTTGGTCTTTTGGGATGTTTTGGCTTTCAGGGTACTAGTAGGCTTAAACTCAACATGAAGCTCTTGCTTAGAATTTTTACTCGAGGCTTTCTTTGTACCATTTGAATAGCATCTCCACTGCTGGCTTTTTGCTAGTTCATTGAAGATAAGAATCTTCAGGATTTATTTGCATGGGTTGGCATCAAATTTAGATTCTTAGATCTCAGCCTCCTAAGCAGCTAAAATTACAAGAGTTAGCTGAACCCTGGCTATATTCAGCTATCGCTGAAATCAAACAAGTATTTCTGTTGGAGTCAAGAAGGGCACAGTATTCTGAAGCAATTGTGTATGATTATGTATTTGAAATGATCATATAGGAAAATACAGCTATGTAAGTGTGTATATATGTATGTATATATGTATTTGTCGTTTTAAATGTGCAGAGGTGAATTAGGATTCATGTGTTGATCTTGAGGAAAGATTTCACCTAGAGCTCTTCACAGACAGGGCTACCCTGTACAGAATGCTTGAGACTAAAGGTTAGGTAAATACAGTCAGCATCCCAACCACATGTTTCCCTGCTTAACACATGCATATCCTGTAGCGTTATGATGGCTACTTTAATGTGTGTGAGCAAATGCTGGGGCTTGAATTTGGGGCGTGGATGATGTCCTTTAGCTATGTTACTCAAGGCTAGTACTCTGCCATTTAAACCACAGCTTAACTTTCTGTGTTTTACTGGTTAATTATGGAGGTAGCAGTCTCATGGACTTCTTTACACAAGTTGGCTTTGAACTGGGATCCTCAGATCTCAGTCTTCTGATTACAGAGCCGAGCCAACAGTGCCAAGTTTTTAATCATTACTTTTACAACCTACATACTCATACACATCTCTCACATCAAAAACACTCACTGTTCACTTTAACTGACAAGGTGCAAGGAAAGATGGTTAAGCAGATATGTTAGATAATGGGCTTCTAGCCCCATTAACATCCTTCTGGTCAGTTTTTACCCTTCAGGGAGGGAATACATTTTTCCTCTTTCATTCTGCTTTTTTCTAGAAGTCAGTAAAATGTTTCTGATACACTTTTCAAATATTATCTCAAAAACCCAAGATAATATGTGAATACATTTCAAATTATTTTGGGGGCAGGAGTCTTGCGTGTCTGGAGCTTCAGCGGGAAGAGGATGTCAAGCTGGGCTGCAGGCACAGAGCTGATATTTTCTGTCTGCTGGTTGCAGAGGGGAAGGTTTCCTTCCTGGGCAGGTTTGAACCCATATTCTCTGATCTCAGGCTTTTAAGTAGCTAGGATTACAGGCATGAGCCACCAAAGCCCAGCTCATTTTACAAGACTTGCTTTTCATTTTTTTTCCTTTTTATTTCTGAAAGTTCAAACAGGTGGCCTGGTTGTGTGTCATTGTAAAATATTTTGTATAATGCCTCTTTTCCTCTGGCTTTTCTGAAATTCATTTTGTCAGTGCTTGGTGAACAAAATTGATCTAAGGCCAGTAGCATTTTCCTTCTGAGATGTGAGGTACCTTCCTACAAATACTTATCATTTTGGAAAAGAAAGCAGGATGTTTCTGTTAAATCCTACTTCATGAGAAAGCATTATAGTTAGAAGGTATTATGTTCACACTTCAGTATAGTCCCTATTTTATAACCTTACATTACAATATTGGGTGAAAGAATGATGACTGCTGGATTAGTTTGATAATTATTCTCTAGGTTTTACTCCTTAAGGATCATTAACTCAAAAGAGGATTAAATACATTCAGACAATAATAGAAGATAATTTATTGGATGTGGGAAGATGATCAGAATTCTCATGATTCCTAAAAAGATTTCTTCCAATTTTCGGTGGTAGACTGGTATGCTAACTGTGAGGAGACAGTGGTGATGCTGGAGCTTTGAAAAGTGGCTATGAAGCAGGATTTGGGAGGAGAGCATTTGGTAGAGATATCATTTCCAAGGGTTGTGAACTAGAACCCCAAATCATGAGGAATCATAGTCACATTTTGTTTGTTCATGCCTATCCTGGAACTTGAATCAGAACCTTGGAAATGTCCCTGACTTTTTTTGCTCGTCTAGTTCTCTACTACTTGAACCACAATTCCACTTTAAGATTTTGGGTGTTTAATTGTAGATCCAGTCTCATGGAATTTCCTGTTTGGGCTGGCTTCAAAACTGATCCTCAGATATCAGCCTCCTGAGTAAGTGGGATTCCAGGTGTGAGCCACCATAACTTGGCTAGAATCACATTTGAAAAATGTTCTCTAGGTTTTTCTGATATGTGTGGCTAGCATTTGAACACTTTGGCTACAGTGGGTTAAATCACAATTAGAATAAAATCAATTGTTTCTCCGTGTAACCTGTAGCATACAGTATTAATCTAATTAATTCCTGTCTTCACCTCTGTTCTATTTCTTCCACATTGTACCATTCTTTTCGTGCTTTGTGAGCTTTAGCATGTCAGTGCTGTTTACCTTTTGTGAAGCCAGTCAGGTCCATTCCCCTAATTGGGGCTTTACTTGCTGTTCTCACTGCCTGGAAAACCTGCTCCTCGATAATTACATGGATGGTGCCCCTGCTTTCAGGTCAAATGTTTCCTCCTCAGGGATGTCTCCTCTCATTCCCACTGTGAAGTTGTTCCCACCTCATCATCAACGTCATGCCTCTGATTTATAGAAATTATCATTGTGATTTCTGGTTTTCTTCTCCAGTGTAAAAGCTGCATAGAGGAAGATGCACTCACTTCTGTCTCTCCAAAGACAGCAGTAGTCCCTGGTCTTTAGATCACAGGAGAATTGTGTGGAATTGAGCCTGCTTCAGATCTGGTAATCTTAGAATCCAGTCAGGACAGCTCATCAAGCTGTAGTCTGGTAGCTACCTGTCATTTCCTCTCATTCTTTTTGCCTCTCTGGTTACCTGAGTCCACCATAGGGCAAGATCAGTGGGTGACACGTATTTGCTGCCATGGGAAAGATGGCTGTGACATCATAGAATGGTCTGGGCTGGAAATTTGCCTTAGTGGTTAGACTGCTTGCCTACCATGCATAAAACCCTAGGTTAGATTCTTCAGAAGCACATATACAGAAAAAGCCAAAAGGGTCACCGTAGCTGAAGTGGTAGAGAGCTAGCCTTGAGCAGAAGAAGCACAGGGACAATGCCCACACACTTGGTTCAAGTCCCAAGTCTGGAAAAATAAAAAGTAATATATGGCCATTGTTTTTTGAAGTTGTGGGGGGGATCCACGCCCACGCCCTCAGGTGGCATCCAAGACAGTGAGTGGGCTTCCATATCCAGGAATCCTACCTACACAGGAGGCTGAAATCTGAGGATCAAGTTGAAGCCAATAGCTCAGCAACCAAACCATCACGTACTCCCTCATGTGTTCAGACTCATTGAAGGGGTTTACATTCTCTCTCTCTCTCTCTCTCTCTCTCTCTCTCTCTCTCTCTCTCTCTCTCTCTCTCTCTCTCTCTCTCTCTCTCTCTCTCTCTCTCTCTCTCTCTCTTTCCTTCTTTATTTCTTTGTTTGTTTCTTTCCTTCCTCCTTCCTTCCTTCCTCCCTCCTTTCCTCCCTCCCTCCTTACTTCTCTCCTGCTCTCTTCTTTCTTTCTTTCTTTCTTGCTTGCTTGCTTGCTTGTTTGCTTGCTTGCTTGCTTTCTTGCTTTCTCTTATTTTGTTGGTCATGCGGCCTAAACTCTGAAATCTGGGCCTGGGCACTCTCCCTCAGCTATTCAGCTGAAAGATAGTGCTCTACCATTTGAGCCACAGCACCACATCTGGCTTTTTCCTGCTTATGTGTTGATGAATAATCGAACTCAGGGCCTCGTGCATGCAAGACAATCACTCTACCCCTAAGCTACCTTCCAAGCCCTCATTTTATTTTAAAAATTAAGAAAATTCAAAATGTACCTTTAATGATTTTTCATTCAATTTATTAAATCATAGTATATGTTCTTTAAGCTGTTTTAAAATGTATTTATTGTAAAAATATTGTACAGAAGGCTTACAGGTACATGAGTAAAGTAATGAGTACATTTCCTAGCAAGCATTGTCATCTACTCCTTTCTTTCTTGCCTACTATACCTTCCCTGCCCACCTTCCCAACTCCTCCCCCCCACCCCCCGCCAATGTCGTAAAGTTTGTTTTCAACATAGTGTGTTTTAAATCTCATTGTCACATTGGGTTAAACTGCATCCTTATTTAAGTATTTTGTTATTTCCCTTCTCATTCTCAAATTGGAAAAATGTACATACAAGATGCAGTTCACCTGAAAAAAATACATTGAAAACAGGAGTAATACCCTGGAGGAAGAACATACCACAGAAACAAAAAAAAATCACATAGTATATTAGGAATATGGTAAAAACGATCGCAAGGAAGAAAAAAAACCACTTGAGTTCCTGTCTTGGGGTTCATTTCCTTTAACATCATCTTATATAGTTATATGTACATAGCTTTTGTTTTTTTCTGCTTGTCCTTGACATATACTAGTTATTGACAAAAGGGAAACTATAAGACCGAAGTTTGGGGGGGCCTGGCCTACTTCACTTAATCTATCTATCTATCTATCTATCTATCTATCTTTCTATCTATCTATCTATCTATCTATCTATCTATCTATCTATCTATCTATCTATCTATCTTTCTATCTTTCTATCTATCTCTCTATCTATCTATCTATCTGTATGTATGTATTCTAACTCTATTTCCTAAAAAGTGGGTGATGTACTTCTGGTGGGGGAATAGAATTCCATTGTGTGTGTGTGTGTGTGTGTGTGTGTGTGTGTGTGTGTGTGTGTGTGTGTGTGTGTGTGTGTGTGTGTGTATCACATTTTCTTGATGCATTCATCTACTGAGGGACATTTGAGTTGGTTCCATATCTTAGCTACGGTAAATAATGCTGCAATAAACATAGTTGTGCTGGTAGCTTTAATATAGCCTGGTTTGTGATCAGTTGAGTAAATGCCCAAAAGTGGAATTGCTGGATCATAGGGAAGCTCTATGTAGAGTCATTTGACGAATATTCATATTGCTTTCAAAAGTGTTTGAACAAGTTTACACTCCCACCAACAATGCAGTAGAGTTCCTTTTTGACCACATCCCCTCCAGCATCTCTTATTGTTAGATTTCTTGATTATAGCCATTCGAACTGGGGTGAGGTGGAATCTCAATGTTGTCTTGATTTGCACTTCTTTTATAGCTATAGAAGTTGAGCATTTCTTCATGTGTCTATTGGCCATTCCTATTCCCTTTTCAGAGAACTTTCTCTTTAAGTCTTTAGCCCACTTATTTATCGGGCAGATGTTTTTTGAGGATTTGTTTTTTGGGGATACAATTTTTTGAGTTCTAAGTATATTTTAGATATGAGACCCTTATCCATTGTATGGCTAGTGAAGATCTTCTCCCAGTTCTTGGGCTTTCTATTGATCTTGCTAGCAATGTCCTTTGCCAAGCAGAAGCTCTACAGTTTCATGCAATTCAATTTGTCCAACCTTTCTCTGATTTGATGCGTTTCTGTGTCTTTATTAAGAAACTTTAGGCCTGTGCCAAGGAGCCCTAGAGTTTTTACTCTTGCTTCCTGTAATGTTTTCAAGGTATCTGCTTTGATTCCAAGGTCTTTGATCCATTTAGAGTTGATTCTAGAGCACTGTGCTATATAAGGATCAAGTCTTCATTTTCTACAGGTGTGACTTAGTATACGTTTTATGTCATTGTCCATTTCTCTATAGCCCTCCACAAGTTTATATGTATTTGTAGCTTGGGAAGGGAAATAAGATTTAAATCAGGACAGTAGGAGGCTATGGTTTATATGGCCCATTTGAAGCTCTTTTGGAAGGAATGTTACTTTTTTCCATCTGATGTCCTACAGATAGCAATCTTGGTACAGGAATTGAGTAGACTGTCATAGGATAGGAAGCTTGGACTGATTTCTCCCTACTTTCCCCTGGGGACAAAGAGGGTGAAGTAGCCATGGGCATGAATCTGTGGGGGGTTTCAATTTTTTTCTATTGACTGTATTTCTAATTACTGTTGCCACAGGCCAATGTGTGAAACGATTTTTTCATTTCCTACTTTAGCTGTAACTACATTTTTTTCATTTTAAAATTTTATTATATTTTAATGATTCTATATTGGGGCTAGAGTTACATAAATAAGGTAATGAGTACATTTCTGGTCAACCATTGTTACCCCTTCCCTTGTTTTACTTTGACTATCCCTTACCTCCCACACCTCCTGCACTTCTCCCCTCCCCACCCGAAGTTGTAAAGTTAATTTCCAACACATTATCTTCTGGGTATAATTGTTGCAATGGGTCGACCTGTGTCCTTGTTTCAGCGTTTTGTTATTTCACTTTCCCTCCCCAAATTAGAAAAATGGATATACATGATGCAGGGTATCAAAGTGAAGAACACTGACAAAAGGAGATATACAATAGAGGTAAGAATATACAAAGGAAGCAAAAACTTACATAATATACCTAAAACAACAACAAAAAATGAACCCCAAGATATAGAAACTTGTTTTTTATAGGACATTTATTCTAAAATTCCCTAGACATCTTAAGTTTGGACTTTCTTTTTTTTCTGCCAGTCTTGTGGTTGGAACTTTGGGCACTCAAGCGCTTGAGCCCTATAACACCACTTTGAACTTTTTCTGAGTAGTATATCTTATATAGAGTGTCAAAACATTCCAGCCGAGGCAGGTTTAAAATAATAATCCTCAGATTTCAGCCTCCTGAGTTGCTAAGAGTACAAGCATGAGCCACCAGCACCTGGTTTGAATCATCCCATAGATTTAACTACATCCATTTTCCTATCCCCTACCAACAATGCTTTCTGATATTTTTTAAAGTTATCTCTAAATAGCTTATGAAGGAGTTTGAGAATTGCTTAATTATTTTTTTCACTTTAATTAGTATATACTAGTTGCACACACTGAGAGGTTTGATGGAGTTATTTACACACATGTATATGATATACTTGCTCACATTCACCCTCCCTTCCCAGTGCCCAGCCCCTGATTTCAAGGCTCAGAACCACTGTACACATGGAAAGATTCACGTACACACACACACACACACACACACAGAGCAGAGCAATTAGCAAAGGTTATACTGTGGATGCGGAACTACAAAGAAACATGGGAAGGTAGATTGTCTTTTCCCAGTTCCCTCCGTCTTCCTCCATTCTCTGCTTTTCCTCAGAACAACCCAAGCTCTCCACACTCACTTCTGTCTGTTGTGAACACCCTGAGCCTGGCTTCCAGTTTGACATTCATAGGGAGCTGCTTTTGCCTGATCCTCAAAGTAAGCAGACATTCTCAGGTCATGTTTTATTTTTCAATTTGGAGTGTGAATGCAGGCCTGAGACCATAAGCAGGATATTGGAATCTATGGACAGTTGTATTGAGCTACAAGACTCACCTCAGAAAACAAGCAGAGAAAGTGGGATGCAACGTACACAAACTAAACCAATGGACCTATAGGTAACTGAGTGTCAATTTCCACATTAATTGAATGAATACAAGTCTGAGTCCATTTAAAAAGAGGTCTCCAACCATTTCATGGGACCCCATTGACAAGCCTGGCAGGAAGAAATGTGCGTGCCTCTTTGTGTGTGTGTGTGTGTGTGTGTGTGTGTGTGTGTGTGTGTGTGTGTGTGTGTGTGTGTGTGTCTGTCTGTCTGTCTGTCTGTCTGTCTGTCTGTGTGAAGGACGGTCTAGGGCTCAGGCTCAGACTGGGTGCTGCCTTCCCTTATGCCTTTTTTGCTGCTCTACCACTTCAGCCACAGCTCTACTTCTGGCTTTTTTGGTACTTGAATGGAGATGAGAGTCTGATGGACTATCCTACCCAGGCAGGCTTCAACTCTGATCTTCAGATTCCAGCCTCCTAAGTAGCTAGTATTAAAGGAGTGAGGCACTGGCACCTGTGAGGAAGCCTCTTAAATAACGGATATATTCATAGGGAGACAGGAAATACCTCAGTCCAAAAGATGGTGTTGAATTTTCATGTTTTAAAAGAAAAACTGTACTCATTAGCAAAGTATGAAGTAATATTGAGGGAAAGAAGAAAGCAAACTTTCATAAATCTGGGGTTGTGAAAGCCCATCGATTATGAGACTTTCATATAGGTATCAGAATAATATCTATGTGGCAACATTGAGACTCACCCATGTGGTCACGTGAACTGGTTAAAGACCTGTTCTCACACTTAATTGCCTTCAGAAGTCTGGGATTCTGCTCTGTGGAAGATGTTTCCCAGTCACACTGGTAAGTCTCTTAATTCTGTTTTTCACATTTCTCATTCTTAATTCTTAGTATTAACCAAGTATCTTTTCCATAGATGCTCCTGAAGAGGCTTTCATTGTCACTGTAAGGATTCATTTAATAAGAGAAACATGTTTGAAGAACATTAATACTTATATTAATAATATCATTAGTAATAAAGAGTAATATTCAAGAACTACTTGAAGATAAATAAACCCTGATTTGGAGCAGCTATGTGGCTTGGATATTAAACCTGATAGCCGACATATATTCCTAGGCCATTACGAATCTGTAGTTACTGCAATCTTACAATAAAAATGTTCGTAAGAAAGAAAAAGTGTTGATAATATAAGTAACTTAATAGTTGTTGAATAAGACAAATACAATGAGGACTTCTGTTGAACTAGTACACACTGTTTCTTGATATGAAAGCATCACCTATCTGTTCTGAGAGCCAGTCAGGCTTAAGAAGGGACACATGCTTCCTGATGTGCGACCTGCCTGGCATTCACTGCCTAAGTTCATTCAGGCCCACAACCCTATAGCCAATATACAAAAACCTTCAGAACAGTCTTCCTGTCTTTAATCCTAGTTCATCAGAAGACTGATGTCTGTGGATCGTAGTTCAATGTCACTATAGGCAGCAAAGTCTGGAAGAATCTCCAGTTAACCACAAAAAAGCCACAGTGGGAGGGATAAACTGAGAGCAATGGAAGGGGTGTAATTGTCCCCCTAAACTGTATTCTTTACCTGACTTAACTGTTTAATTTAACTGACTTAACTGTTACCCCTCTGAACATCATCTTCCTAATAATAGATTTTAAAGGAAAGGAAAGACGGGGCTGGGGAGGTGGCTCAGTGGTAGAATGCTTGCCTTGCATGGAAGAGGCCCTGGATTCAATTCCTCAGTACCACACAAGCAGAAAGAAAGCTGGAAGCCACACTGTGGCTCAAGTGGTAGAGCACTAGCCATGAGCTGAGGAGATGAGGGACACTGCCCAGGCCCAGAATTCAGGCCCATAGCTGACAAAAAAATATAGAAAAGGATATGAAAAAGGAAGAGAGTTGCTGCCAGGCTTAGCGTAATCCTAGCTATTCATGAGACTGAGGATCAGTGATTGAAGCCAACTTGGGCATGAAAGCATGCATGTACGACTTTTATCTCCAATTATGTAAAAATAAAATCTAGAAATAGAGTTGAGGCTCCAGTGGTGAAACAGTAGCCTTGAGGGGAAAAATAAACTTCAGGGATAGTGTCTATTTCCTGAGTGCAAGCCCCAGAACGGCACATAATAAAAGAAGAAAATATACTATGAACTTGGTTTATCTGTAACTGTGATGCCTTTGTTACAGACGATTATGGACTGAAACTGTGAACAGGGCCTACTAGGTCTGGCAATTTTTGTGCACAAACTTTGTGCACAACCATCTTAACTCCTTCGCTATTCTATGGTTGCAGGTTGCATTATCTTCTCACCATGGAAGAAAGAGGCTCCAGTATTTATTTTCCATAGGGTACCTGCTTCCTTGTCCTCTGCACTTTATTCACTGACAGCAGCATTTTACCTGAGACTGCAACGAGGAGGATTGGCAAGGCCTTGAAAGAAGGGCAGTTGCTAAAATTGTGTGTGACACTGGTGATAATGTCCAAGACCAGGTTAGCATTTTGGTGATGACTGCCATAGTGCGTCATTCTTTATCAATATGCTGATGGGCCTTGGACATGAGGAGGAGGCCTCAATGTCTACTCGGGTCATTCAGACTACATAGGTATAAGCAAGAAAATCTTCCTCTCACTTTCCCAACATGGAGTTATGGGCCCTGCCTGGCAAGGGGACTCATGCCCAAGCACGAATAGCTATCAACACAATATACAGTTATGACCTCTACATTGTTACAGCATTGAGAACAGTGCAGCACAAACCACATGGAGCATGTCAAAATCATTGAAGGGATGAGAAAGTGGTTCTATGTTGTATGTACCAAGGCAGACAGAGAACACCATACAAATACCCTTTCAGAGACCCCACTTCTGTTCAATGTTAGAAAGGTGGTTTTTATATATGTCCTTTTAGCACTTTATATTTGTTGCCCTTGCTTTCTAATAGTTAATCAAATTTCTGATGTGAATTTGTCATAATATCATTGAAGATCACTTGTGTGTGATGAGTGGTGTCTCTGCATTTTGGGAGGTTTTCTTTGTTTATTTTGAATGTATCTTAGTGTGGACCTATGTAATTATGTTAACTGACTTTTTTGATCTGCTAGATTCCTGCACAGAAGGGTTCATGCTTTCAATCAAATTTGGGAAGGTATTGGTTATTATTCCTTCAAATACTGTGTATTTCATTTTATCCCTCTCTACATTATACATATATATTATACATTATACATACATTACATGTTCATATTAAATATGTGAATATACATATATATGCCTACATATTTATACTATTCACTTATATACATATATTTATTTTCACATAACTTCCAGTTTTGTGATTGTTTATTGTAGGAAATTTAGACTGATCCTAGCTACTCCATCAGAGTTAGAGTTAGAAATTTTTTCTTTAAGTTGGTAAAAATATGCTTTTCTTGGTAAGGATATTGAATCAGGTATAGAGCACAACTAGCCTATCTGTCTCTGTCTCTGTCTCTGTGTCTCTGTGTCTGTCTGTCTGTCTGTCTGTCTGTCTGTCTGTCTGTCTGTCTGTCTGTCTGTCTGTCTGTCTGTCTGTCTGTCTGTCTGTCTGTCTCTCTCTCTCTCTCTTTCTCTCTCTCTCTCTCTCTCTCTCTCTGATTTTCTGCCTCTGTCAGGTCTCTGACAAAAGGCCTTTGCTTATCAGGTTCTTCTAGTGTGTTCTGTGATCTTTTGCAATGTCCTGTTCTGCTTCAAAGGCCACCAGGCCTGCACCTGGAAGAGGAGATTCTCCAATGTCCACCTGCATGGGTGCACCTGCCTGTCTCTGTCTTGATGTCAGAGCCCCCGCAGCTCCTTGGGGTGGTCTTAAGAGATGCTCCTATGCCAGGACTGCTGACTGGTGACTGTGGGTGGCACAAGCACAGCCTCTTTATTTACCCATCAGAGGTCTGTGGTGGAGCCTGGGGCTGTTCCCTTGTTGGTGGCTATGTTTGGAGCAAAGTTGGGGGCTGCAGAAGCCTCACTGTGGCCTGACTTCTGGGGCACAATGGATACCAAGTGTTTCTCTGGGCTCTTTTCAGAATACATGGGCAGGTTTAGGAGCAGAAGCTGAGCTCAGGGAGCCCCTAAACACAGGGTGGGCAATGGAGGTGGGAGGGGCAGGGCTGTCTAGGTTGGCAGGGGGCAGATGATGAGCATATATTAGTAGTCTGCTGGCTTCCAAATGAAAAGCTAGACTTGCTTGCTACCCATAAATATCTCTCTAAAAATGGTTGGACCAGAGAGTCCCATGCTGGTGGGGGAAAACTGCTAAAGACTTCAGTAGATGGACCAGGAGCACTTGGTGCTCTTTGTGGGCAATTCAATGCTGGCTCTTGCAGGGGGAGATGAAGCTCCCCTAACCCTGCAGATCCAGGGAAGCCAGAGCCCAGGCAGACACTAGGTTTGGCCAGCTGTGCACTGGACAGGCTGGTAGGTAAAACTTTGCTGGATGGCTTTGTAGAGTCCTCAATCTGGCCCACTTGCTGGCACAAGAACCTGCTTGGCATCTCCTCATCCATAGAACTTGGAGACAGCAACTCTCCCAAATTGGATATGTGTAGAGAGCTGCCAGAGGCCACACCTGGAAGATGGCGCCGGCTTCCGCCCTCTGCCTTCCTGATGGCGAGTGCTCTCGTGGTAAACAACTCCTTATATGGCTAAGGCAAAGAATCTGGCTTCCTTCCGCGCACCTGAACCTATTGGTTGTTCCCACGTGGCGTATCAGGGTTGGCTACCCAGCGGGTACTTAAGGCTGTGGGAAATTCTCCACGGGGTTGGGGTCAGAAGATTACTCAAAGGTCCTGAATAAACTGCAGAGAGAAGAGTTCGGTGTCACGTCTTCCTTGCTGGTTGAGGCGGTAGCGACACGTGGTGGCCCGTACGGGGACTCAGCCATAACCCCAACGAGGACTCAGAAATCTCTGCGGTCAGGGTGGTGCACCGGTAAGTTCCCAGGTAAAAGGGGAATCCGCGACAAAAGCGGGGGTAAGTCCCCAGGTAAAAGGGGAATCCGCGACAAGAGCCGGGGGGATTTTTGCTCTTCTCGGTAGATAAAGAGAGAGTGAGAACCCGGGGCTAGTCAATAGAGTAGCCAAAAGTGAAAGTAAAAGTTTGTTTACCAGCTTTAAATGTTTAAAACATGGGCGCTTCTTCTTCGCACCCAATTTTTTTGGCTCTCAATGAGCTACTGCACTCAAAAAAGTTAAAAATAAAAAAGAGTACTTTACAGAGATTTTTGAATGAATGTGACATCGTTGCCCCGTGGTTCGCTGTCTCCGGAAGCCTCACGGTGGCCTCTTGGGAGAAACTAGGGAGGGACCTAGATTTTGCCTCTGAACAAGGAACACTTAAGAGCAGAGTGAGACCAATATGGAAACTGATAAGAGGCTGTCTCGAGGACCAGCGTTGCAGTGAGGCGGTAGAGAATGGTCAGGCCGCCCTAGAAATGCTGCATGAAGAAAGATTGGAAAGGGCAGACAGTGAAAAGGAGGAGAGCAGGGGGGGTTATACCCCGATTTTGCCAAACTAGAGACCTCTGAGTCTACAGACTCAGAGGAACTACAATCACTCATAGAACAAATAGAAAAAACAAAGATAAGAAAGAGGAGGAAAGGGAAGGAGAGAGAGGACCCAGATAAAGATGAATGCACGCCCTCCGTGCACCGCCCCACACCTTCGGCCCCTCGGCTCTATGCGGAGGACACCGGAAGTGGCAGCCCCGGCTGCTCTTTCAGCCCAGGGGTGTGGAAAGCGGTCAGAACCGAGTTACATCTAGCCTGTCCAATATTTCAGGATCCACAGGGACAGCAGTATCATGAACCCTTAGATTTAAGGTTATAAAATCTTTAGCTGAGTCTGTGCAGACATACGGAATCACAGCCTCCTTTACTGTAGCCCAGGTGGAGGCCCTAAACAGACATTACATGACACCCAGTGATTGGAGTGGGCTCGCACGAGCTTGTTTGAGCCCAGGTCAGTATTTAGATTGGAAGGCCTTTTTGATTGAATTTGCTAGTTAAGAGGCTGCGGCCAATCAGGCTGGGGGAAACCCAGCTTGGGACAGAGATATGCTGCTTGGACAGGGGAGATTCGCCAATCAGCAGATAGGCTACCCGGTTCAAGTTTATGAACAAATCAATAAAATTGGCATAAAGGCATGGAAGGCCTTACCAAATAAAGGCGAGGTGAGTGGCAATCTCACCAAAATCCTGCAGGGCTCTATGGAGCCGTTTTCAGACTTTGTTGCCCGTATGGTCTAGGCTGCTGGCAGAATTTTTGGTGACCCAGATGCAGCCATGGCATTAATACAGCTTGTTTACAAGCAGTGCACTAACGAATGCAGAGCCGCCATAACCCCATATAAGAATAGGGGACTAGAAGCATGGATGAAAGTTTGCAGAGAGCTGGGCGGACCACTAACTAATGCTGGATTAGCTGCTGCTGTGGTACAATTAACCCAGAAGAATGGGGCTGGGAAGGTGGCTCAGTGGTAGAGCACTTGCCTTGCATGCCTGAGGCCCTGGGTTCGATTCCCCAGCACCACATAAGCAAAAGAAAAAAGCCGGAAGTGGTGCTGTGACTTAAGTGGTGGAGCGCTGGCCTTGAGCTGAAAAGCTGAGGGACAGAGCCCAGGCCCAGAGTTCAGGCCCAGGAAAAAACCTATTTAAAAAACACTGCAAATTTGTCTAAACAGTTGTCTAGTTATCTTTTCGGTAATTGAACTGGGGAGTTCGATAGCCTGATGGAAGAGCTCAGGGTTGCCATCGTCATGGTGAACTCGACCTGAGTGGATGCCGGATTGGCAGAGGGGTTATCTTCATGGATCTCCGCTGCTATGAATCATCTTAAGGAATGGGCGGGTTTGGGAGCCCTGACAGGCCTCCTGGTGTTAGCCTCCTTGGTATGTCTGTGGTGCATTTGCCAAATTAGAGGTTCTCAGCGTCGCAGTGCAGCCATGATTATCCAAGCCTTTACAGTCATTGGAGCAGGTCAGTCCCCCCAAGCGTGGCTTGCCACCCTAAAACAATGAACACAGATTGCAAAGCCAAAGTACTGCAGTCGAGAGGCATGAGTTTTGCCCTCGAGGAGAGCATGTTTGATTGCACACAGGTTCGATTCGCCTTTTCCCGTCCTTGTGAAAAACGAATCAATGGACAGGCTGAGTCATCCCTAGAGAAGGTACCCTCTGGGAGAAGGCTTGTATGCAGTCCTTGCATTGCACAACAGGGATCAGACCTCTGTTCTCATCTGTGTTCTTTAAACAAGAAAGGGGGAACTGTAGAGAGCTGCGAGAGGCCACACCTGGAAGATGGCGCCGGCTTCCGCCCTCCGCCTTCCCGATGGCGAGTGCTCTCGTGGTAAACAACTCCTTATATGGCTAAGGCAAAGAATCTGGCTTGCTTCCGCGCACCTGAACCTATTGGTGGTTCCCATGTGGTGTATCAGGGTTGGCTACCCAGCGGGTACTTAAGGCTGTGGGGAATTCTCCCCGGGGTGGGGGTCAGAAGATTACTCAAAGGTCCTGAATAAACTGCAGAGAGAAGAGTTCGGTGTCGCGTTTTCCTTGCTGGTCGAGGCGGTAGTGACAGACATGCAGTATCCAGCTAGCTAGACGCTTCTGTGGTCAGTGCAGGTCTGGGAGGAATAGCAGACCTGCTGCTGGAGGGAGTAGATGCCTCTTCCAAGACATCTGAGGGATGGGGAGTCCCTGGAAATGGGATCATGGAAAAGGCTGGTCTGTCCTGCCCAAAGAAAACACCTAGTGCTTGTTTGTTTGGTTAAGGGGGGGCCACAGTGATATTAGGGCAGTGATATTAGGAGACAGTGTTAGTGAAATTATCCCAAAATTAAACCAACTGCTGAGGGAGCAAAATAATAAGGCTTGCTGAACTGCCCAAGGCAGGTGGAGTTAAGGTTTTAGCTGCTTCTGTCTTGAATGACCCTGTGGCTTTGTCACCAGAAGACAAGTGCCAGGATGCTGGCATGGAGTCCAGTGGTTTTAGGAAATTTATCAGAGAGCCCTACTTGGCTTGTATTTCACTCAATAGGGCTAACACGGGGTATGGTGTTTGGGCTTTAGAGCTGGGCATCACAGCTTGATTTTTGTGAAGGGGTATGGACACCTTCTTGAAGGTGTTGGAACTTTAGGAGGTCTGAATACATTATGAAACTAGGTTAGTCCTCTGAGTTTCATCCTTGGATTGCAACAGGGCTGAGCACTCGTTGGTGCCCTCAGGGAGTGGGCTGGTTTCTGGTTGGTAGAAAAGTTTTATGTGTCTTCTACTCCCTGAGCCTCACTAGGAAGGGCTATTGTTGGCAGGGAGGATTGTGTCATTGGAGGTCTGTGTGTTCTTTGAGTAAGGGATTCTACACATCTCAGAGCATATCTTGGCTTTCTCTCTGAATGTTTAGTTTCTGTGGAAGACTGGAGTCTGAAAGGCCTAAGAGTTTAAGTATCCAGAAGCTTTCTAGGTTTCCAGACATATCCAGGGCTTGTTCTTTTTCATCTTACAAAGACAGCTCTAACTTCCACCCTTAGTCATGGTCTACTGAGTCCTTTTTCTCTGGCATAAATGAGGGAAGACAGGCAGGGCTGTCCTGTTGCTAAGGAAAACAGACAGGGATGCCTTGTTGCTGAGAAAAAGCAGGCAGGCCTGTCTTGTTACATAGTTTCATTTTATTCCCCAATGTTGGTAAATAAAGCCTCCAGATTGGACTTCAGGAGCTGACCATGATCATTCTCCGTTTCTTTTCCCTGCACTTACCATACTGCCTTTCCATTTAAATTCAATTTTACATTTACTTTTTGTCAGAAGCAAAGAGGCAATTAAAATCTATATGTAATGTTAATTTTTATTCTTGAATTAATAAAATACATGCAGAGCATGTCAATTCAAGCAGCATAAAATGGCAGATCGCATGAGCTTGATTTCTGTCCCTCTACTGTGGCTCTCTTGCTCTCGCCTGGAGTGATGACCACTGCTACTAGTTATTTGTATATCCCTGCAACTAAACCAAATATGCACAAAGGAAGGCTATTAAAAAGAGACTTGTCCACAGCTACCCAAGGTCCCGCAAATTGCTATCTTAATAGGAGGCCAAATTTCCATTCATATTATGGAGATGCAAACATCTACACTCAGGTTCACAGACCTGCGCCAAGCCTGTGCTGCAACCACATGTCTGAAGGTGATAGCTCATTGTTCAATAATGAAGAAGTCTGCAATAGCTGGAAATCTGCCCTCTGCCTTTCCCACTACGTCACAGTATCAGTTATGGGGACTAAGGGGTTACACAGGCCTTTTAGAGTTTACTAGACTTTTGGTTTTAACTTTGTAATTCCTTGTGTGTCTCAGAGTATTTGAATTTGTTTTTACTGAATTTTCTTTTTTTCCTACAATCCACACCTGTGGCCAAACAGGGGCTTTCTTATAGCTAGCTGATGGAAGGCACACCACTGTATGTAGTTTAGATTTTCAGCCTTGTTCTGGATTATGGCTGTTTCAGTCTTAGATTTAGAACTCCCTTCTTTCTTCCCCTCTCTTTCTCCTCCCTCCCTGTCATTCAGTAAACAATTCAAATAATCATTTGTTGAAAAAAACGCTTGGAAAATTGTCATAACATTAAACAGTAGTGTCTACCTTTCAAGTCTGACAACTTTGTTAATAGAGGGGGAGAACAAGCAAGATAAAAAGTAAATGCACATACAAATTCACATGCCACACCCACATCTACACCACATAGACATATACATACAAACACAGGGACACAAAAATAATCACAATATATTTAAACCTTGTTTTCCTAATACTTTAAATACAACAAAACATTTGATGCAGTCAGGAAATCACTAGGACACACACACACACACACAGAAACATGCACACACTGCCAGTACTGGAGCTTGAGCGCAGAATGTGGGTAATGTCCCTGAGATTTTGTATTGAAAGCTATCACTGTACTCATTTGTACCACAGCTCTACTCCTGTCTTTTTGGTGGCCAATACGAGATAAACACACACACACAGACACACACAAACACACACACACACACACACACACACACACACACACACACACACACACACACAGAATTTTCTGCACAATTGACTTCAAACCACAGTAATCACATCTCAGTCTCCAGACTAATTGAACAATTTACATTCTCACCAACAGTGATAGAGCTTCCTTGTGGCCACATCAATGACATCATTTGTTACTGGCCATTTTAAAATTATTTTATTGGCCTTCCTTACTGCAGTGAGGTGGCATTACAGTGTTGTTTTTGGTTTACATTTCCTCTATGTTCAGAGATATTGAACATTTCTTTATGTGTTGGTTGGCCATTCTTACTTATTCTGAGAAATCTGTCTTTAGGCCATTAACTCATTTATTAATTGGGATGTTATTTGAGGTTTTATTAGAGGTCATTTTTTGTGCTCTAGTATATTTTCTCTATAAGGCCCTTGTGTGATGAATAAAATTCTTCTTACATACTGTGGGTTTTGTGTTTATCTTGTTATGTTCTTTGTCATGCAGAGACTTTTAAGTTTCTTCCAATCCTGTCTATCCAGTCTTTCTTTGAATTCTTGTGATTCTGGATCTTTAGTTAGAAAGTTTCAACCTGTAGGAGCCACAGTGTTTCCCACGCCACTTTTTGCAATAGTTTCATGGTTTCTGGCCTTATATTAATGGCTTGGCATATGTGGACAGCATTAATTTGATCTACCTACAATTCCTTGGTTCACAATCACAGCAAAGTGGTACCCTTTCTATGTAAGATGAGGTGGTTCATGGTGGTTTGGAAAGGGGATGGCTACTCAAAAGTGTTACTATGGAAATCATAGGTGGGGCTCAGGCATAATTATTTTTAATTATATTTTTAATTGTAAGTACAATGAATCCTAATCAGTGACACTATTTTCCTCATCTCCCTCATCCCTGAAACTCAACTCCTTCACCTCAATTTTTCTAGTTTTATTGGATATGTGTTGAAAATTGGGACTTCATTAACCTCTTCTGCCTTTCAAGTGCTAGTTTCCTCATATACATTTAATGTACTGTTAGATTTTCTTTTCTTTTTAGTGGGGGGAGGGTCTGGTGGTTGCCCTGAACTGTGGGCCTGGGCGCTGTCCCTCAGCTCTTCAGCTCAAGTCTAGCAATCTACCACTTGAACCACAATGCCACTTGTGGATTTTTTTTCTGCTTATGTAATGCACAGGAATCGAACACAGTGCCTCATGCATGCAAGGCAAATGCTGTACGCCTGATCCACCTTCCCAGCCCCATGTACTGTTAGATTTTCTAAAGAATTACACCAGTTAAATTCTTTGCAACATATACTGTACTTCATAAAATATATTTATGTATATGTGCATGCAACACTCTCTATGTATACATATAGACCTATTTTCCACATATTAGAGAAAATATGCATCTTGACTTCACAAAAATTTTTCCAGGTTCATCCATTTCTTTATAAATGATGCAATATTCTAATGGATGAGTAAAATTACTCTGTGTATATATACCATATTTTCTTGATCCATTCATCTATTGAAGGCATTCGTGCTATATCTATACCTTGACAATGAACATAGTTGTGTAGGTGGCCTTACTTTATCCTGATTTATAGTCTTTTTCATAAATGCCCAAGAATGGTAATACTGGATCACAGGGAAGTTCTAGTTTTTTTGTGTTGGGTTTTTTTCAGTGTAGTTGAACAAATTCACATTCCCTCCAATAATGTTGTATGATCAATCTGAAGTGAGATGGAAAAAAAGTAGCAAGTCAAGTGTTGTTGTTTTGTGTGTTTGTTGTTGTTGTTTTTGTTCAGTCGTCGGACCTGAACTGTAAGCCTGGGCACTGACCCTCAGCTCTTCAACTCAAGGATAGAGCTCTACCACTTCAGCCACAGCACCAATTCCAGCTTTTTCTGCTTATGTGGTGCTGAGGAATCAAACCCAGGGCCTCATGCTTGCAAGGCAATCACTCTACCACTGAGACACCTTCCCAGTTCATCTCTAGTGTTTTGGTTTTCATTTCTTTTACGGCCAGAGATTTTGAACATTTTTATGTGACTACTGGCCAATTTTATTTCTTCTGAGAAGTCTCTTCTTAGCTTGTTTGCCCATTTGTCAATTGGGTTGTTAATTCTTTTCCAGTATAATTTATAGAGCTCTTTGTATATTCTGATGTAAAGCTGGCAAAGATCTTTCCTTCCATAGGCTGTCTTTTGCTTGCTAATGATGTCATTTGCAATACAGAAACTTCTTAGTTTGGCACAATCCCTCTTGTGAATTCTCTCTTTGAGTCCAGGCATTATTGATGGTGAACTCTATATTCCTGTTAAGTGGGAGCCAAGGTTAGCAATGCTTATGCTCTTGGAACACTCCTTTCTAGATTTCAATCATAGTGAGCGACAGGTATGGTTGCCTCATTTTTACAGGTAGAAAAGTCCAAATCTAACATTTTTCTGATTCTGTAAGCCACACATCTAGTTAAAGCATATTCTAGAACATATATTATTCTTATATAGTCTCAAGATAGGTTCTAGTGACTTTCTTTCCTTATATTTCTTCCTAAACTCTGTACATCTGGTGTAAAATATGATGGCTACTAACCACATCGGACTGCTGAGCACTGTAAATTTTGGTTTGTTACATTGATTTTGCTGTAAGGATAATGTGCACCATGGAATTGGAACACTACATACAAAACAATGGGGGAAGCTACATTTTTGTTTGTTTTGCCAGTCCTGGGGCTCAAGCTCAGGGCTTGGACTCTGTCCCTGAGGGTTTTTTGTTCAAGGCTAGTAAGCACTCTACCTCTAAACCACAACACGACTTCCAGTTCTTCTGTTTAAGTGCCACTGAGGAATCAAACTCATGTCTTCACGTATGCTAGGCAAGCACACTGCCACTAAAGCATATTCCAGCTCTTTAATTATTTATTAAATGCTGATTTTATCACGAGTTTCCCACTCTCTTGCCCAGGCTGGCTTTGAACTGTGATCCTCAGATCTCAGCTTCCTGAGTACCTATGATTACAATCACACTGGTGCCTGGCAAATGGTGATTTTAACGTACTTTTAATTTTCCTCATTCATCGAACAGGTGAGTAGATAACATGTAGAAAGGAGAAAGGCAGAGGAAAAAGCAACAGTAGTAGATACTAGAAAAGGAAAGGAAAGTTGTAAAAATTGTCTAAATGAAGTAAAGTTTGCAATTTAATTAATAGCAATAAACAAATGTTGCTTTTTTATTTTACAAACATACAGTAATGGTACACTCTAATAACAGTAGGGGGATAAGGGGACATACAAACTGTTTACAACATTTAAACTTTTCTATATACTGAACGTATGACAACACAGTTTATTGTAAAAAATATGCCAACAAGGCCAGGTGTGTAAACATATACTGGTACAATCAACTCTTATGTGCTAAATTGGAGAGATTGAAAGTTGTTATATAGGTTATGGAAAAACTATGTCTCTGAAATAAAATATAGAAAAACAAAAGGGAAAAACCAACTCTAATCAAATATTTCATGTGCAATTTTGTCAAAGAAAATACGTTCTTTTTCTTCCTATTGTTAGGTGTCAAACCTGGAAAATTGCCCATAGTATACAAGACCTTTCTTCTTGAGTAATGCCCCAAGCCTTTTTATTTACATGGTGTTTTTAGTTTGGTTGGTTGGGAATCTTTTCTTTCTTTCTTTCTTTCTTTCTTTCTTTCTTTTCTTTCTTTCTTTCTTTCTTTCTTTCTTTCTTTCTTTCTTTCTTTCTTTCTTTCTTTCTTTCTTCCTTCCTTTCTTTCTTTCTTTCTTTCTTTCTTTCTTTCTTTCTTTCTTCCTTTCTTTCTATCTTTCTTCTTTCTTTTTCCTTTTTTTTTCTTTCGTGGGAATAGGCAAAGCTTACCTGGAATAATCAGTATATGCCACCTCACCCAATGTATCTCTTACTTGACTCCTCCAGAAATTTTTAATAAGGAAGAAACAATTCCTACTTAACTTCATAAGCTCCATGATAAAATGAGAATCTATTTATAGTAATTTTATGAAGAGAAAGGCAAAAAATCCTAAACAATAGAGTATATGTATCAGAAATGAAGGACAGATTACATTTATTCTTCTTCCATTTTTCCTGTTTGTGTGTTTTCCTGAAGATTTAACACAGGCTTCACACATGGTAATCAAGTTATTCTACCACCAATCTGCAACCCCACTTACATAGTTACAATTTAGAAAATCTAATGCAATTTATCACACTGAGTAAAGAAGAAATCCCATATAATCTCAATAGACGCTGACACAAAAGCATTTAATAATATTTTTAGTATTACTGAAAACTCTAAAACAAGGAAAATATCTTTAGCTTATTTGTCAAGCTCCTATATTATGCTGAAAAAAAACAGTTGAGGTATTTCTGATGCAATCAAGAGAGAAATTTGTTATCAATGATGGCATTTGACAACACATTTGACGTTTTAACTGAGAAGAAGAAGAAGAAGAAGAAGAAGAAGAAGAAGAAGAAGAAGAAGAAGAAGAAGAAGAAGAAGAAGAAGAAGAAGAAGAAGAAGAAGAAGAAGAAGAAGAAGAAGAAGAAGAAGAAGAAAACTGCAATGGAAGGACAACACTGTCATTTATGAGCAAGTTGGCATGGTATTCTACATGAAAATTCAAACATGTGTGCAGGTTTAAATGTTTACATGTTTTCAGTAAGTTGGTTAAACAGGAAGTCAAACAATGAAGAAATAAAAAATCTGTATATATGAAACAAACTTTAAAATTTAGGGAGTGTTTTTGTGGAGATGGGAGAGAAGGGATGATAGGGGAAAAAAAGGAGGCAACAATGTTTGGTAAGAAGGGTACTCATTACTTTGCTCATGTAACTGTAACCCCTCTGTACAGTGATTTAACAATAAAATACTTATTCAAAAACAATAAAATAAATACATAAAAAATAAAAACAAAAACATCAGTGCAAGAATTATTAACTCAGTAGTAGAGTATTCACCTATTATCTTTAAGGGTCTTTGTAAAATCACCTGCAAATTGCAAAACAAACCAAAATCTTAAAAAATATACAGGAAGGAAAATAACGAGCAGGGTTTGGGGCAAGTAAGTGGTTTACTTCCATAAAATAAGTAGCAACAGATGATTTTGGTGGTACAAACTTGGAATCCAAAGATCCATTCTTTGGAGGCTCAAGTGTTCAATGCTAGTCAGCTGAAAAAAGCACAAAAAAAAAAAACAAGAGGAGAAAGGAAATGACAGAAGAAAAAATAGAGATCTGAAACAAATTAAACTTCATCTGTATGGTGGGGAAAAGTCTGTCAGCTGTATTGTTTTCTTTTAAATAAGTTTCTAGCCATGTGAGGACACAGCAACAAGGAAGCACATTAAAGCCCTGGTGACGCTGACCTCTCAGCACATTGAATTTTCTAGGTTCTAGATCTTGTCCTTCAAAATTTCCGTTTACTACAAATAATTTGCTCAAAGCTATTGGGACCTGGTCTTAAGGAGTTTTGTTATAGCATCACAATGGAATTGAAATAGCAGTTATACCTCTTTCTCTAAAGGAAGACAGATGGATTTGACAGTAGGTGAGTTCAAGCTGAGGAAGTCCACTTTTCTAGGTAGGGGTTCTACCACATAAGTCCCCTACTCCAGCCCTTGTTCATCACTTTGAACATATCAACACACTGTCTTACGTATTTCAAGAATTCTGATGTAAACTATCTGATAAGAAACTATCACGGGAAATGATGATGCTCTCTTATCTCTCACTCCTATAGATGTTAATAACTCGTTTCATGGAGATGTATGGTATAGGGCATTTTGCTACAGTATCAGATGATTCTGAAGTGAAACCACTATTCTCTTGACATTAGTCATTCTAGATTTAAAGAAAAAGACAATGAATATCTTGAGTAAATTGATGAAGTCTTTAAAAGGCAAAAGTTGGAGCAGCTTTTCAGATTATGGATGCCATGAAGTATCCTACTGGATTTAATTTATAAGTGAGAAAAAAACCACTTCCATGACCCACCTAAGTATAAAACTTTATCTTAGTTTCCTTGAATTTTAATGTAAATTACAAAAGTGCCAATTTATTGACTTTGTAAGGGGACTCAGCATTACATAATTAAATAATTGACAAAATTCACTGAGTTCAATAGAGAACATGCTTAATTAATGTTAAAGTAGTAATGTATTGCCATTAATACACAGATGTATTCTATTAGTAAGTAATGAAAAGGAAAACAATATTTCTACATGGAATTCATCCTGGCAATAGTCAATTTACAGTAGGCTGATGCTACCGGCCTTCTTTCAACTATATGCTATTGTTGAGTGTGATATTGTTTTAGTTCTACTCAAGAGCTATGGGTCTGATCTTGGGTTCCATTAAGAAAACACCAAAGGGCATACTGATATTACAACTTTTTAAAGACCAGAAATTATCTAATATATGGTGCCAGCAATATATCGAGTCCACCATTGCAACAATGAGATGTACACGCCGTTATGTCGAAAACGAACTTTACAACTTTGGTGCGGAGAGTGGGCAGGGAGGATTGGGGGTGGAGGATGGGAGGGATGGGAAGGGGAAACAAAGGAGGAGGCTACAATGCTTGGTAAGAAATGTATTCATTATCTTGCCCATGTAATTGTAATCCCTCTGTACAGTATTTTCACAATAAAAAATAAATAAAGTCCGTAACACATAAGGACATTTATATTATTTTAAGCAGTTGTGCAAGGGGATTATAATTCAACAAATAGGGTCACCTCGTATGCCTTAACTACGTCTTTGAATTTTCTCTTTATTGTCAAGTTATTTTAGTGAAAGTTTCCAATTAGACTCTTTTTCATGTGCCCCCTGCTCCTAGAAATACATAGGAATTCACTTTGTTTTTAGATTGTTGTCGCAAGTTCCAAGATCTGCAGATATGATGAATGGAAGCAACTGGTTGGTGTATGTTTGGCTCCTGCACATGGCCAGGGTTCTAGCAAGAGCAGATATGCGGACATGGATAGTACTCAAGAACAAATTATTTGGGAGCAACACTAGAACCTTGAAGCCACCAAGGACAGAAGGCATTTACTGATGCCCTTGCAATTCATGAAACACTGCCATGGCAGCAGCAGTGGCATCACTCTTTGTACCTCGCATCCCTGTGGAACCTTGGCAGCAGTTCTCCAGGCTCAAGACCAAAAGAGCCAGAGGGTTCATGCCAAACTGTGATTGGTCCATTACAGCCATAGTGAGTGGTCTCTGTAGTCCATTACTTTACTAGGAGTTCCTGGTGACCTGGTGGACTCAATGTTACGTGGAAAATTTTGAGTGTTTTTTTTTATTATTATTGGTGGAGGGGAGCTATGTTTTGCTTGGGTTAGAGTATTTCTTTTGGTTATGGCTCTGGGTTTTTTATTTTCTTAGTTAAGTATAGGTAGATTTACTTTTTGCCTTCCTAGCAGAAAAATGAGAGAACACAGTGAATTATTCTCAAGCTCTTCAGAGAAGGAGATTTTCACTGAAAAGACAGTATGAAGGAGATCATTGGCTAGGGCAGGAGGAGATTTTTCCTGAACAGTACAATGTGAAGGAGGAGATCATTGTCTATGGTAACTATGTATACGTGAAATTGGCCTAGCACCACCTCATAGACACTAAGGTGCTAATGAAAGTAATCCTGAAGGGAGAGTTCAACAATTGTCAAATCAAAAATGAGATAAACTTGCCAGGAAGGTGGCTCAATGGTAGATGTTTGCCTTGAATGCATGAGGCACTGGATTCGATTCTGCAGCACCACATAAACAGAAAAAGCAGGAAGTGGTGCTGTGGCTCAAGTGGCAGAGCACTAGCCATAAGCTGAAGAGCTCAGCGACAGTGCCCAGGCCCAGAGTTAAAGCCCCAGCACCCATAAAAAAATAAAAATTGAGATGGATATTATTAATATTTTCCATCACCACACATGATCAGGTCATACCAGGTGAGGCAGAAGAATGATCATCAATACCTGGCAGTGGAACTGGCCAACCAGACACCTCCTGAGATAAATACGAATATCATAACACCTACTCAAGAATGAAGTCAGAAGATTGTTCAAACAGATTGTGAAGACTGTGAGGGTTGTTTCCATATCTTAACTATGGTAAATAATGCTGTGATATACATAGTTGTGCTGGTAGCTTTCGTATGGTCTTGTTTGTAAAAATTTGGGTAAATGCCCAAAAGTGGGATTGCTGCATCATAGGGGAGCTCTATGTGGAGACTTTTGAGGAACTTCCATATTGCTTTCGAAAGTGGTTGAACAAGTTTACACTCTGACCAACAATGCAGTAGGGTTCTGTTTTGGCCACATCCCCTCCAGCATCTGTTGTTATTAGATTTCTTATTTACAGCCATTCTAATGGGGGTAAGTTGGAATCTCAATGTTGTTTTGATTTGCATTTCTTTTATGGCTAGAGAAGTTGAGCATTTCTTCATGTGTCTATTGGCCATCCTTTTTTCCTCTTCAGAGAAGTTTCTAAGTCTTTAGCCCACTTATTTATTGGGCAGTTGTTGCTTTGAGGAATTGTTGATAGGGAATTTATTTTTTTGGGTTCCACCACATTTTAGGTATGAGAACCTTGTCTGTTGTATTGCTAAAGAAGATCTTCTTCTAATCCGTAGGCTTTCAATGGTTTTTGCTAGGTATGTCCATTGTGAGGCAGAAGCTCTGCACTTTCATGCAATACCATTTGCCCAACCTTTCTTTCATTTGTTGTGCTTCTGGGTCTCTATTAAGAAAATTTGGGCCTGTGCCAAGGAGACCTAGGGTTTCTTCTATTCCTTCCAATGATGATTTTAGGGTGTCTGTTTTGACTCTGAGGTTGACAATTAAATTTCTATGCAAAAACTTGTTTTTTTCCCATCTTTTTTGTTCATAGGAGTTCCTGTATAATGTGTAAACAGACTGCTCTACAAGGTATCTTTCCAGGTAATACAGTAGTTTTTACATGACTCTATGTAAGTATTATGTAATGACATAGAGCTTTATAATGACTTACCTACATAAATTTCTTTATGTTAATTAAGTTCCATTAAGAATGCCAAATCCCCATTTTGTGACAGTCTCCATCCTTGACCTCCCTATTGTCTAGCAGTTTATATCACACTCAGCGTAACAGAAGCTGGCACATGGAACAGACAACGACTCGATCAACCCTGGCTGTGAAATGTCCTCAAATAGAGCAAAGATCAGAATCAATGAGCTCGAAGCAGTTGTCCAAGGTGCCGAGTTGTATGAATGTCCTTGGCTTCCAATGGTCTCACCTTCCTCTGTCAGAAGCCTTAGAATATTAAATAGATTTTTCCAATTTTTTCTTTCTTTTTCTTTTTTTCCTGCCATGAGGCTTGAAATCTGGGCCTGGGTGCTGTCCTTCAGCTCAAGGCGAGTGCTCTACCATTTGTGTCACAGTGCCACGTCCAGTTTTCTGAGTGGTTTATTGGAGATAATAGTCTCTCACCGTTTCCTGCCCAGCCTGGCTTTTAACTGGGGTCCTCAGATTTCATCCTCCGGAGAAACAAGGATTATAGGAATAAGCCACCAATGCCCAGCTAATAAATAGCTTTTAATGTGTATCAGATGATACACAACAACTCAGAACCTTGGGAAGTCTTTTATCTTCCAGTCTGGGCCGGATCTAACCCCACGATATGCTCTGGTAGATAAAATGAAAGAGAGTCTACAAATGTAATTAGTTCCAACAAGAGTTGAATATTAGTTGCTTCCAAGGAGTGAGTGCAAATTAAGGCCTTTCTAGAAGTCAGTGACACCAACAGAATGAAGCAAACAGTAAGGAAAATACGTTTGTCAGGAAAGTATGGGGATGTCTAAGAGGTGACAACAGTGGCTGTATGATAGGTGACCAGAAAGCAGAAACTACAGTCTCACAAACAGAGGATCTAAACCCTGCTAGGCATCCCTTAAGTTTGGAAGAAATCCCCACATTCCATGAGAGACTATAACTCCTGGTAGATACTGAGCATCTGTTATAGAGAAACCACACCCAAACTACCAGCCCAAACTTATATCCTACAATAGTTGGTATTAAGTGGGCAAATAAATAAATTTATGGTAATTTGCCACATAACATGAGAAAACAAATGCATCTATCAGAGTACTGGTGCCTGACACTTGCAATCCCAGATACATAGGAGGCTGAGATCTGAGGATCCAGATTTAAAGGGATCTCAAGCAGCAATATCTGTTATATTCATATCGCCAATAAATAGCAAAAACCTGGAAATGGTGCTATGGCTTAAGTAGTAAGGCACCATCCTTAAGGGAAAAGCTAAGTAAAACACAAGACCTAAGTTGAAACTCCAATACCAGGACATACACACACAAAAAGAAAAACACAAAAAAGAATAGAAAAATGAAAGCATTTGTTGAAGTCCACCTGGTATTTTCTCTACTCTATATAAAAGTCTAACATCTCTCAATCTTTTTCCTTGTGCTTGAAGAAATTTATTAAAATTCTATAACACCACCCATAAAGATATCTAAGTACACAACTACACAATTGTGTTGGCCACACACTTTTCTATATATCATATTATAATTGTTACTGCAAACAAAGTACCTTTCCTACTAATTTAATCTAATTATTTTGCAGAAATTGGATTTGAATCTTGGTATTTCTCACAATACCTTAGGTGAAATTAAACTTAAATTTCTTAACTCATCAAAAGGGAAAACTTATTCTATATATCCAGTTCCATTCCTTTCTGTCACTTTTGCTAGAAATGAAATTTTAATTGATTACACCACTTAAAAATGTGCAATAACTGGTATGTCTGAGATAAACAGAAACTGTCAGACAAGTTGATGTTTGGCAAAATGAACCCCAAGATAAGGATTCTAATGTTTTTTTTTTCTTCTTTCTTGCAATTGTTTCCAACATATTTATATGGTGATTTCTTTATTGCTTTGTATGTACCTCCCTCAGGGTATAAGCCCTGCTTTCACTGTATTTGATGTTGATATAAGTTGTGGAGGAGAAGAGAAAAAAAACTGTTTAAATAGGGTTACAGGTGGACCCATTACAACAATGAGATGAACAAGACCTTATAACAAAAAACGAAATATAAAACTTTGGCAGGGTGGGGGATGTTGGTGTTGGTAGGTGGGGTGTAGGGGTGAGGGCGTTGGAGAGGGGAAGGAGTTGTATGGGGAAACAAAGGAGGAGGCAAGAATTCTTGATAAGAAATGTATTCACTATTTGTAACCCCTCTGTATGGCATTTTCACAATAATTTAAAAAAAAGAAAAGAAAAAAATTTTATATCCCAAATGAATACAAGACTCTGATTAAAATTTAAAAAATTAAAGTGTTTTCAATTTCTGCTTCATTTGGACAAAGTACTTAAAGATATATTTGGACTTCCATAAAGATATCATATCCAAAAATTCATCTATACCTTAGAAATAAATTCACTAAATTCCCAAAGATGTTGCTCAATTCACTAAAGCAAAAGAACTATAAATTCTGACCTACATCTATAAACATCCCATGACAATTTCTAGAACATTCCATTTTTCTCAGAACAATGAAGGCTACCATTAAACTCACTAATAGTGAGAGGAGAAAAAGAACAAGTTTGCGATGGCTGACATTTTACAAAAGCCTTATTCGCATGTAGGTACACACAGAAAGCCCCACAATATTCAAGTTTACCTGGAAAAAAAGGAACTCACCCTACAGAGAGAAAAACCCTTGGCAGGAGGAAGATTGACTGAAGAATGACCTGAATGCATGTCTTCTCATGATTCCATCCATGTGCTTCATGGAGATTTCTCAGGGTCCCACTGCTCAATAAGGCAGACCTCCGTCATCCCAACAGAATCACAGGCAGCCTGGACTCAGTAATAGTCATTGCTTTGCTCTCCCTGTGGAAACATCACCAACTGAATGAAAAAGAAAGCAAAGTGGATTTCAGGGGCACATAAAGAGAACCACAGTGTTTTCTTTTGGGGAAAAAGAATACGTGTGTGTGTGTGTGTGTGTGTGTGTGTGTGTGTGTGTGTGTGTGTGTGTGTGTGTGTGTGTGTGTGTGTGTGTGTGTGTGCGTGTTGGTACTGGTACTTAAACTCAGCACTTGGGAACTATCCTTTAGAAACTTCACATAACTACAATTTAGGTTCTTTGCTCAAGCCCAGTGCTGGACCACTTGAGCCACATTCCACTTTTGGTTTTTAATCATGAATTGAAGACAAGAGCATCATGATCTTTCCTGACCAGGCTGGCTTTGAACCTTGATCGTCAGATCTCAGCCTCCTGAGTAGCCAGAATTATAGGAATTAGCTCTCAATGTTGGCATTAGTGACAGACCAACGTACTGATTTCAAGCCACAATACCAGCACAAAAACCAAAACCAAAATCAAAATTCGTAGCCTATAAATATACTAATTGCATATTAAACCAATATAATGAAATGTGAAGAAATATGAAGGACATAAGACAATGATTATCATTATTAGTTTATCTGATTTAAAAAATCTAAAATTACTTTCCTAATATGTAAAATTGACTACAGAAGACTCCTGGTTACCAAATGAGATAGCTGTTGAGGACAAACTGAAAATGCTCAGGAAAACAAAGAATTTTAGAATTCAGTGATTACTACACAGAAAATATACCTGAGCATCTGTAGTTTGAAATTGTTTCAAGTAGGCTACAGTAATGACACAAAAAGTATTGTTCTCATTAATTCTCCTCATTAAAACAGGTCTACTTTATTCTCTTCATCTAGGAATGCTCTGAATATTTGATTCACTTTTCCCAAAATGACATTAAAGAGACTCAGTCTTTCAACAACTCCAAATTTTGTATCTTAGCACTTCAATTAACTATATCAGGTATCTTGTTTGGGTTGGGAATATTATAACTACTTTTAATTTGTTCTTTTACCTTTGATGCTGGGAGGGCAGGGTGTATTTTCACAAAAGAGGACAGAGAAACACTAAGAACTTCACCTGATTTAAATGTATGTGGCTAACTTACACTGGAGGCTGAGAGCTGAGGATCATGGTTGAAAACCAGCTCAGGCAGGAAAAAGAGAGACTATTATCTCCAAATGAAAACCAAAAAGCTGGAAGATGTGGCTCAAGTGGGAGGGTGCTAACCTTGAGCAAGCAAAACAAAAGGGTAGTGGGCACAGAGGACAGCACCTAGGGCCAACCTTCAAACTCAAAGACCATCACACAAATACACAAATAAATCTGACAACAATTCAGATTAACATGATCTGAACTGCCTAATGGGAAATGTGCATGAGAATTTAAAAATATTTCTTTTTTTATTAAGTCATTTTATTGTGAAAATAACATACAGAGGGTTTACAATTACATGAGCAAAGTAATGAGTACATTTCTTATCAAGCATTGTTGCCTCCTCCTTTGTTTCCCCTTACTATCCCTGCCCTCCCATCTCCCCCCTCTCCCCACCCCTCAGCCCCCGCCAAAGTTGTAAAGTTAGTTTTTTGACATAGCATCTTGTACTTCTCATTGTTGCAATGGCTCCACCTATATCCCTCTTTAAACAATTTGTTCCTATTTTAAGAAATACATTAGCATTTTCAATCATGGTTGAAAATTTTACATGGTTTCCAAGTGTTGGTGGCTCACGCCTGTAATCCAAGCTACTCATGAGGCTGAGATATGAGATTGCGATGCAAATCCAGCCCATGAGGGAAAGTCCGTGAGACTCTTATCAACTGAAAACTGGGAGTGGCAATGTGGATCAAGTAGTAGAGTGTCAGTCTTGGGCTGAATCACTGAGGGACAACATCTAGGCCCAGAGTTCAATCATCATGACCAAAATTATATTTTTGCGTGGCAAAACACAGGTAAAAATTCTGGGAATATATTGGCTGGCATACTACATTCTGCCTTAAGCAAAACAATTTTGTGATTGAATTTGGAAACCCTATTAGAAGCTCATTTTTGCCATAGCATCATTTTGGTTCAAGTTAATGTGTTTGACCTGAGAAAGGAAGCTTTGTGGTCAATATATGAAAATTAATCTTAAATTATCACTGCAACTGAACTGATCACTTTTCTGGTGAAGTTCTTCACATCACTCAAAGTAAAAGTTGTCAGGGATGACAGATATATTCACTCAAAACCTTTGAACAAATCTAAGCAGTCAGATTGTGCATGGTGGATATTGGTAGTATGGAATGTAGCATGCTAAATGGAAAAGAAGGAACATGATGGGAGCTTCAGACCACAACAACTCACTTGGGTTGAACTCCTGTGTCTGATGAGTTGATATTGAAGGCATCACCACTTAGTTTCCAAGGTAATGCTATAGGGCAAGACCTTCCCTTCAACAGCTATATAGTGATGGAAAGCCTGTCTTATCAGTTTATATCAACATATGTTTGTAGATTATGACTATATTTAACGAGATTATTCAAACCCTAAAAATCTGAAACATTCCAATACACTGGAATAAAATTTTCTTTCCATCCTACATTCAGATGTAGGAAGAATTTAAGAAGATATTCTGGGGCTGGGTTATAGTTCAGTGAGAGTACTTAACTAGCAAATGAAACATCCTGGGTTCAATTCTCATTAACACAAAAGAAGGGACAAAATCAGATAGGAGGCAAAGCCCAGAAAGTGGAAAGTAATTCAAGTAAAACTCCTGAAACAATGACCAACTCTCCTGGTAAGTGTCAGGAAAAGTAGAAGAAGAAAGGCCACTGCCGACACCTGCTATAGCTACAAAGTGTGTTAGACCCGGACCAATCAAACCTCGGCAATCAAATCGAAAAAACAAAACCATAAAGGCTGTGGTTTACTTCAGGGTATTGAGGGAGCAGGGAGAGAGAATGGGGAAAAGAAAGACTGATAATGCCAGCGGCCACATAGGTAACATGGTCAGTGACATTATCTTGTGTATAACTTGGCGAGATGCACATGGGACACTGGAGCAATTACATTGACACACAGCTGCTGAACCAGTTAAAATAAGCCTTCTCAAGCTTACACCACAGTTGATGGACATATATATTCACTCAGAATGTATATATGAATATATGCATATAGTCCATATGTGCACACAACTCAGATCCAAAAATAGGAAGAACGTAGGATCAGAGAGCATAAACATTTCAACACGAACAATGTGTTGGTCGCAGCTAATACATCAGAACGCAGATTCTTTACCTCCCTTCCTTGCATTCTTTGGATATGATTATGATGTATATAGCTTGGAAGTGAACTGAAGATAACTTGTGCTGAGTAGAGGAGCCTTACATTTTTATTATGGCAGCTTGCTATTTTTATAACATGGTAATTGGATTGAACACAATCAAAGTACCATAGTAATTGATCTCCCCTTCCTGGATGAATGAGCAAATGATTAAGTATTAATGACAACATCCTTGAACATAAAACCCTGGCTGCTTTGACATATCTCTCCATGGAGCTCTCACCATTCAAAAATAACAGATTTGGTAAAATATTGTTAGGTTGAGTTTTACTTTCCTTCATTCAGTCATCTTTGTATGTATCCAGTGGTTGTGGGATGTGTCTTTTGTTTTGTTGTGTGGATTTTTTCCCGGTCCTGCTCCTGATTTATAGCTGAAGTTCATTAAGAAATTAAGTTCTTAGAACTGTCCCACTGATGGAACGATATATTCATGTGAATGCACATAAAAATCCACAAAACCCTTAATCCTCCTATTAGTTCCTACAGGGAGAAGGCTGGTGGGGACATACTTGCATTGAATCGTGGCATCTGGACATGGTACCTGCACCTGGGCTGACAGGGACCAGGAAGATGAAGGTCTAGGAGGCCCTTGGGAAGGGAATTTTTGTAGGCCCTAGAAGCTGTGTTCAAGCCCCAGTACTGGAAAAACAAAGAGGTAAAGAAAGGGAAGGGAAAAAACAAAAAAGAAAAGAAAAAAGAAAGGTCTATCACTTGAGTTCATTCTCTTTATTAACTATGCTTCATGGGTATGAGTGATAAGAATCTGATACCCCAGATGTGGCCCATCTACCAACCTGTCTTCACTATAAACCTCTTCCCAGTGCCCAGAGAGTTTTGCCCCTGTCAGATGAATAGTTAGATGGAGTTTCTTTCCTTTAATCTAGATTGTGGGGCATGGGGACTCTACCCGGCTTGGCTTACCCCCAACAGAGCACAGATGAGCATAGCACACAACACATGGAGAGAGCCATACTGGAAAGCTTTGTTTTCATTAAGCGGGCCCAATCTCTTTTCTTGTTCCCCTATCCACTCCTCCACTCTCTTAGGTTCCCTGTCCATTACCTCCCTGCCCCATCATACATCCTCCTGCCCCCACCCACTGTCCCATCACCACCCCATGTTTCCCCAGCCCACCACCTTGCTATGTGCTCTACTCTGCCTTTTTGGATCAGTCCCCTTCTTGAGTCCAGACATCCATCAGGGCTCCACTCATTCTCCTGACCCACCCCCTCTCACAACCACAACGTTTACCTCTATCCCCACCTTTACAGACCCAACCCTTCAGGTTCCACTGTTTTCCCCTCAGTGCCTGGCCCCACCCCTCCACATGGAAACACATGCGTAGGAGGGGGAATGTGTGCATGCCCAGCACTCCTTATATAATGCCAGGTGCCAGAATGTTCCTAACATGAGCAATGACTGCTGCAGAGAAGGAAGACCCAGGTTAGAGTCTGCCCCTTCTCCCTGCCTGGCTAAGGCCTGGACAGCCCCAGGGCTCTCTTGTTTGCCTGAGTTCACTGGCGGTTGCGAGGCTGGAGATGCAGACCTCGCCTCCATCTCCACAACCAGAGCTGCACCTTCCTGAGGGATCTTCGGCTTCACTGAGTGGACCTCCATCTTTCTGCTCAGTGTGGGCCCAGCTGCAGGCTTCATTCAATGATGATCCCAATTTTATGTGAGATAGCCCCCCTTCCTAAACACCTTTTTTTTCCATTTTCTTCTCTGCTCACCTGTGGAAGTCTCCCATCTCATCCCGGTTTCAACTGAAATGTACCCATCCCCTCTTCCTTGGTCCCAAAATCCCCTGTAAGGCTCTCCATTCCAGCACCACCCTGCCCACACTCACTGCATGTCCCTCACCACATGGGCAACTCCTATTCCATTACCTGGACTTCCAGTGCCCTACAATCCTTCATTGGGTTAAGGATGTGTTGACCCAGCTGCCAAAGACAACCCTAAAAGAGACAGTTTCAAGGTAATGGGGCCCCAGTCCCCTCAATCTCTCCTCTCCACCCGCATTCGTCGGAACCTCACCCTCAACTCTGCCCCACCCCTCTTAGTGTAGGAAGATTCGTGAGTGAGGGGATGAACCTCTTCCATAGATGGAACATAGGGGCTTAGAGTTCATCCCCATTCCCTCCTGGTCATGGCCTCAGTAGTCACAGTTGCTATGAAGCAATTGCTGGAGAGATTGGAGCTGAGAAAGCTATCACCTTTCCCTACTGGTGCTGCATCTGTTTCAGGGAAATGGTCCCCTACTGCCTCTTAGACTTCACCAGCCAGCCGACCTCCATTTTCAAGGAGTTAATTATGGGGGAGTTAATTATGGGGGAGCCATCTCCAAAGACCCAGATTCAATGTATGTGAGCCTCCCTCTTCTTGCCCTACCTCCATTGCCCTCTTGTGCATTCTCTCCTCTGCCCCCTACCAGGAGCCATCCCTGGAACAGAGCTCTTAAATGTTAAGCTGAACCTCTCTTTTTATTCCCCTTTGTGTTGCTAGGTTCTCTGCCGGTGTCTCCTTCCTCACTACTCCCTTGCCCTTCTGCACCCCCACCCCATACTTCCCCTTCCCACAACCAATTGTTTCCCCTGCCCACCCCAAACCATGCTTCACCACCCCAGTGCTTCCTCTATCCTTTGCTTCCACCACTCAATCCCCCATTCCTTGCTTCCCCTGCCACCCATTCCTACCCATCCCCTATCCCAGCCCCACCTGTGTGAGGATGTCCGTGGAAATGCACATAGGTAGGTAATGCAATTGGACTCAACCAAGTAACACAGACACTAGAGAAGGGAAGCAGGGAATCAGAGTTTTCACTGTCCATCATTCCACCTATGGCCTTATAGCACGCTTGGTTGCTCAGTTCCCCCACATCTGTGGGTACTGGAGCTAATGTTGCTGCCTCTTCATCGTTACCATGGGGGACCTCCACTTTCCTGGTCAGTTTGTGCCCATCAGCAGGAGCAATCCCTGCACAGCCCTGAATAGAGGTAAGTGGGGCCTAACTCCTCCCAGCTGGTCTCCCTCTCTCTGCCCACCATTATCCCCACTTATCTCTTTCCCTAGGACCTCACTCATCTCTCCCCTCTTGCCATCCACCACCTGGCTCAGACCCTCCTGTGGGAATACTTGTTTGGGTGAGGGGATGTGCTTGTGTCCACATACAACACACAGAAGTGGTGCCAGACTGGTCTGAATCCAGTTGTGGTGGACACAGAGAATGAAGGCCCTGGCTCAGAGTTTGCCCCACATCTGCTCCCAGCTATGGCTTGTAGAGCTTCAGGGTTCCTTGTGTTCCCCATGTCCACTGGCATTTATGGGGCTGTACTTGCAGCCCTTGACTCCCTCTCAACCAGTGTTATGCCTATTAAAGCCACTGGGGGATCCTGATGGATCTTCAGCTTCACCACATGAACTTCCTGCTCAAAGTGGTCCCAGCTCTGGGAGCTATCCTCATAGGACCCCACGAGGTAAGTGAGCCCCTGTCCTTTATTCCTTGCTTTTTCATATCTCCTCTGACCGCTGTGGGAGGCAATTCAGGACAGCCCTGTTTTGAGATAATTGGTCCCACACCTTCTTCCCAGGCTTCTATACGATCTGCCAGGCCTCCCTTCCCCCAGGTTGAGCTGAACATGTGCTACAGCAGGTGCATAGCAGGGAATGAGGTCTACTCCACCTCCTCTCTTGGCTGTGGACTGTTTAGCAGGATTATGGGACAAGAACTGGGATGCTGCCACAATCACCAACCCGCTACAGCTTCAAATGCAACAAGGAGGTTCTGCCCATGGACCTCTTCATCCTCACCTGGTACACTTCCACCTTTCTGGTCTGTGTCTTCTCAGGTAACAGTGCCATCCCACATACCCCCGTTTCGAGGTAAGTGGGCCAAGCCACACCTACTTAGAAACTGATCGTTGGTAAAGGGTTATGCCCCTTTGTACACATTCACATGAACACACAGACATGATGCCAGATTGACTTAGAGGTGCTCTACAGGACCAAAAGAAGGGAGGCCAGATCTTGGAGTTTCTCCCCTCCCCCACTTGCCTTCTCCACCAACTATGGTCTGTGCAGCCCAAGGTTATAGGACTGGAACTGTGGATGCTACTGTCATCTCCAACCAACATTCCTCCTGCCCCCGTCTTGATATAAGTGGGTACCCTTCCACTCTACCATTGAGGGAAGAAATTGCTGGTGATGGATTCTGTGCATGTGTACATGTGTTTACTGGAATGCATGCAGGTCGTGCCAGAGAGGCCAGGAAGGTGCTACCTTAGACCCAGGAGAAGGAAGACGAGGGCTTGTAGACTGCCCCGAGGTGGAGCCCAGTTACCTGTTCTTCACTTTGTAGACTACCATCTTGCTGCTTCCTCCTGGTAGGCCCATGTATTTTCATCCCAGATACTCCAATATTGCAGCAAGTGGGCCTTCTTCTTCATTTCTGGGAAATAATCCCCAGGTGGGGTTTTGCAGGTATGTGATTGTAACTGTGCATACCCAAGTTTGAGCTACACACTTTTGCTTCTTCCTGTTACATTTAGGAACCTCCAAAGTGATTGAACATTTTTAAACTCCCATCAAGAATACAGTTGGGGGGCTGGGAAGACGGCTCAGTGGTAAACGCTTGCCTTGCATGCCTGATTCCCTGGGTTCAATTCCCCAGCACCACATGAGCAAAAAGAAAAAAGCCAGAAGTGGCACTGTGGCTCAAGTGGTAGAGCGCTAGCCTTGAGCTGAAGAGCTCAAGAGCTGAAGAGCCCAGGCTCAGAGTTCAGGCCCCATCACCGATCCACCCCCCAAAAAATACAGCAGGGTACCCTTCTGGCCACATCGCCTCCAGTATCTGTTGTTATTAGAGTTATTTTTATTATTAATAAGATCTTTTTTTATCTGAGGATTAAAAACCCAGATTTATTTTATTATTTTATTTTATTATTTTTTATTGTGAAAATACAGTAGAGAGTGGTTACAATTACATGGGCAAGACAATGAGTACATTTCTTATCAAGCATTGTTGCCTCCTCCTTTTTTTTCCTTTACCATCCCAGCCCTCCCATCTCCCTTACTCCCCCCTCCCGCCCCCACCCCGTGCCATCTCCATGTTGTATAGTTCGTTTTTCGACATAAGGTTTTGACTATCTCATTGTTGCAATGGGTCCACCAGTATCTTATTTAAACAATTTTTTTCCTTCCCCTCCACACATTATATCAACATCAAATACATTGAAATCGGGTTTTTCCATGGGGGAGGGACACACAAAGCAACAAAGAAATCATCTTATAAATATGTTAGAAACAACAGCAAGCAAGAAAAAATATATTAGAGTCCTTATCTTAGGGTTCATGTTGCCTAATATCAACTTGTCTGCCAATGTCTCAGACATATACTAGTTATTGCAAATAAAGGAAACCATAGGACCTATGTTTCTTTAGGCCTGGCTTATGTGAATTAATATAATTTTTTCCAAGTCTTTCCGTTTCCTAACAAATGGGGCAGTTGATTGAGGGAGTGTAAACTTGTTCAACCACTTTGAATGTACCATGGGGGATCCTAAAAAGACTCCACATTCAGCTTCCCTATGACCCAGCATCCCACTTTGGGCATTTACCCAAACGACCACAAACAAGACGATACTAAAGTTACCAGCATAACTATGTTTATTGCAGCATTATTTACCATAGCTAAGATACGGAACCAACCCAGATGCCCCTCAGTAGATAAATGGATCAAGAAATTTGGTATATGTACACAATGGAATTCTATCCCTCCACCAGATAGAGTTCGGGAATCTCAATGTGGTTTTCATTTACATTTCTATGTCTAGAGAGGTTGAACATTTCTTCATGTGTCTATTGGCCATCCTTTTCAATTTCAGAGAAGTTTATTTTTAAGCTTTTAGCCCACTTAATTATTGGGCAGGTGTTTCTTTGAGGTGTTGTTGGGGGATTTAATTTTTTGAGTTCCAAGTATATTTTAGGTATGAGACCCTTATGGGTTGTAGGGCTAGTGAAGATCTTCTCCCAATCCACGGGCTTTCTATTGATCTTGCTAGCTATGTCCTTTGCCATGTAGAATCTCTACAGCTTAATGCAATCCCATTTGTCCAACCTTGCTTTGATTTGTTGTGTTTCTGCATCTCTATTTAAAGAATTCAGGCATGTGCCCAGGAGACCTGGGGTTTCTCCTATTCTATCCTTTAATGTTTTCAGGGGGTCTGCTTTGACTCTGAAGTCTTTGATCCGTTTGGAGGTCATTGTGTTGCAGGTTTATGTATATGTATCTAGCTTTAGATTAACCAATTTTGCTATTTACTGAAGAGACTATCTTTCTTCCATTCTATTTTTTTAGCTCCTTTATCAAAGATTAGATGAATATAAGTCTGTGGGTTCATTCCATTGATCCAGAGGTCTCTTCTTGTGCCAGTACCACACTGTTTTGATTACTATGGCTTTGTACTAGAATTTGTAATTTGGTATTGATATTCCTCCAGCACTGTTTTTTCTGTTAAGGATCATTTTTGCTATTAGGGGTCTTTTATTGTTCCATCTGAATTCTTGGATTGCTTCTATTTCCTTGAAGAATGAGGTTGGAATATTGACAGTTATTGCATTGAATTTGTAGATACCCTTGGGAAGTATTGCCATTTTAATGATATTGATCCTTCTGATCTAGGAGCAATGGAGGTTTTTCCACTTTCTAAGTTCGGCTTTGATTTCCTTTCCAGGTTTTTAAAGTTTTCGTCATAAGGTCCTTCACTTCTTTAGTGAACTCCTAGGTATGTTAATTTTTGTGGGTTTATTACAAATTTAGTTCCTTTCTTGATTTCAAACATGCTTTTCTCATTGTTGGCATACATAAAAGACGCTAATTTTTGAGGGCTAATTTTATACCCTGTTACTTTGCCAATGTTTTGAATGAGCTTGAGTAATTTGGGAGTGGAGTCAGTAGGATTCTTTAAATACAAGATAATATCATCTGCAAAGAGGGAGGGGTTTTAGTTCATTTTCCACTATTTGGATCCCTTTTATGTTTACATCTTGTCTTATTGCTGTAAGTAGGTATTCTAATACTAAATTGTAGAGACGTGGGGAGTGGACATAGTTGTCTCATTCCTGATTTAGGGAGAAATGTCTTTATTTTTTCACCATTACGTATAATGCTGGCTGGCTGTGTGTCATATTCAGACTTTATAGTATTGATAAATGTTTCTTTGATTCGTACTTTTTCCACAGCCTTCATCATAAAGGGGTGCTGGATTTTGTCAAATGCTTTTTCTGCATATACGGAGTTAACCATGTCGTTTTATCCTTGCTCTTGTCGATGTGATGAATTATATTAATTCATTTGCGTATATTGAACCAGCCTTGCATCCCTGAAATGTATCCTGTTTGGTCGTGGTGTAGATTTTTTTGACGAATTTTTGAAGTTGACTAGCCAAAATTTTGTAGACAATTTTTGCACTAATGTTCATCAAAGAAATGGGTCTATAATTATCTTTCTTTGATGCTTTCCTGCCTGGTTTGGAATAAGGGTTATAATGGCTTTTTTATTGTAAAGACACTATACAGAGGGGTTAGAATTACTTGAGTAAGGTAATGAGTACATATCTTATCAAACATTGTTACCCCCTACTTTGTTTTCCCCTATGATCCTGTAATGTCGACTCCACCTTCCTTGCAGCAAAGTCTCCACCCAGTACCTGTGATACCTAGGCAACTGGGACACCTGGAAGAGGTCACATCTGCATCCACTGAGGTCACATCTGAATTTGATGTGGCCACACCTTTCTCCACCCATACCCTAGATAAGGGCTAGCACAGTCCCAGATGCCCTCTCTCTGCTCTTTTCTAGATCTTTTCTATCTCTTCTCTTTTCTAGCTATTTTCTCTTTTCTAGCTCTCTCTTAGCTCTTTTCCCCAGCTCTCTCTCTTTCTGTCTTTCCCAGCTCTCTGACAGGCTTTTCCCCACCGAGTGGAGGACCAAGATGGCCTGGTGCCAGCCTGAAAGATGAATAAACTTACCCCTTATCTGAATACCACACGCGTGGTGCTCTTCTTACATGGCTATCTCTTTTTAAAAACCTAACATAAATGGTGCTGTGACTCACAAAAAGGGCTTAAAGTCAGGATAGCTGGGATTCCTCTCTTTATTTTTCCTCTTTTTTCTTTTATTTTGTTTGTTTTTCCATTATGGCTCTGAGGAATACCAACAGTTCTGATGGCCTTTTGCAAACTGGTCTGTCTGCTGCACAATCAGTGCATAGATACCATTGCTGGCCTTCACATCCACGTCCATACCACTTCTCTACTCTGGTGAGTGAAACTGCTCTCTACAACTCTCTGTTGCTCTGTTGCTCTGTTGTACTGATGTGGCGCCATGCCAGAGAGCTCCTACGGCCTTTAGTTGACAGGCTGGTCACCTCTGAAGCCGAGGACACTTGGTTTTGGGGGCTTGGCCATTTCTCTCTAGAGTGTTCCGGGGTAAGTCAGGACTCTGCTTCTGCTGGTCAGCTCTCCTTCACTCACCAGACTGACTCTCCTACTCATTTAATGGGGTTCTGCGAGTCATGCTGGAACCATGAAACCCCTTTGAAATGCCTCCTGCACTCCCTGGAAAGCCAGAGCACCTCATTTTTATGCCATTCTCAGATATAGACCGTTTTTGCTACTGGAATGGTAAATGGTCATAAGTCTGTTTACTTTCAGGCTCTCTTTCCTTTCTCTGCCATTCATGTCCAACTTTCCCTATCTCTCCCTTTCTCTTTTCTACATTTTGGCTTGTGCCCTGAACAACCTGCTCAAGCTGTGTACAAAGGAAAAGAACCAACACTAGAACTTAAAATTTGGTTATGCCCAGTGCAAGATGAGATGTATGCAATCGTGGAGCCTTCCTGGCCATTGCAAGCTGTCTTTTCAGATACTAGTCAATGTGCATACATAGAAAGCCCCCTTGCTGTGTGCTTGGCCACAATACTAAGACCATCAGTGTTGTAGGATGACAAGAAAACTCCTCACAGGGCAGAACATGGTCATTGTTATCTTGCACAAATAAGAAACCTGTCAAGCTGGGCACCAATGGCCCCTGACTGTCAACCTAGCTACTCACGAGGCAGAGATCTGAGTATGGGAGTTAAAAACCAGCCTGGACAGGAAAGCCATTGAGATATTTATCTCTAATAAACCACCAGGAAACTGGTAGTGGCACTATGGCTCAAGAGCTAGTCTTGAGCTGAAGAGCTGAGCGATAGTTCCTAGGCCTAGAGTTCAAGACCCATTGCTGGAAAAAGAACAAAAAAAAAAAAGAAAGACAGAAAGAAAGAAAGGAACAAAGAGATAAAGAAAAAAGAAACAAAGAGAAACAAAGAGATAAGGAAAGAAAGAGAAAGAGACAGAGAGAGAGAGAAAGAAACAAAGAAAGAAAGAAAAGAAATAAAGAAACAAAAAAAGAACGAGAAAATTGATAAACAGAAAGAAATCTGTCAAGATGAGAGCTATGGCAAAGTTCCAGCCTCTGCAGATGAAGACATCCTGACCTGGGAGTTGGCCCAAGGACAGAGGAACTGTTACCTTCTCCTAGTAAGAGCCAAAGCTCCCACTGGGCACATAAAACTAGCATGGAGCAGATGCCCATCACATACGTACTGCCCCATGTCAGTGTGGCCAGAGTGATTAGCAGCCAAGCTGCCAAGTTCCCTCCACTTCCCTCCTCCTGGTCACATTGTGGGCCAGCTCAGAAGGAGGTTTCAGAAGAACATAAACAGCCACGCAGCGAAGCAGTGGTGCAGAAGCACAAAGCACATGTCTCTCACCTCTGGGTTTACAGAGTTATTCTCAGATGATTTTGTTGATAACAAGATGTGGGTGAAGCTGTCTTGCTTCCTGAAAATATATCTGTATCTGGAGGCATTCTTTGTCTCCCTCACACTTAAAGGCAACCACTTATCCAAAGGCTGGTCTCCTCTGTCACCAATAAATTTCCTTTTCCCAGCCGTCACTCATTAACAGACATCTGTATGTTGGCTGATAGCACATCCATGAATGGAGATGTACCTGTCAAGGGTTTGAAATCACATTGGTCTGTGATTTCCTATCACCAGTTCTCCCACTGTCACCTCAGAATTAGACCAGAAGCTGGTCTAAGTTCCAGGACTTATCAACCCAACGATGTCAATATCAGAACTTTGTCAAAGTCTACTTCAAAAATACCTTTCAGTTTCAATCTATGTCTGACAGAAAATCCACCCCCTACTTTTTTGGTCTAGGATATGTACAGCTATAAACTGGGAGACTTTAAGAGAATGAGATTAGAGAGAATGGGTCTCCTGGATAGGATCTGCTATAGGTCTGACAAGTAGGAAGGAAAAAGAAAACAGCATAAGGAAATATGATTAACAAGGCCAAAGTGGTCAAAGGACATCTCTCCAATGCAAGAAGATCCTTCTGACAAACCTGTTCTTGTTGAGCCATTGCCTGGTATGGTGGTGCCACTTTAGACTCTGGTCCCATTAGAGCAACATACATGTCACAGCTTCTTCCTTCGATGGCCTAGGCACTCTACTAGAGGTTCATCCCCCATTCCTACCTCTGCTTTCTAAAAGGGTACACATATCAAGGGGCTCTCTTCTTTCCACCTACAAACATTCTATCAGTGTTCCCTCATGACACAACTCCTCAATGCCAAACTGGGTGTTTTGCCTTGACACCTAATATATCATCTCTAGAGCCTAACATTTGTTATCTTTCCTCCTTTTGGTACTGGGGACTGAACTGAGAGCTTTGTGCATGCCAGGCATGTACTCTACCACTGAGCTGCATCTTCAGCCAGAACATTGATTATACTATTCAAGGACTCAATTATTTGATACAATTACCAAGGCACATGAGAATAAGGGAGATGCTGCACTTAGCATTTGGACAAAATAATCACCCTGTCTATAGGAGTCACCTCAACATTAGCTTGTGTGGCAATTAGTGCAGAGCTCTGGCTAGGAGAAAACAAAAGCCATGTCTGAGAAATACATGATAATCTACTGGTAAAATTATCAACAGGAGTTTTCTGAGGGATGAGGCATGAGTCATTAATTATGAACCAAGAACTACTTCTTCAAAAGTGTAAAGAAATAAGCCAAAGCCACCAGAAAAGACTCAAAAACGGGCACTTAAGATAAAACAAAACTGTTCTTAGTCAAACACTGGTAAATAGGCTGGATGGGGCCTCCACCACAGCTTGGCCTCAATCCTTATCCCACTGAGGAATGAGAGTACCTTGGCCAGGCCTGCCTTTATTTCAGACCCAGCATCCTTAGAGGATTTGGAGTCATCCAACCTGGTCAGTTCCAAGACTAGAGACCCAGGGATGTCAATTTGCTGGCCCATACCTACTCCCTAAGACTCCCACATTGGAAGCTATTTGCACTTTGATCTGCCCTGGGGATTCTAGTCACACAACAGTCTCTCTGGCAGTTTACTTTCTGCTGAGTGAGACCAACTTGGCTTAAAGATCTCTACCCCACTCCTCCCCACCCTACCCCAACCTCAGGCCTGCTATAGGAATGCTTAGGGAACTTACTATCTCCCAACTTTACTAGAAACAAGGAACTTGCACCTCACCCAGTAGTATCTTTCCTTAGAGCTTCCTAAAATTTGCTGGATTCCCATAGGTCCTGTTTCTGGAGCAAAAGGGGCTCTTACAAGTTATTGGTGGCCATTGAGGAATGCCTGACACAGACAACGTACCTGGAGCCTCACTGCAAGAAGAATGAAAGATTCTGGCAAAAAGAACTAGTGAATGATTTTGGCCTCTGGTGAAAACAGAAGTTTTCACCCTCTTCCTGGCCATTGTGTAGGTTCTAAGCAATTGAGATTTCTGTCTCACTCATGCAAAGTAAACATACCCAACAGGCTGGATCTTTTTCCCTTACAACCCCCTGTAGGCCTCAGACAGCTTCGAATGCTGGAAAATGAGTATGAGAATGGGTCATTGGGCCATGTCTCCCTTCCACTCCTTGACATGGAAGTACTGAATCAAGCAGATATCGATACGCTATGGGACTGGTCAGCTTCTCACTCCCTCAAACAGCTAGACTCATTTTTGTCCTTAGAGCTGACAGATGCCTTGAGAAACTAACCTGGCAACCAGGATCTTGCACTCATCTTGTGAGTGCTGCTTCACTGCCAACTGAACTGTAAGCACAGGGATTGGGGTTCCTGCTACTGTTTCTGGGGAATGTGAATGAAATCCCTCTGATGGGGCATGAGACCAGAACATGTGGTTGTCTGAAGGAGAAGTAGATCCTTAATGGCCAGTATTCATACCTGCATTTTGTGGTCCCATTCCCAAAGAGGAATGCATACTAGGTGGCAGGATAAGCAAGTCCTGTGTCAGAATAAAGGAGGAAGAGGCCCTGCTACCTCAGTGCCCAGACAAGTCTTGAACATCAATCCCTTCAGTACTCCAAACATCACCTTGGTACTAGGAAAATTGTAACATCTGGATCTGGTTTACTTTCTCTTCAAACTGTTTTTATGCTACTGGCATGTTATTGAGAGACTGCTAAATTTAAAACTGGGCCAGGGAAAATAAACAACATTGGCACTTGTCATCTTCCTCTTCAAAATAGTAGGAACGCCATGAATTTGAAATTCCTCTTGAGCACTATTCCTATATTAATAAGATTAAATCCTGCTGGCCAACTTTATATTTCAAATACATTGAAAGAAAAAAAGGGATTCTAAAGAAGAATAAGGACTCAAGAGTACAAAATGTATACTTTATTTTTTATAAATAAGGCTTTAGAATAATACTATTTAAAAGAAATCTGCATTTTTACATTCACCATCAGTGAGTTCCTGACTGGAAAGGCTGTGCATGATGATACACAGCAGGGACCTCACTGCAGGACAACAGGAGCTCAGGAAAGCACCATTCATTTGAGAAGTAGTAGGCAGGCTCTGACAGTCCTGTTGCATTGCTACCAAAGGGAAGTCTTAAACTTCTTCCTCCACCAAGTCTTCTTCAAATTCCCCCTGTTCATCAGCAGTGGCATCTTGGCACTGCTGGTACTCGGACACCAGGTCGTTGATATTGCTCTCAGCCTCAGTGAACTCCATCTCATCCATGCCTTCTCCCGTGTACCAGTGCAAGAATGCCTTGCGCCGGAACATGGCACTGAACTGCTCTGAGGTGCGCTTGAAAGGTTCTTGGATGGCTGTGTTGTTGCCGATGAAGGTGGCTGACATCGTGAGGCCACGCGGGGGGATGTCACATACAGCTGTTTTCACATTGTTGGGAATCCAGTCTGCAAAGTAGCTGCTGTTCTTGTTCTGCATGTTGAGCATCTGCTCATCCACCTCCTTCATGGACATGCGGCCTCGGAAGATGGCAGCTGCTGTCAGGTAACGACCATGGCGGGGATCACAGGCGACCATCATGTTCTTAGCATCAAACATCTGCTGGGTGAGCTCGGGCACTGAGAGAACATGGTACTGCTGGCTGGCCTGGCTGGTCAAGGGTGCAAAGCCAGTCATGAAGAAGTGTAGGCGGGGGAAGGGCACCATATTCACGGCTAGCTTGCGCAGGTCTGCATTCAGCTGGCCGGGGAAGCGCAGGCAGGTGGTGACTCCACTCATGGTGGCTGACACCAGGTGGTTCAGGTCTCCATAGGTGGGTATGGGCAGCTTCAGGGTGCAGAAGCAGATGTCATACAGGGCCTCATTGTCGATGCAGAAAGTTTCATCTGCATTTTCCACCAACTGGTGGACAGACAAGATCGCATTGTAAGGTTCTACCACGGTGTCTGACACCTTGGGGGAGGGCATGACGCTGAAGGTGTTCATGATGCGGTCTGGATACTCCTCTCGGATCTTGTTGAGAATCAGGGTGCCCATGCCTGATCCAGTGCCACCTCCCAGGGAGTGGGCCAGCTGAAAACCTTGGAGACAGTCACACCTTTCTGACTCCCGCCGCACCACATCCAGCACGGATTCCAACAGCTCAGCTCCCTCTGTGTAGTGGCCTTTTGCCCAGTTATTGCCTGCCCCGCTCTGGCCTATCAGACACAAAGATATGATGAGACACACACTCCAAGAATAATGACTGTTCCTGTCCTATTGTGAAGACAATAGGACTCTTCTGAGCTAACCTTTGCTATTACATTAGATACACTTTGTTGAAATAAAGGAAATGTTTTCAATATATCTGGGACCCTACAAATCACCCAGATTCTAAAGAAAAGTAAAGACAGTGTGAAAGAAAATACATTTTAACCCAAATCAAGTACTTCTAGAAATGAAGGACCGAGCCTGCCTCAATACTGGAAATGTAGTTACTTTCACAAGAGGGACAGGAGCACAGTTTGGTCAGAGGGAAGCTAAACTGCAAGCACTTGTCTGCACCTTGCTCACACATAGCTGTGCTTTGATTTCTGGTGTCCTGAAGTCGTTCTGTTATTGCCAGGGCTTTAAAATGACCAGCAGTGCTGAAACCTTGTTGGTGGCTTTCTCTACTTGATGCTCTTTCCCTTCAGAGGCTTCTTTGTCATGGAGGGCTTGCAGAGTTGCACTGATCTGAGCTGTCTGAGAGGCCAGGGGCATGACTCCCGTGGACTGGAATAGGTGGGTTAGGTGAGGACAATATCAAGATGGATAAAGTCTCAGCCCAGCACTGGAGTGCCTGGATGTTAGGATCCATGGACCATGATGACTTACCAAATATGAAGTTGTCTGGCCTAAAGCTCTGGCCAAATGGTCCCGATCTCACTGAGTCTAATGTTCCAGGCTCTAGGTCCACCATGATGGCCCGAGGAACATATTTGTTGCCTGTGAGAAAAAGAGTTGACTTAGGCCTATACTTGACAAGGAACTTAGGGGGCAGAGCTTATGATTCTAAGTGACTCTCAGCATTCATTACAAAAATTACAGCATTTGAGACATGGAAACAGAAAAGATATCTTAAGCATGAATCCCCATGCAAGAGGCTTCAGCAACTTTAAGGATGTTTGCCGTTGTCTATTTCCATTGAATATTCATTCCTTTGCTTTGGGCATGGTGGCTGAAATCTCAGCTACACATGAGGCAAAGATGAGCATCAGGCTTTGAGTCTAATGGTGCAAAAGAAAGGTGGCAACACTTTTTTTTGTGGTTCATCATGGGGCTTGAACTCTGGGCCTGGGCACTGTCCCTCAGCTCTTCAGCTCAAGGCTAGCACTCTATCACTTGAGCCACAACCCCACTTTCAGTTTTCTTATTGGAGATAAGAGTCTCAAGGACTTTTCTGCTGAGGCAAGATTTGAACCATGATCCTCATATCTTAGCCTCCTAAGTAGCCAGCATTACAGGAATGAGTTACCAGTGCCTATCAGCAAGAAACTTTCTCTTTTTTGTTAATTTTATTTTATTGTAAAGGTGCTGTATAGAGGAGTTAGTTACATGAGTAAAGAAATGAGAACATTTCTTGTCAAAAATTGTTACCCCCTACTTTGTTGTTCTCCCACTATCCCTCCCCTTCCCCAATTACCTTTCTCAAGAAATGAACCAGTTTCATGCCTATAATCCTAGCTACTCTGGAGGCTGAGATCAGAGGATCACTCTTCAAAGCCAGCTGGGGCAGGAAAAGTCCTTAAGACACTTATCTCTAATAAACTAACAGAAAACCAGAAATGGCACTGTGGCTCAAGAGGTAGAGCTGCTTGCCTTGAACTGAAGAGTTGAGGGACAGTGCCTAGGCCCAAAGTCCAAGCCACATGACCGACACCCCAACGCCAAAAAAAAAAAAAAAAAGCCAGGTATGGCTATTCACCAAGTAGATGTAGGGGAATTCAAGTGTAAGGCTTTCCTGGAGAAAACATTTATACAATATATATTTATTGTCTTATAATGTTTCAATAATGGTTATCAAATAGCACACATCCTTGCATTCAAATACTCAGAGCAACCTTGAGCAATGACTTGCAATTTCCCATTTATCCTGATTTGGCCCAAGGGAAAGCAGTTAACATGATGTAAACACCAGTTTTAGAATACCCCCTTCCTAAACATTCACATGAACAAAACTGGCCATCCTGCTGGATATACAGGATCTAGTAAAGACACAACCTAAAATTCTGTTCATAGGAGTGACACAATCCAACCCAACCACTCTCAACCAAGGTGAGGACATCCCAAAATATAGATCTATAAAACTCAAATTAAATAGTTTTGTACTTTCGTTTGTACTTGTTCATTGGATTAATACATAGGAAAGCCAATTATCCACGATTCTTTTTGTATACAATAATGCAGAATGGAAACTCAATATAAAATTAAATGATCTTTACATTGACAGTTACAAAAACTGAAAATCTGCTTTGTAGACTTCAATTAGGCTGTTTATGTTAGGAAAGACAATATTAATCATTTAAAAGCAATGTTTACAAATTAGTATTGGTTTTTTCTACATCAAAAGAACGTTTTCTTACTTTAAAAACCTTAAAAATATTGTTGGCTAAGTATTCATATTCAAAATGCTCAAGACAAGAAATGTTATAGATTTCAGGGTAAGACACTTTATTTATGCTTTGTGATTTGGACTATTCTCATATATATTAGTGACTGAACATCCCTCTTTAAAATTATTAAAATTTTCTTTTTCAAAATATTGTTTTAGAAATTTAATCTATATTTTAAAGAGGCAATGTAACTGGGCTCTGCTTGCTTACAGGTGTAATTCTAGCTACTCAAAAATCTGAGATAAGACCTTAGCATTGCAGATTGAAGTCAGCTGGGGCAGGAAAGTCTGGGAGACTCATCTCCAAGAAACTACCCAAAACAAAAGAAGCTCATAGTCAGTGCCCAGGCCTTGAGCTTAGGATGATCAGCACACAACCAAATGGCACTGGATAATATTATATTTTATCAATTGTTTTAGAATGCATATTTAGGCAGTCTCATTTTTAATTATGTGAAGCGGGCTCATGCCTTTAATCCTAGCTACCCAGAAGGCTGAGATCAGAGAATCACGGTTCAAAGCCAACCAGGGCATAAAAAGCCGGCAAACTCTTATCTCCAATAAAACACCAGAAAACTGGAAGTGGCACTGTGGCTTAAGTGGTAGAGCCGCTTGCCTTGAGCTGAAGAGCTGAGCGACATTGCCTAGGCCCAGATTTCAAGCTCCATGACCGGAAAAAAAATCCAGGTGTGGTTAGTCAGCAAGTAGAGGTAGGGGGAACTCAGGTATAAGGCTTTCCTGGGCTAATTCACAAGAATATACTCAAAAATTAAAACAAAGTATCTGGTGGAGTGGCTCAGTTGGGTACAACACTTGACTTATAAGATCAAGGTCACAAATTAAAACTACAATACTACCATAAGAAAGGCAGAAACTCCTTCCTTTTCATTAGTATTCCCCTGGGAACTCTTTTGCCACCGTATGGGAAAACAGATGGGAGACACTCACCAGTTGCCTCATTGTAATACACCTCGATTCTCTGCAGCTGTAAATGGCTGTCTCCATAGTAGTTGCCAGTGCAATCAATATTGTGCTCATTGCTTATCATTTCCCAAAACTGAGATGGAAATAGAAGTGTATTATGACCTAGAATGTTAACTGTCCAAACAATGCATTTTAAAGTAACTATAAGAAACCCATGTCCTGTTGACACAAATATATTTGTAAAAAATAATTACATTTTCTAAATTAAAAAAAGCACAGAAATGGGTGGTATTTTAGTTTTCTTAATCTCTTTGTTATCTGGCTGAATAGAAGATGTCTGTGTTCTCCTATGAGTATTCCATCTTATGCAGTACCATATTCTGTTTGTATTCTATGACGAGTAACTGGCCTTACATGGGCATGAAATTGCCAAAGCAGTAACTTGAAGACTCAGTAAGAAGGGTCTCCAGAACCCCAAGTGTCCTCAGAGCATACACAACAACCAATGATTTAGAAAACACCCAACTTAAGGGAGCTTAGGTGGGGCATGAAACTCAGAGAAATTTGCATTAAGGTAGAAGAACTGTTCACAATTATCTGACACTCATCAGTTGACACAAGGGAATTGTCTGTATCTTTCAGCTCAAAAACACTGCATTCCTTGCATTCAAACCAGACCAAACATGCATTAGTCTATTCCCAGGAAACTAAATACAAAGACTTGAGTCTCAGGTAAGACTAAGACATGCAAGGGATTTGAAACCACCCCAGCCTTGTTTAAAAACCACACCCACCAGGGCCACACAAATTAGGGAAATTGGAGAAGCTATCATTTGCAGAAGTTTAGGGACCACTATGGAGCCCCACCTACTTCAGCCTAGCCATGACCACCACCACCTCCACACTCCAACCTGTCCTCCTTCTCCTTCCCCTAAATTTGAGACTTGGATCCTAGGCCAGTGCCATGCTCACCTTTACGCCAATCTGGTTGCCACAGTGGCCTGCCTGTATGTACACAATCTCCCTCATGGTGCAGGGCTGCAGAGCTGATGGATGTATGTCTTCAGCGGTGGTGCCCACAGAGGCAAACAAGTAGAGCTGGGAAGCAGGAATCTAACAGAGTGAACTCAGATCCCCATTTATACCTCTGATTGTTACAGGGGCAGAGGAGATGGGGCGGACTTGATTATAGGTGGAGCCAGCAGGTGCTCCAACTCAATCGCCCTATTGCTGGGTAATCAGAGGGCCCTACCAGTTCCTACCTACCCTGGAATCCAGCTGCCAGCTGCAAGTCCATTAGCACAGCTCCCACTCTATTTGGATCATCTGGTCACCCTGCCATCCACTCCCCACTCTGACTCACAAGAGAGGCTGAACCCTGGGATCAAGGAAAGAAGAGGAGGAACTTCCTCTGCACAAGGTCCTTGTTTGCCAGAAGCCCAGAACAAGCCTGCCGTCCATTTTTGATTGGAGGGTCTAGAACTGAAGGGGCATTTTCAGGTGTGATCACAAGAGCAAGCACAACTGTTGGATTCCATGATTGATACACTTTCCATTATGGGAAATGTCAGGGGCTTAGGGTCTAGCCTTCATACTCAGGTTTTTTTCTTTCCTCTTAAAAGTAGCTTGCTTTATTACTTGGGCCATAGGACAACTACAGTATACTTTTTGTTTCATTTGGCTTCTGCTCCTAGTGTAAGAACTCAGGTCCTGGTCAGAGTGTCTTTTTCTTTTTTTTTGGTCGGAGTTGGGGCAGGTTAGTGATTTAGGGCTTGAAATTAAGGCCTGGTGACTCTTTCTGAGGTTTTTATTATTATTGAGATTAGGTGATTACCTTAATTTCTCTTATTTCACAGAATTGTGGAATAGTGATATTTAGTTGAAATTACAAACATATTTTAACCTTCACAAGTCAAATTATCATTATCATGGACTATAAACTTTGTGAATTCTATAAGCTTTGACAATACAATTTATTTCTTCCACAACGGGTGATATTTACATTTCTCTACTTTTGCTTAGTGTAGAATTTCCTGTCTTTCACTTTCATTCTGCCCCTCTCTTTCTTAGGTTTTATTGATTTACTTATTTAACTGAAAGTTAGAAGGCTCTACTACTTGAACTACAGCTCAACTTCTGCCTTTTTTAAAGTGTTTAATATGAGACAAGAGTCCCATGGGTAGTCAAGGGCAGTACAGTGAGACTTGAAATCTGAGGATCACTATTCAAAGTCAACCTGGGCAGGAAAGTCTATGAGACTTTCCTCCAATCAACCACTAATAGGCAGAAGACAGTAGAACTTTAACCATGAGCAAAACACTTCAAATTTAAGTCCCTCGACTGAACAAACTGAAGCAAGTTTCATGGACTTCAATGCCCATGATGGCTTTGAACCATGATCTTCAGACTTCAGTGACTTTAGCACTCAGGATTATAAGTGTGAGTCAACATTTACAAATCTTTAATTACCTTTTCTTTCACCTTTTCAGGTTATTTATTATTTCTTTTTTTTGACAATTTTTCTTAGGGGCTAGCTTTCATGCTTAGTTTTTTCTTTCCTCTTGAAACGACCATGCTTTACAAATTTTACCACAGGTAAACTACAGGCTGGTTCTCTTTTTTGTAGCTCTTCTTCTAGGGCTCAAACTCAGGTAATGGTGACTGAGGTTCTTTTTTTATTTTTTTTTAAATTAAGTGCTGGTTGTTAGGTCTTGAAATTAAGGCCTGATGACTCTCCTTGAGGTTTTATTTATTTTTACCTTAATGGTGGCAGGTTTCACTAGTTGAGCCACAGCTCAGCTTCTGCTTTTCCTGTGGTTACCAGTTGATTAGAATATCAACAGCAAGCCAAGAGTAGTACAGGGACGACTGAAATCTGAGAATCATGGTTCGAAGCCAATCTGGGCAAGAAAATCAATGAGAAAATTATCTCTAATTAACCACCAATATGTAGGAAGAAGTAGACCTCTAGCCATAAGGAAATCATAGCAAGTTCAAGCCCCAGTACTGAACACAGTAAAATAAGTCTCCTGTACTTTCTGCCCAGGATGGCTTTGAAACACAATCCTTAGTTTTCACCAATCTGAGCAAATAAGATTGCAATTTTGAGCCATGATTTAGAAATCTTTCATATGCTCATTTTTGCACCTTTTCATTTATTTGATTTGCCTTCCCCCCTTTGTAAAGTTCATGTCCTTTATTATTAGGGCCTAGCTATTCTCACTCAGTATTTATTTATTTATTTTGTCAGTTGTGGGGATTGAACTCAGTGCCTAGGTATTTTCTGTCAGGGACAAAGCAGGCACACTGCCACTTTCAGCCAGAGTGCCACTTCCACTTAATTGGAAAAAAACAGTCCCCAGGGGACTTTTCAGCCTGGACTGGCTTCCCATTGTGGGAAGCTTCCTGAGTAGCGAGTATTACAGGCATGAGCCAGAGAAACCTGGCTTGTTTTCTTAGATCAAAACTAGCAGGCTCTACAATTTATGCCACACTAATTCACTGTGCATGAGATTTTTGGATTTTTTTTTTTTTTTTTGCTCAAAGCTTGCAGGAACAAAAACTCAACTCCTGAGGGTTTTTTTCTTTTGGGGGTTGGGAGAGGCTTGAATTCAGGGCCTGTGGACTCTCTCTGAGGGTTGTTTTGTTTTTGGTATTTTGTTTTTATTTCGAAGCTAGCAGGCTATTGAGCCTCAGCTCAAGTTCTGCCTTTTTTTTTTTTTTTTTTTTTTGGTGTTTAATAGGATTGGAGTCACATGTTAGCTCTACTTCAATTATTTTTGTAAGTTTTAATCTTCTTTACAAAGTATGATATATTTTTTGTTAGATAGTTATTGGTGTGCTTTTATTGGGTTGTTTTGGTATGAACAACACTGGGGATTGAACTCATACCTCGTTTATGGGAAGAAAGTATTCTGACACCTAAGTCACAATTCAGCTATGGCCGTTTTTTTTTTTTTTTATTTTCTATTTGTTTGTTTGTTTTTTCTTGGTCATGGGCTTCAACTCTAGGCCTGGGCTCAGTACCTATGGTCTCCAGCTCAAGACTAGCACTATACAACTTTAGCTACAGCACTACTTCAAGGTTTTTGAGTGGATTATTGAAGATAAGAGTCTCATGGACTTTTCCTGTCTGGACTGGCTTTGATCCACGATCCTCAGATTTCAGCCTCCTGAGAAGCTAGGGTTACATGCATGAGCCACCAGCATCTGGCTATCATAGTGTTTTGTTTTTTTAAAAAAATACTGTTTAAATTACTTATTTTTGTCCTTATAATTTAATTTAATATTTTAATCTTTTTTTCATCCCGGGGAATTGTGTATAGGACCCTGTGTATGTCTGTATCTACATGCTTTTGTGTGCATATGTGCCAGTACTGGGGCTTAACTTTCCTTAACTTTTTCCATGCAAGGCTAAAACTGTAACACTTGAACCATACCTCCAGTCTGTTTATTTTTGCTGCTTAGTTGAAAATAATAATATCTGATTTGCTACGTTGGAGGCTTAGGATTTTAGGTGGTAGTTTGGAGCCAGACTGGGCAGTCTCCTTACCTATTCCCTCTAATATACTACTCAGGAAAAGCTGCATGTATCACTGTGGCTCAAGAGGTAGAACACTAGCCTTAATGTAAAGCAACTCATATACAGTGCCAAAGCCTGAATTTAAGCTCTGGGGCCAGCAGGTTAAAAAAATTAAAAAACTCTGAATTATCTGAACAGTCTAGCTTTAAACTATGATTCTATAGATCTCAGCCTCTGAAATAGCTAGGGGATTACAGGTTTGAGCCTTTAGTTATAGTGATAGTTTTCTATTATTATTATTTACAGCTGTTTCTAAAAAAGACACAATATGGCTAACAGTGGCTCATGGTTATAATCCTTGCTATTATGGAGGCTGAGATATAGGAACCTTGGTTTGAAGTTGGACCCAATGACAGAATGTCTGTGAGTCTTATCTCCAATTAACACCCAAAAATATGGATGTAGAACTATGGCCCAAGTTTTAGAGTAGTAGCCTCGAGCAGTAAAAGCTTAGGGACAGTGCACAGGCAATGAGTGCAAGTCCCAGGATCAGCACAAAAAATTAAATAGAACCCAAATCTCATCAAGCGTATGGCTACTGATAGTTTGCCTATGTTTTCCTAAAATTCTGTTTGATAGCCACCACAAAGAAAAATAGAGAAACCAACAAATTATGTATCCACAGCCAGATGAATTTTTTGCTGATAAATCTGCACTAATTATATTTTTAAATTTTTTTTACACTTTTTCATTTTAAAAGTTAGCCAAAATATAATGCCAGTTGAAGAGAAATTGCATGTGATGACGACTTCAGCACTGCATTCATCAGATTTTTAAAAGAAAATGCCACCTATTTACACCTTTTAAATACATATGGCATTATTAAATATATTTTAACTAAATATTAACTTCACTGTTCTCTAAATTGAGGTGTTGACCTATATTTTAAATCAGAGTGAGTTGTATAAACATTAGAGAAATACTGAGCCAATGAAAAGGAAAGCAGGAAGGAATATTCTTTTCAGAGCAACTTGGTTTGAGGCTGGCCACCAAGGTAGGTCTTCATTCCTATGGTCCCTTTCCTTGACTAGTCCTCCTCCCCTTGAGTCTAATCAAAGGATAATCTTATAGGTATGGGAACAGCACCAGCTAGAGTTGAAGGCTTTCTTTTTTATATATTTTTTTTTTTATTGTGAGAATACCGTACAGAGGATTTACAATTACATGGGCAAGATAACGAGTACATTTCTTATTAAGCATTGTTGCCTCCTTTGTTTCCTCTTCCCATCCCTTCCCATACTCTCCTCCTCACCCCCTCCCCCCGATTCTCGCCCCACACACCAAAGTTGTAAAGTTCGTTTTTCGACATAAAGACTTGTACATCTCATTGTTGCAATGGGACCACCTATATCCCTAGTTAAACGATTTGTTTTTTTCCCTTCCCCTCCACAAATTATACCAACATCAAATAGAGTGAAGACTTTCTTTATACCCTCTTTCTTGTGTTTAAATGCAGGAACTAGTAAAGTCACTGGCTGACTGGATTCTGACTTGCAAAGAACTTCTAACTATGTAGAACAACATGAGCCAGCACATTGTGGAGGAGGACATTCACTAGTTATTGCAAATAAGGGAAACCTGTTCCCATTTAAGCAAAGTTAGAAATAACCTTAATCAGAGAGGAGAATGAGGGGGATGGGGCTCAGCTCTTATTGGTTAGATGGTGACAAGTGTTGTCTGTGTTTTCTTTGCTGTTTCTTAAATTTAATTTTACCATGAAGATAATGTACAGAGGAGATACAGTTACATACATAATGTTATGAGAACATTTCTTTTTTGAACATTTTTATTGTAACAATACTGTACAGAGGGGTTAGAATTACATGATCAAGATAATGAGTACATTTCCTATAGAGCATTTTTGCCTCATCCTTTTGTTTTTCCCCTACCATCCCTTCCCTCACACCTCCACAACTACATTGCCCAAACTCTCCCATCCCCACCCCCTGCCACTGAAGTTGTAAAGTTCATCTCATTGTTACAGTGGATCAACCTGTATCCTTATTTAAGCATTTTGTTTTTTCCATTCCACTCCCTGCATTAGAGAAGTGTATATAAAAGATGCAGGTCACCGACATCAAATACTGTGAAAACAGGGGTTATACCCTGGGAAGGAACATAAAAAGAAACAAAAAACTCACATGGTACATTATGAATACATTAGAAACAATAGCAAGCAAGAAAGAGGATATTTATGTCTCTATCTTGGGGTTCATTTCGCTTAACATCATCTTGTATGGTCATGTGTACATAGCTTTTCACTTTTTCTGCTTGTCCCAAACATATACTAGTTATTGCAAATACGGAAAAACATGGGACCTATGTTTCTTTGGACCTGGCTTACTTCACTTAATATAATTGTTTCCAAGTCTTTCCATTTCCTCACAAATGAGGCAATGTCATTCTTTGTGATGGAGGCATAGAATTCCATTGTATATATATATGACACATTTTTTGATACTTTCATCTACTGAGGAGCATCTGGATATGTTCTTTAGCTTAGCTATGGTAAATAATGCTGCAATAAACATAGTTGTGCTGGTAGCCTTAGAATAGCCTTGTTTGTGATCGTTTGGGTAAATTCCCAAAAGTGGGATTTCTAGGTCAGAGAGGAGCTCTATGTGGAGTCTTTGGGGAACTTCCATACTGCTTTCCAAAGTGGTGGAACAAGTTTACACTCCCACCAACAATGTAGTAGGGATCCCTTCTGGCCACATCCCCTCCAGCATCTGTTGTTATTAGAGTTCTTGATCATAGCCATTCTAACTGGGGTGAGGTGGAATCTCAGTATTGTTTTCATTTGCATTTCTTTCATGGGTAGGGAGGTTGAGCATTTCTTCATAGGTCTATTGGTCATTTCCTCTTCAGAGAAGTTTCTCTTTAAGTCTCTAGTCCACTTTTTAATCAGGCAGTTGTTTCTTTGAAGATTTGTAGTTGGGGGGTTTAATTTTTTGTGTTCCATGTATATTTTAGATATGAGACCCTCATCTGTTGTATGACTAGTGAAAATCTTTTCCCAGTCCGTGGGCTTTCTATTGAGCTTGCTAGCTATTTCCTTTGCCATGCAGAAACTCTGCTTCTTCATGCAATCCTATTTGTCCAACTTTTCTTTGATTTGTTGTGTTTCTGGGTCTCTATTAAGAAAATTTTGGCCTGTGCTAAGGAAAACTAGTGTTTCTCCTATTCCGTCCTATAATGTTTTCAGAGTGCCTGCTTTGACTTTGAGGTCTTTGATCCATATGGAGTTGATGCTGGTGCAGTGTGATATGTAAGGATCTAGCTTTAGTTTTCTACAGGCAATTAACCAAATTTTCCAGCACCATTTACTGTAGACGCTGTCTTTCTTCCATTCTATTTAATTAGCTTCCTTATCAAAGATTACGTGGCTGAAAGTCTGTGGGTTCATTTCTGGGTTTTCAGTTCTATTCCATTGGTACTTAAGTCTGTTCTTGTGCCAGTACCAAGCTGTTTTGGTGACTATGGCTTAGTAGTAGAGTTTGAAGTTTGGTATTTATATTCCTCCAGCAATGTTCTTTCTGTAAGGATTTGTAGAGAGCTGCAAGAGGCCGCACCTGGAAGATGGCGCCGGCTTCCGCCCTCCGCCTTCCCGATGGCGAGTGCTCTCGTGGTAAACAACTCCTTATATGGCTAAGGCAAAGAATCTGGCTTGCTTCCGCGCACCTGAACCTATTGGTGGTTCCCACGTGGCGTATCAGGGTTGGCTACCCAGCGGGTACTTAAGGCTGTGGGGAATTCTCCACGGGGTTGGGGTCAGAAGATTACTCAAAGGTCCTGAATAAACTGCAGAGAGAAGAGTCCGGTGTCGCGTCTTCCTTGCTGGTCGAGGCGGTAGCGACAAGGACTCATTTTTGCTATTTGGTGTCTTTTATTCTTCCATTTGAATTTTTGGATTTCCTTTTCTATTTCATTGAAGAAAGAGGTCAGAATATTGATAGGTAACGCATTGAATTTGTACATAGCCTTTGGAAATATTGCCATTTTCACGATGTTGTTCCTTCCAATCCAGGAGCATTTTTTTTTGGGGGGGAAGGGTTTCTACTTCCTAAGATTTGTTTTTAATTCCATTTTCAGGTTTTTAAAGTTTTCATTGTAGAGGTCCTTCATGTCTTCCTTGTCAGTTCTTGCTGGTGGTGAATAGAATCCACTAGTTCACAGTGTATGTTGTCTGTGTCCTGGGCACTCTCTATTGATATGGAGGCCACTGCAGCAGCCACAGCGGCCGCAGCTGCAGAGACCAGCAAGTGCTCATATCTGTCTCCTTAACCAAGCTGCTTGAATTTTTTTTCTCTGGCCAAGTCTCTGTACTCTGATGGCACACTTGATGTGATTCTCTAGCATATGACTGCTCACTGGATATTTCAAACCGATTTCTATGCCAGATTTTGTTTAGCCTCCAGCTTCTCCTCTGTGATCTTCCTCCAGATCATTAGTCTGTCTGTTGAAAGGCTTCTCCTAGTCCTTGGGCAACACCTCATCTGAGCCTAACAGCAGGGGTATGACTGGGCTCCCCTACATACACATGTAATATGGTTCATTTTAGAAGAGGTGGGATTTTTAAATTTTTAGAAGCTATCAAATCAACTGCTTGAACTCAAGAGGGTATGGGTACTTAGCTGCTCACTGCTACTCAGGAAAGAGTCCTGGTTAGCATATTAGACAGTTTATATAAGTGATGTGGCCAAAGCAAATTGAAGGCTTCAAGTAGTCTTAAAGATTTTTACAAACACACGATTCAGTGGAAGTGGCACTATAGCTCAAAGTGGTAGATCACTGGACTTGAGCAAAGAACTCTCAGGGATAGTGCCCAAGCCTTCAGTTCTGGCCCCATGATTGACAAAAAGTGAACAAGGTATTTTCCCATCTCATTTTTAAATGCCACTTTAAGTTTTTTACTCAAATTTTATACAAAAAGTGTTGGGAGTTCTAGGAAAGTTCTCTAAAAGTTAATATAGAACAGACTTTAGAGTCATTGTGAGATAAATTAGAAATTCATGTGGACAGACAATTTGGTTTGCAAATATGGTGTGGGACAAACTAGCCATCTTTCACAAAATGAGCAAGGTAAACAAGTATTAGACCCAAGAAGAAAAACATAGTACTAGTTCCTCTTCATGTATGGATGTAAGGGCTTTGGTGTTAGCTGTTGTTCGTGACTAAATTGTGTCCTTTTCAAAATTCACATGTTGAGATTCTATACATCAATACCTCTGAATGAGCCTTTATTGGGGAAGAGGATCTTCTTTACCACTCCAAGGGCTTGAACTCAGGGCCTGGGCACTGTCCCTGAGCTTCTTTTGCTCATCTAGTACTCTACCACTTGAACCCCAGTGTCACCTCATGCTTTTTCTGTTTATGTGGTACTAAGGAATTGAACCCAGGACTTCACGCATGCTAGGTAAGCACTTTTCCACTAAAACATATTCCCAACCCCCAGAAAAGGGTCTTTGAAGAGAAATTTAGATGGGCACTGGTGGCTCATGTCTGTAATCCTAGCTATGGACCTGAAGGCTGAAATCTTAATATCCAAAACTGAGGCCACACTAATCTGTGAGACTTTTATCTCCAATTAGCAAAAACCAGAAGATCAGCTGTGGCTCAAGTGGTAAAGTATGAGCCTTAAGCAAAAAGTCAAGCAAGGGTTGTGAGTCTGAGATCAAGCCACACTACCAGCCCATGTGTATGCACGCACGCATGTACACACACACACACACACACACACACACACACACACACACACACACACACACACACACTATTTAGTTAAATGAGACAATCTAGGTGGGTTGTCTTCTAACATATCTGGTGTTCTTATATGAAAATGACAATAGATGGACACAGACGCATACATATAGGGGACCATGGGAAGACCCAGGATAGGTACCACACCCCAAGAAGAGAGACCAAGAAGAAAGCACACCTTGATCTTGCCTTGCACCATTTTAAGACTGAGCACAGATACGTTCCTGATGCTTTAGGCTGCCAATATGTGGCAGTTGTCAAGACAGCCTGAGTTGATGGCAGCAGATATGCTGACTTGAATTGCTCCCTGGAAGAGTGGATGGTTTCTGGAATTATGGACCTCACAGAGATCCATCTGCTGAAAGGAGATATCTGAAATCATCAGAGTGGGGATTGGGATATTAGCTGTGTGTAGAGCCCCCTGCTTAGCATAAGTAATGCCATAGCTCAGTCCCAGTCCTGCAAAAAAACAAAGAATGTAATCAGAGTAATTAATTATCAAAGATAAGAAAAGGGAGAAGGCTTGAGGATAAACCCTGGAGATGGACTTTAGTAGAATTTAATAATTAACATTCAATAGATAATGAGGTTTGTCTCAGTTGAGAAGCCAATGTCATGGAGAAATCATCTGAGATTTGGGCCTTTTGGGACAGTACAGGCTTGCAGTTAAAGAAGGAAAATAATAATTTTATCCATTCATCTTTATTTTTTGTGGGTCATGGTGTTTGAAATCAGGACCTAGGCACTTTCCATGGGCTTTAGTGCTCAAGGCTAATGCAGTACCACTTTGAGCTATAGCTCGATTACTGGTTTTCTGCTGGTTAATTGGAGATAAGACTCTCATGGACTTTCTTACCTAGGCTGGATTTGAACCACAACCATTAGATCTTAGTCTCCTGAGCATCTAGTATTAGAAACTTGAGTCACCAGCAGTCGACGTTGTAGTGACCGCCTACTCGACCAGCGAGGAAAAACGACCACCACTCCAGGAGTCTTCTCAGATCACGCTTTATTGGAGAGCCTTTTAGTTGTAGGAGAGCTTGGGTGCGAGAGAGCGTGCACCCGAAATACAGCCGCTTATATAGGGAATTCGAACACGGATCTTTTCTATTGTTGGTCGCCTGCCTTTTACCGTCACCAGGTGTCATGGGATTGGCTGGGGACACTACCTTGCTCGCGCACGCGCACAGCCCAGGCGTCCCGCCAAGCACCGTCTGGAGTGGTAATCTTCAAAACTGCAAGGGAGTGGGCGGAGTCTTGCCTCGGCTCCCTACAGTTCCCCCTTCTTTGTTTTATGGCAACAGGTAAGAGTAGAGGTTGGGCCTCTGTCTAAGACATTAATGAGAGGACCTTGCACTGGCCTTCGCCTGAGGGGCGCCTTCCCCAGTGATGACCAGGCCCGTCCGATGCCTTTTTTGCAGAGGTGGGATCTTGGGCATCAACCCACTTGCAACCCAGCATGCTCTTCTTGAGGAGATGAGAACCATCTCCTCAAGTGCAGTGCACTTGCCTTGCACCCTGTCCCAAATTGCAAATTGCATACCTGTCCCGGTGCAATGGGATCCCCTGATCCCTCGGGGTGCTAAGGCTATGCAGGATGGTAAGGCTTAACTGCCTCTCAGGGCCGACAGCCAAATCTGGGGTGAGGATCCACTCTCCAAAGCGGCTAATGCTTGCAAGATAACAACCTTGTCCCTTCTGGTTTGGGCTCGAAGGCGACAGACCAACCATAGGCAGACCACGCATCCTCCCAAGCAGCAGGCTAAAAACATTCCGACTCCCACCCGCTCTTTGACAAAGGACACCGCAGAGGCAATCCAGTCAGTAAATTGTAACAGCCCACAGCATCATCGGTTTAGCTATCACAGGGATTGCTATTAGCACTGTTGCTAACAGCAGGAAGATCAGCTGTATCAGGAGACGAGTGGATGGCATCTTCAAGATGGGGTTCTTCTGCAGTCTCCACTGGCCTGGTCAGTCTCGTTGGCACCCAGTGAGGTACTTCTTGACTCTGTGGAAAAACACAAACAGCTCCCCTGGATCTCGTTAGTACCGGATCCGGTCCATACCATTTATTATTAATAACATCCTTCCACATAACCATGTCTTTAGTATCCATGGAGTCTCTTGTCATATGCCGATCTGCGGCAGACTGATCATTGTCATTTAGAATTAAAAAATTAAGGGTAAAGAGCGCAAGAGAAAGTCTTTCCCTGGGGGACGCGGACTCAGCAACTCCCCCTTTTTGTTTTTGAAGCATTTCTTTTATGCTTCTATTAGCTCTTTCCACTATACCTTGTCCTTGAGGATTGTAGGGCAATCCAGTGGTGTGGGCAACCTGCATTTGTGCGCAAAAGGCGCGAAAACCATGGGAAGTATAAGCAGGGCCATTATCCGTCTTGAGTCTAAGGGGCTTTCCCCAAGCTGCCCAAGCTTCTAAGCAGTGTATTCTGACGTGAGACACCTTTTCTCCTGCCAAAGGTGTGGCATGAATGACACCGGAAAAGGTGTCCACAGACACATGTAAATATTTCAACTTACCAAATTCCGTCAGATGAGTAACATCCATTTGCCATAGGGCATTTGGTCTCAACCCCCTGGGGTTTACCCCCACATGGGGAGGATGAAGAAAGGTAACACAAGATTTACAGGCTTTAACAATATCTCTTGCCACATGCCTGGACAAATTATATCTTTTCCTAAGGGTATTAGCAGGTACAGGATACAATCTATGAAAGTCTTTTGCCAATTCTACAGGATCAGCAGCAACCAGAGCCATAGCCCGAGTTGCCTGGTCCACCAAATCATTACACTTTGCCATCGGGCCCGGCAACATAGAGTGGGCACGAATATGTCCAATATAAAAAGGATGTTTTCTGTTTAAGATAAGGGATTGAATCTGTAACAAAACATTAGAAATTGTACTGGCCTGCTTAATTGAAGCAGCAACTTCAAGAGAAGCAACGGCATTTACAACATATAATGAATCAGAAAATAAGTTAAAAGGTTGATCAAATCTTTTAAAAACTTCAAGCACAATTAAACATTCAACAGCCTGTGGGACATTCGGCCGAAAATTAAAGACTACCGGCTGTTTGTGTCCTTGAACAAAAAAGGCACCTTGTCCAGATTTTGATCCATCCGTAAAGATGGTCAGAGCATCAGCCAACGGCTCCTTTGAAGTGACAACAGGAAAATACACTAAATTTTTGTTAACTATGGCAAGCAGAGGATGCTTAGGATAATGATTATCAATTACATTTGGAAATGAGCAAACAAGAATTGCCCACATATCCATTGTGGCTGCTAAAATTTCAACTTGCTCACGGGTGTATGGAATAATTAATTTATCTGGAATTTTTACAAAGTGCATTAAACAATACTTCATACCCAAAATTGCCTGTTTAGCCACTAATTCAGGAAAATATTGAACAGTTTTTGCTCCCACAGAATTGCCGTGGAGCCACAATAAGGGGCCATTTTGCCAAAGAACCCCCGTGGGATAATTTTTTGTTTTTAATATACATAAATCAATAGGTAATTTTAAATCAACCCGTGAAAGTTGAGCCCTAGACAAAGCTGCCTCAACCTTTTGTAGGGAATTTAGTGCTAAAGGTGTCAGGGATCTAGAGGAGGTGACTTCAGGGTCACCCTCCAAAATAGCAAATAAAGGTAACAACTCTGACCGAGGGAGATTAAGAAACCCCCTTATCCAAATAATATCTCCTGCCAATTGCTGAAAATCATTAAGTGTTTTAAGATGACCAGTTCGAATGGAAAGTTTTTGTGGTTTAATCTCAGTAGGGGAAACAATGGTTCCCAGAAATTGAACAACACTAGTCTGCTGAACCTTCTCAGGGGCAATAATTAATCCTTTATTAGCTAAGGTCTCCGTTACCTGCCCAAACACTTTATGAAGAGTCTCTACCGAGGGAGCAGCCAACAAGATATCTAAGGCCAGAATAGGCCACTCCCTAGGTAACGCAGACAGCAGTGGAAGTCCCCTTTGGATGGGTCCCATAATTTGCATCTGGGCATTTACTGCTCTAAGGTCATGTAATAATCTCCATTTTTCGGAGGCCTTTTTGATAACAAAAATTGGGGTATTCCAAGATGACACTGAAGGCTCAACATGCCCCAGCTGCAGCTGTTCCTGGACAAGAGTTTGAGCCGCTTCCAATTTTTCTCGAGAGAGGGGCCACTGAGGAACCCACACCACCTTTTGCGTTAACCAAGGTATGGGTACCACACCTTCAGTGGAAGCTTTGTTTTCAGAGGCCCCTAAGAAAAACCCAAACCCTTCCTGTCCTGTTTAGGAAGTGGCTCTATCGGCTCCTTGCGTCCTTGGAGACATCGACCAAGCCCCAAGGCTGGCACAAATCCTTGCTGTTTCATCATATTCTGACTGGCCTCAGAATAATCATTAGTTAAAGTTAACTTTAGCTGTTGCTGCACATCTCTTCCCCAAAGATTGACAGGGACGTCTACCACAAATGGCTGCATTTTTCCAACCTGGCCTTCGTCTGTTCTCCAAGTCAATTCTTTTGCACTTAACTGTGGGGCATCAGCATAGCCCAGCCCTTGCAAGGTCTGGGAGGATTTCTGAGTTGGCCATTGCTTTGGCCACTCCCCTCTTAGGATGATGCTTCGATCTGCCCCTGTATCCACCAGTCCCTCAAATCTTTTCCCTTCTACTTGGAGAGTTAACATGGGTCTTTGGTCTAAAGTTATGGACAGGCATGTAAGGTCGACTCCAGTGGAGCCTAGCCCTTTATCTCCTCTCTCTATCTCCTTAGCAGGGAAGTTGCCATGAAGAGAAGGCAAAAGCAGGAGCTGTGCAATTCTATCCCCGGGAGAAATGGACACCACTCCATGGGGGACATGGCAGAGGACCTTGATAGTCCCCGTATAGTCAGGGTCAATTACTCCCGGGAAAATTATTAATCCTCTCATTGTGGAGGAGGAGCGTCCTAAAACTATTCCTACAGTGCCTTCATCTAGGGGTCCTGTCATGTCTGTCTCCACAATCTGGACTCCCATCTGCTGTGTTAATACCCGTCCGGAGGTGGCACAGAGGTCCAACCCTGCGGAGCCTGAGGTTGCTCTTCTTGGCTGGGGGGTTGTAGCAGGTGCTGTCTGGGAGCCAGAGTCTGAAATGCCCCATAAACTTTCGGGCCCTGGGGACGAGGGCCCTTCTCTCCGTTTTTTGGCTCCTGTTCCGAATTAGTGTTTGGAGTAATTTGGGGGATAAAATGTCCATTGATGTCTCTAACTGACCTGCATTCGTTGACCCAATGCTTTCCCTTTTTACAACGAGGACACACTCCTGGAGTCCTTGGCGGCCTGGGTATGTTTTGTGCAGGACCACCATTTTGTGGGCATTGCTGTCTAAAATGTCCCAACTGACCACACCGGAAACACCCTTTTCCTTTACTATCTTTTGCGGCCCCGGCAGCCGACAAGACAGCAGCTGCCAGCCCCGCATTGGTCAGGGGGCCACCTACTTCTCTGCAGGCTTTTAACCAAGCTTCTAGGCTTTGGGTTCTTACTGGGGTAATTGCCCTCTGACATTCCTTGGTGCTTTGTTCAAAAATGATTTGTTGTACAAATGGCATGGCTGTTTCCAGATTTCCTAACACCCGCTCGGCTGTCTCTAGCATACGGGCAACAAAATCAGAAAATGGCTCATTAGGGGCCTGCATGATTTTTGTTAGATTGCCAGCCACCTCTCCCTTGTTTGGGAGGGCTCGCCAGGACATGTAAAAAACCTCGTTTACCTGGCGGTATACTTCAAAGGGATATCCTGTCTGGTCTACCGAGTAGATTCCCTGCCCGAGAAGCATGTCTACGGTCCAGTCCGGGTGCCCGTCACGGACATTTTGTCTGTATTGGGCTTGAGCCTTGTCTTGAACAATAGACCGGAGATCGAGGTACTGCCCATGATTAAGGCAGGTACGGGCTACCTCAAACCAGTCCGTGGGCGTCATGGCATTGAAGGTCAGTCTTCGGAGCAAGGCAGTGGTATAATTAGCCGTCACTCCATAAGTCTGGACTGCCTCAACTAAATCCTTAAGCTGGGAGTAGGAAACCGGCTCAAAATTTCTTTCAGCAGTAATCGGATTTTCAAAAACTGGGAAAGCAGCTGCCAGCTGCGACCAGGTATTTTCTTTAATAAAGTGACTCTTCCCTGCCAGCGGGCACGGCGGGGGGGCCGACGGGTGAGGGCCAGCTCCGTTTCCTCTCCCTGGCTGTTGCGGTACTCCCACCCCTAGGGGGCGCCACCCTCCATATTTGTCTGCCACGTGCTCCGCCGCAGCCTCTTCTAACTCTTCACTATCAGCTGGATCGAGCTGCTCTCCCTCCTCCTCTAACATTTCTTCCTCTGAGTCACTCACAAGATTACTATATTCTTGGTCCCGCCCTTCCACATGTAGGGCTGAGAACCGGTTTGCTTTTAAAGAAGGGCACGGAGGTCTCCTTGAGACCCCCTCCCTAAAACCCTTCTCCTTTTGTGAGGGCTGCAGCCCCTCTCGCTTCAATTCTTTAGGATCCTTCTGTCTTTTTTCCTTTTTCTTTTAGGCCTCTTTTCCTCCCCATTACTGTATACTGACTCTGATAGACTATCCTGATGCTGCGTTAGTACTTTGCGTCCTTCCTGGATTAAATCAAACCCTCCCTCCTCGAGGCAAGTGCGCACCATCAAAAAGACAAGCCACAAGGGAAGAAGCAATGCAAGCAACCAATAAATATCTAAATCTACAGTGAACAACATACCGGGGGATATTTACCAACGTCTCCTCTCCGCGTGTTGAGTTCTGGCTCCAATTCGGCCTCTCGCGTGGGTCCCGTCCCAGGTTCGTTCCCGGGTTTCAGCACCAGTTGTAGTGACCGCCTACTCGACCAGCGAGGAAAAACGACCACCACTCCAGGAGTCTTCTCAGATCACGCTTTATTGGAGAGCCTTTTAGTTGTAGGAGAGCTTGGGCGCGAGAGAGCGTGCACCCGAAATACAGCCGCTTATATAGGGAATTCGAACACGGGTCTTTTCTATTGTTGGTAGCCTGCCTTTTACCGTCACCAGGTGTCATGGGATTGGCTGGGGACACTACCTTGCTCGCGCACGTGCACAGCCCAGGCGTCCCGCCAAGCACCGTCTGGAGTGGTAATCCTCAAAACTGCAAGGGAGTGGGCGGAGTCTCGCCTCGGCTCCCTACACGACATAACTAAAACTTTTGAACTTATGGGTGGAAGTGGGTGTTTCTCAGTGTCAGAGTATTTGTCTAGTATGTGTGAGTTCCTGGGTTCCACAGAGAGGAGGAGAGAGGGAGGGAGAGAATGAGAATAAGAGGGAGAGGGAGACAAGGAGGCGCCCAGAGTGAAAGGGAGGAGGAGACATGCAAAGGGAAAGGGAAGGAAAAAATGGAAGAAAGAAAAAGGAAATAAAACATAGTAACAGAAAATTTATCTGAACTCTAAAAGGGGGAAATCATTCAAAAACAGATTTCAAAATATAAAACAAAATATGTATAGTATGCTCCAGATTAAATTAACCTAGTGATTGATTTAAAACAAGGCCCAGCCCATAATTACTTTTAATTACAAACATAAAGTTAGTGTTTCAGGAGGCAGGTGCCAATGGCTCAAATCTGTAATCCTAGCTCCTCTATAGACTGAGAGGAGAAGGATTTCAGTTTGAAGCTAACCTCGTAAGAAAAATCTTCAAGGCACCATGCATAAAATAATAAGGAAAAGGTTAGGAGCATGGCTCAAGAGAAAACAAACAATCTGGCAGTGAGCAAGCTAAGCAAGTGAGAAATCCTCAGTTCAATCCCCAGGAGTACCAAAAGAAGAAAATACAATTACCACTTCTATGAGAATTCAGGAATCATATATTCAGAAACAGAATCCATATTAAGCATTCCACATTCTAGATTTCATTAAATGCCCCAAGACATGGGGAACCAAGAATTCTAATTTTAATCCAGTCAAGTTCTCTGTTAGAGAAGCCTTACTTTTCCTGTTAGTCACATCCTATTTGACCTAGATATAGCTCCTCACCTCACCTCTCTGGGCCTGAGTTTTCTATCTCCCAAACTGGGATATGATTCTCAGTCTCACAGAGTTTCTGTGAGTGTTAATTGAGACGTGTTTACCTCGGGGAGTGATTGCTGACAAATAACCAAGATGCTACCTACCATGGTAATCATCAGATGTCATCACTTCCTCCTTCCCATTGATATGTGAGGTGAGCAGGGGCTCACATAGACCATCCCTGCACACACTTTCTGAAGATGACTTCTTAGGTATGGATTCCAGTAAGCACTGAAGATTTGTTATAAGACAATGATGCTGAATATGGTAATACATACCTGCAATCCCTGCTAGATGAGTTGTAGCGAACTAGCCTCACAAATTGAAGGTGCTGGGCTCAATCCCCAGAAACACACACACACACACACACACACACACACACCACACACACCTCACATTATAAACAATGAGATCTGAAATTCAATGAGAAATTAGATAAATATTGATAGAAATTGGGTTGTAAATATACTATCAAATCTAACTGACTTTAATGACCAAAATAAATGAGAATGTAACAAGTGTAATCTAGGTCTTAAAACCTCATACCGAAGATCTTAAAATGTGTTGGGTTGTTACTGAGAGAAACCAGAACTTCCTATTTTTTCTTGAATAGGTTGTTTAGTATAATAGTGGGCCTATTTATCTTTTTATTTCCTTTGCTTTAGTTATTTTCTTTTCTTATAAGGTCTTTATTTTTGCACTGACTGGCTTCTAATCTCTATCATCTTCCTTCTCAAATAGCTAGGGTTACAGTCATATACCATCATGTTCAACCTCTTTTTGAAATGGGGTCTCTTGTTAAATTTTGTCCAGGGCTGGCATTGAACATCCCTAAACCCACCTCTAAAATAGCTGGGAGTATAGACATGTGCCACTATGTCTGTTTGGCTCATTTATCTCTGGTCATGGAGATATGTAGGTGATACATATATGTACAAAATTCTGTGTTCCATTCCCTATATTGCAACCATCCAATCAATAAGTAAAAACAAAAATAAGATAAAAAAACAAAGTCATATGTTTGTGAAAAGGTAATAGTAACTAACTTCTTAAGAGCTACAGATCTATGCTGTGTGTCAATGGTTCATGCTTATAATCCTAGGTACTCAAGAGGCTGAGATCTGAGAATTACAGATCAAAGCCAAACTAAGCAGTATGTAAAACTCTTATTTCCAATTAACCACCAAAAAGTTGGAAATGGAGTTGTGGCACAAGGGCACAAGTAGAAGAGCACTAGCTGAGAGCACAGTAGCTCAGGGATGGTGCCTAAGACCTGAGTTCAAGCCTTAAGACTGGCACACACACATAAGAATCTTACAAATCTAGTGCTTTATAAAATCTCAGGAGAGGAAAAAGAGAACAATTGGGGTCAATTGGAACCTGTTCAGAGACTTTGTTAGCAGCCATTTCTTGTTGAATATCAGGTGGGAGTACAACGTGCTATGCTGTCCTCAGTGCTTCCAGATTGTTCCACTACAGCTTGTGTCTTAGCAGGCAGGAGCCTTGATCCCTGGGAGCCTTGACCCCGTATGGCAGCACAGGCATATTTTTAACTTAGAACTAAATCCATGTCATGCAGGGTCTGTGTGGAATTCAGATGACAATGTGCATCTTGATTTATGCTTTGACATATTCATGTTCTTGTCTTCTGTGTGAAACTGGAGCCGTAAAGAACGGCAAAGAAGAATCCCAGCAGGAAAGGAAGGCATAAAGCAATCCTTGAGATTGATCAGATTTGCTTTTCCTAAGTTTTTGGGTAAAGGGTGTTACTTTTCCTAGAGTTTCAAAACCAATAGACCTGCCCAGGCCCCTGTTGACCTTGGAGCCTCCTTGTCCAGTCCAGTATGTTTGAGTGTCAATCCTCAGTTTGCACCGCCACAGCTGTCTGAAGGTTGTCTTCAGGATACCCCACTTTTCCCTGCTCTGTGCATGCAAATTGAGCTCCCCATGAGCGCATGAGTTACAAAGGTTGCAGTGACCATGCTGTAGCCATTCGGGTTTCAGGCTGCCACTGTAGCCACTATTGCAGCCTCCCCTACTTTTACTGCTGCCTCCTTTTTGGCTGCTCACCCTCATCCCTTGCCTGTCAATGCCCAATAGGTCCTCAAGGAGAACCCCTCCACCCATGTACCAAATGTACCCTGGACTTCCAGTGACTCCTGGTGGTCAATAGGACCTACATGACCACAAGAAGAGCCTGACTATAAATGTTACACACAGACATGAAGAACTAGCATGATGGCTTGACCTTCAAAGCCTCTGAAAATGGAGGTTTGACACCATAAATTTTGATTCACTGTGAATTTTATATTTTCACACTGAACAATGTATAATTTCCTTGTGCTTCCTTTATTAGATTTTGTCTTACATTTTCTAAAGCATTATTCTAGCACAGGATGATACATGTCTCTGGTGAAGGCACCATCAGACGCAAGAGGAAAAGGACGTGGTACATAGAGTATGCCTCTTTTCCAGAAGTGTCCGCCGTGGTAAGAAGAGCAAATTTTAGGACAATGGGCACAGAGGCTTCCTCCTACTCTAAAGCATGGCTCACGTGTGGAGAGAATTTCAGAACACCTCTGAAACTTTGCCAATAGTTGCCTAAAGTCAGTTATTACCAAACAGGATATTGAATTAGCTCCATGACCAAAGAAAGAAACAACCACATCTAGCACATTGAGCTCACAAGTATAGTATGGTGTTCCAGTGAAATGATCACTCAAATGAAGATAGGACACTGTCTAAAATATAGAGAAATAATGGGAATGGCACTGGAATAGGCAGGAATACTTTGTGTGCAAAAGAGGGGGACAATGGAGATTAATTACAGTTGATTGACTGGGAAATTGGCAGTGATAGAGAAGAAGCTAGTAAAGCCAATGAATGTAAAGGTGGAGAGTGTGCCATGGAAATCCCAGATGGTGCTTCTTGTGCAAGTAGTTATTCTTTGGCAAGTGATGATAGGATACCTGAGCCTCATAAGGGAAAACCTGGCTTTATTGCCTTGCTGGACTGAAAGTGAATAAATGCCCCTGCCTCAGTTTCCTGAGTTCTGGGATTACAGTCATGCACTACCACATTTCTGTTTGAAACATTTAACTTTCATGCTTGATCATTTGTTTTTCACCTTTGATTTTGACAGTCTTACATCTACATTTCTGGACCTTGGCATGAACATGTGTTGGTTAAGATATAAGGAAAGAATAGTAAATCCAACAGCTTCCCATACTGAAACACCTACCTTGGGTACCTTTCAACTCACTGTGCTCATCTGACCTGTGTGGAGACAGTCCATTCTGCTCTGCTTCTTGAGAGGACTGCCAGATTCTCAGCTGTGTACTAGAGGAACACAGAGGTGAGGGATTTAAGATGGCAATGTGAACAAAGAAGTTTACTTCACTGAAACTTCTGTCATTTGCCTTATTTTTGCTTGTCATTTTACCTTGCTCAGAGTTTACATTCTTTTTATGGTATGATGAAAAAATAACATTTATTTTCCTCAGCATTTAAGTTTCTTGTTTGTTTGCATTGAGACAAACTTCTGAGAAAGAACAACTAACCTCATGCAAATATCCAGAAATGGATGTTTTTGTTTTCATATTCCCTTGTAAGAAAATAATTCTTGGTCTGGAAAGTCAGGAAATAGAAATAGATTAAAATTTTAAACAAGACACGTTTATTTGTGCTGACAGTAGGCTTTGGATTTTTAGTTGCTAAAATGTGTGTGACTATGTTCAATCTGGTCCACTCATATGAGAGCATGCTTCTTTACTAAGTTATTGACAACTGACAAACTTTTGAAGTTTTTATTTTCTTGTCAGACCATTAAACATTTCTTCAGAGAACATGAAAGTCATACTATTTTCCTCTTCATAGAGTCCACTGTGCTTCAGGTAATTCAGCTATAACCCTTAGCACAAAATCCAGTGTACTGGCTTCTGAATTTATTGGAGCAGCCTAGCTGCCACAAATAAGGGAAACTATGCAGCCTGTGTTCTCTGGGTCTGGATTACTTCCCTTAATGAAATGCTTTCCCAGTCTTTCCATTTAGTTACAAATTTTAGTCTATCGTGCTCTGAGACGGATGACTGGAATTTCTGTGTGTGTGTGTGTGTTTATACATACATTCACACACACACACACACACACACACACACACACACACACACACACACACACACACACACACACATATATATATATATGTATGTAAACATATACATATGTACCATATTAGAGGGTTATCTGGGTATTGGAAAGTGAGAGACATGAGTCTTATCACCCTGTCCATGGGCATTGACATGAGCTCTTGGGGCATGAGTCCTGGGTCTTGTTACTCTTTTGCATGGCCTGACGTGGCAACTGTTGCTCAGCTATAAGGCATAGAAAGAGGATGTTTTTCTCCAACTTGAAGCTAGATATTGAGATCAGCTATCTCTAACCACATGTCTTCTAATGTAGTAATCCAACTAAAGATCCAAAGAAACTATTTTATTTTATTTTATGTTGTTTTGTTTTATAGTCCTGGGTCCCTAACTCTCACCAGTTCACTGTCCCTGAACTCCTTTTTGCTCAAGGCAAGGACTCTACCACTTGAGCCAAAGTGCCACTTCTAACTTTTGGGGGGATTAAGTGGAGATAATAATCTCATGGATGTTTCTGCCTGTGTAGGCTTCAAATAGCAATCAACAGATTTCAGCCTCCTGAGTACATAGGTTCATAGGCCTGAGCGACTGGTGCATAGCTAGAAACTAAATAATGAAAATATCCATTATCTACTACCTCCCATCTTTGGAAATATGTTCTAGCATGTTCTGATCAGATCAATGTTAAACTACTAGTCACTAAGAAAATAATTCTTAACATACTCATTACTACAAATCAAAAGAAATAATTGAGCTAAGCTCCCTAATATGACATGACACTGTATAACTCTTACACATAATCCCCTCAATTTATCTCATTCTTGGATCTTCAAACCACCTTCTAATAAGTATGAAAATTTGTATGTGTAAAAGTAAGTGCATGATTCTGACACATTGAAAAGAAAGATAATAAATATTTTCCTATGAAAAGAAAATAGAAACTAGGGTTGGGAATGTGGTTTAGTAATAGAGTACTTGCCTATCATGCATAAAGCCCTGGGTTTGATTCCTCAGTACTACATCAAAGCCAGAAGTGGTGCTGTGGCTCAAGTGTTAGAGCAATAGCCTTGAGCAATAGAAGCTCAAGAACACTGCCCATTCACTGAGGTCAAGCTCCTGGACTGGCAAAAACAAACAGGACTGGGATAAAATAGGAACTATTAATCATTTTTTATTAGTATTGTGAAAATACCATACAGATGGGTTACAATTACATAGGCAAGATAATGAGTACATTTCTTATCAAGCATGGTTGCCTCCTCCTTTGTTTCCCCATAACATCCATTCCAATCTCAACCCCGCCAAGGCCACACACCCCTACCACCACCTCCACACCCCTCACCCCCCACCTCGCCTAAGTTGTAAAATTCGTTTTTCAACATAAGTTTTTGTACATCTCATTGTTGTAATGGGTCCACCTGTAACCCCATTTAAACAGTTTGTTTATTCCCTTCCTCTCCACAAATTATATCAATATCAAATAGAGTGAAAGCAGGGCTTATAGCCTGGGGAAGGTACATACAAAGCAAAAAAGAAATCAACTTATAAATATGTTGGAAACAATCGCAAGAAAAAAAAAAACATTTGAATCGTTATCTTGGGGTTCATTTCACCTAGCATCAACTTGTCTGACAGTTTCTGCTTGTCTCAGACATATAATAGTTATTACAAATAAGGGAAACCATGGGACCTATATTTCTTTGCCTGGCTTACTTCACTTAATATAAAGTTTTCCAATTCTTTCCATTTCCTAAAAAATGGGACAATGTCATTCTTTCTGATGGAGGCATATAATTCCATTATTTATATATATATATATATATATATATATATATATATATATATATATATAATATATGTTATGTACATCACATTTTCTTGATCATTCACATACTGAGGGGCATCTGGGTTGGTTCCATATTTTAGCTATGGTAAATAAGGCTGCAATAAACATAGTTGTGCTGGAAGCTTTAGTATGATCTTGTTTGTGATCATTTGGGTAAATGCCCAAAAGTGGCATTACTGGGTCATAAGGGAGCTCTATGTGTTGTCGTTTGAGGAAACACCATACTACTTTCCAAAGTGGTTGAACAAGTTAACACTCTCATCAACGATGCCATAGGGTTCCCTCTGTCCACATCTCCTCTATCGTCTGTGGTTATTAAGTTCTTGATTCTAGCTATTCTAACTGGGATGAGGTAGTATCTCAATATAGTTTTGACTTGCATTACTTTTATGGAGCATTTCTTCATGTGTCAATTGGCCATCTTTCTTTCCTCTTCAGAGAAGTTTCTCTTTAAGTCTTTAGCCCACTTATCTATTGGGCAGTTGTTTCTTTGAAGATTTGTTGTTGGGGGATTTAAATTTTTGTGTTCCAGATATCTTTAGGATATGAGACCCTTGTCCTTTGTATGGCTAGTGAAGGTCTTGTCCCAATCCGGGGGCTTTCTATTGATCTTGCTAGCTATGTCTTTTGCCATGTAGAAGCTCTGCAATTTAAAGCAATGCCATTTGTCCAACCTTTCTTTGATTTGTTGTGTTTCTGGGTCTCTATTAAGAAAATCTGGACCAGTGCCAAGCAGACCTAGGGTTTCTTCTATTCCATACTGTAATGTTTTCAGACTGTCTGCTTTAACTCCGAGGTCTTTGATCCATTTGGAGTTGATTTTGTTGCAGGGTGATATATATGGATCTAGTTTTAGTTTTCTACAGTAGTTAAGCAATTTTGCCGTCACCCTTTATTGAAGAGACTGTCTTATTTCTATTCTATTTTTTAGCTCCCTTATCGAAGATAACATGGATATAGGTCTGTAGGTTCATTTCTGGTTATTCAATTTTATTCCATTGTTCCTGAGGTCTGTTTTTGTGCCAGTACCAAGCTGTTTTGATTACTATGGCTTTGTAGTAGAGTTATTGATATTTTTCCATCACTGTTCTTCCTGTTAAGGATCATTTTTTCTATTCGGGCACTTTTATTGTTTCATATGAATTTTTATATTGCCTCTTCTATTTCCTTGAAGAATGAGATTGGAATATTGATAGTTATCACATTAAATTAGTAGATAGCCTTGGGAAGTATTTCCATTTTCACAATGTTGATCTTTCCAATCCAGGAGCATGGGAGTTTTTGCCACTTCCTAAGTTCTCTTTTGATTTCCTCCTTCAGGTTTTTAAAGTTTTCATCATAGAGATCCTTCACTTCTTTGGTTAAGTTAATTCCTAGGTATTTTAATTTTTTGTGGGGCTATTTGAGATGGAGTTGCTTTCAGCCACACTTTTCTCATTGTTGGCATACAGAAAAGCCATTTTTTATGGTTAATTTTATACCCTGCTACTTTACCAAAGTTTTTCAATCACCTAAGTAATTTGGGAGTTGGGTCTGTGGGATTCTTTATATACAACATCATGTCATCAGCAATAAGGGAGAATTTTACTTCTTCTTTCCCTATTTGGATCCCCTTTAGGTTTTCATGTTATCTTATTGCTGTAGCGAGGCATTCTAATACTAGATTGAAGAAAAGTGGAGAGAGTGGACATTCTTGTGTCATTCCTGAGTTTAAAGGATATGGCTTTAGTTTTTCACCATTGACTGTAATGCTGGCTGTAGGCTTGTCATATACAGCCTTTATGGTATTGAAGAATGTTCCATGCATTCCTAATTTTTCCAGAACCTTCATCATAAAGGGGTGTTGGATCTTGTCAAATGCTTTTTCTGCATCTATTGAGACAATCTTTGCTCTTGTTGATGAAATGAATTATGTTAATCGATTTGCGTATATTGAACCAACTTTGCATCCCTGAAAATAATCCTGTTTGATCGTTGTGTATGATGTTTTGGATGAATTGTTGAGGTCGATTGGCCAAAATTTTGTTGAGACATTTTGCATCAATGTTCATCAAAGTAATGGCTCTATATTTCTCTTTTTTGATGAGTTCCTGTCTGGTTTGGGGATGAGTTATGATGGTTTCATAGAATAAGTTTGGTAGTGAACTTACTCTTTCAATTTCATTGAAGATTTAGAGGAGTATTGGTTTGAGCTCTGCTTTGAAAGCCTTGTAGAATTCTGCTGTAAAAAACATCTAGTCCTGGGATTTCTTAGATGGGAAGTCTGTTATTGTTGTTTCTATTTCAATGCTTGATATTGACCTGTTAAGCTGGTTTAGCTCATCTTGGTTTAGTTTCGTCATGGCAATATTTACCAGGAAAAGGTTCATTTCTGCCAAGTTCTCAAACATATTAGCATAAAGTTTTGAGCAGTATTCCCTTATAATCTTCTGACTCTTGGTTGTTTCTGTAGTGATGTTTCCATTCTCATTTCTGAGTTTATTTATTTGGGTGTGTTCTCTTCTTTTTCTGATAAGATTTGTTAAGGGTCTGTCAATTTTGTTAATTTTTTCAAAGAACCTTCTCATTTTGTTGATTCTTCCTTTTTTTAATTCTAATTCATTTAATTCTGATTTACTTTTAATTATTTCTTTCTGTCTACTGGAAATGGGATTTATCTTGCTGCTCTTTTTCAAGGAGGTTCAGCTGTCTCATTAAATTGTTGGTTTCAGATCTCTCTAAGTTTTTGATGTAAGAACTCAGAGCTATAAACTTGGCCTCTGAGTCCTGCTTCCCAGAGGAGCAGATAATTTCTGTGCTCATTTTTTTGAATATCTTGAACATTTGAACTTTGTTTCTAAGGTCTTCAATTACCTACTGGTGATCCAAAAGTGTGTTGTTCAGCCTACATGAGTTACTGTACTTTCTTTGGTGGCTTTTGGTGTTGAGTTCTTATTTTATTCCCTTGTGGACTGAGAAAATGCAAAATATGAATTCAATGTTTCTGAATTTTGACAAGTTTGATTCGTGACCTAAAATGTGATGTATTTTGGAAACTGTTCCATGTGCTGCTGAGAAAAAAGTGTACTCTGATGCTGCTGGATGAAATATTCGCTAGATGTCTGCTAAATCAGTTTATCTATGCAGCTGTTTAGATTGGCAGTTTTTCTGTTTAGTTTTTTGCTGACATGATCTATGTAGTGTGGATAGTGGTGTATATAATTCCCCAACAATTAATGTCTTTGGATCTATGTGAGATTTAAAGTTATATTTCTTGGATAAATTTGGGTGCTCTATTGTTTGGCAAATAAATATTTAGAATTGTAATATCCTCCTGAAGGAGAGATCCCTTAATTACTATGTAGCAACCTTCTTTATCTCTTCTCACTAATTTTAATTTGAAGTCTATTTTATTTGATATTAGGATTGCTACTCCTGCCTGTTTATGGTGGTCATTTCCTTGGTAGATTTTGTTCAAGCCTTTCACATTCACGATGTGTTTGTTTTTATGGGCAAGGTATGACTACTGAAGACAGAAGATAGAAGAATCTTACTTTTTAATCCAACTAGAGACTCTATGTCTCTTAATTGGAGAGTTAAGTCCATTAATGTTGAGAGATAAAACTGAAAGGAATTTGGGAGTTACTGCCATTTTATCCACCTCATTGGGGGCTATGCCAATTGGATTCTTCCTATGGTTCTTGGATTCTGTTTGGGTTTGGTTTCTTGGCCTTTATTGTGGTCTTGTTGGTTTTCTATGTGTAGGACATCTTTAAGAATATTTTGTAGGGCTGGTTTGGTGGAGATATATTGTTTCAGTATTTCTTTGCTATCGAAGATTTTTATTTGACCTTCGGTTATGAAGGAGAGTTTACCTGGGTACAGTATTCTCCGTTCATCGTTGTTTTTCTTTATGGCATGGCATACATCATTCCAGGCTCTTCTTGCTATAATTGTCTCTGCTGAGAAATCTGAGGTGATTCTAATTGGATTGCCCTTATAGGTGATTGAACTTTTCTCCTCCACATATTTAAGAATCTTTTCCTTAGTCTGAATTTATCCTGTGTGGATTGTAATGTGATGATGGGATGTCCTGTTCTCGTCTGCTCTATTTAGGGTTCTAAAATCTTCTTGTATCTGAATAGGTATTTTTTTTCTTTGCATGTTTGGGAAGTTCTCTGCTAGGATCCTGTAAAAAAATTTCCTAAACCATTAACTTCTGTCTCTTGGTGCTCCTCTACACCCATTATCCTCAGATTAGGCCTTCTGATAGTGTCTTCCAAGTGTTGAATAAATCTATCATATTTCTTGGATTTGTCTTGGATGGTTGTATGTTCTTTTCTATAATATCTATGCTGTCTTCAATGCCCGAGATTCAATCTTCTGCATGGTCTATCCTACTGTCGAGTCTTTCTACTTTGTTTTTTATCTGTTCCTTTTAATTGGTCAGCTTTAGTGGCTTCAAATTCTTTGTTGGAGCTTTGTTTTAGATCTTGTATGAACTTCTATACTTCCTTAATTTGGTGTTCAGTGTTTATTCGCAAATCATTTAGTTGATTGGTTATGGTTTCCTTGGAAGCCCATTCCTTCTGCTGGGCTCCATTCATGCTGTGGTCTCCCTGAATTCTTTCAGCTGTCTGTTAATGGATTCCATGAATGTCTCTAGTAATCTTTGTCTATTCGCATCCCCCTCTCCCAATTCTTGTATTACTCTTTGATTAGCTTCCTCACATTCATGCAAATCCTGTAGTTCTCTTTAATTGTTCTCAGACTGCTCATTCAATTTCTTTCTTTCTCTTTGATTGTTCTCAGCTTGCTTACACAATTCCTTTATTTCACTTTGAGTGTTCTCAACCTGCTCACGCAATTCCAGTATTAAGCTTAGAGTAGCTTCCTCATGCCCATGAGCTGTTTTGATCTTTGGTTTACCTCCTCTCTCTTCCTATCACGCTCATACTGAGTCCTTTGCAGGTTTTCAATCTTTTCATTCACCATGTTTACCAGTAGTGTTTGTAGAGCTTTTTGGGAACTCTCCTCTGGATTATTCATTATCTGATCTGTCACCTGATTATTTGAGCGGGAGTTGAGATACCCGGAATTGCCATTTTTCTTTTGTTTTTCTGGCTTGTTCTTCCCATTTGGTATGAAAGTAATGCCAGTTTTGTACTAGAACACCATTTTAAGACAAGCATCATCCAAAGTCCTGTAATTGCACAGTCAAAAACATGCAGATACAATCTAGTTCAACAGATACAGTCTATTCAACATCAACAATTACGTATTATTGGGCTAAGAACAGCAAAGAAGAATTTTACAAACCTGAAATTATTAGGTTTAGGGAGAAGGGTAGGAACATCTCTAGCTGCTTTACTAGCTTTGACCTATTCCTTCATTGTACAAGAAAGTGTGATTCAAATAATTTCAATCATATCTGTTACTAGAATTATCAATGATTTAGATTATTGTCTGTAATTTGGTCAAAGCTATGTCTCTTTATGTAGGCTACTAAAAATGTATTTACTAATTTCAAGTAAATACATAAATTCTACATCCATCTTTTTAAAAATAAAATTTTGATTGTTCTGTAAATTGATCAGAGCATGGATTTTGTGGCTAGCTAGGTCAGTGCACATCTGTCTCTCAATTCTCTCTCTTTCATGGTTCTCAGAGATAATATGATTGTTCCATAATTATCCTAATTTATTCTGCTTTTCTACTTTTGGTTTCATCATTTCACTTTTTGCTCTGCCATTTCCCAAATCATTTATATAGAAGGCATTATTTCCTATTTTCTCATTCCTAGAATAAGCTGCACATGAAGAAATCATTGGTCCTCATTTTCAGTCTGTGCCTTTGAATACGAAGGAGCATCTTTCCTCTGCACTCCATCAATTCCCTACTCTCCAGTTAGAATAATTTCGAATAGTAAAATTTGAAAAAGAGAAAATGAATCGTGGTGAAAAAAACATATGCAGAAAATTCACCAGATATTTCTGACCAGTTCAACCAATGTGAACTATTAGGGAAATACATGGACACCTCATTCACACCGGCACTCAAAGTCTCTGGTTAGGCAATTCTTAGGAAGATGAGGAATAAGATGAAAAAGTAAGGAATGGTATCAATTGCAAGAAAAAAATGGAGAAGGATCCAAGCAAATTTCTTCATTGGACTGTAGCAAATATTCGGCTTACTACAGTGCAGAGACTACTTTCCAAAAAGGCCACTCATGTGAATATTAGGGATGATGATGAGTGTACCCCTCTTTATCTGGAAGCCTACAGTGGACACTTAGACATTGTCCATGAGTTGGTGGCTCAAGCGGCACATGCTATAACTGTAGATGGCTGGACACTCCTGCACAGTGCATATATGTAGAATAATACCAGAGTGGCTTCTTTCTGACTTCATCATGATACAGATACCAATGCCCAAACTAAAGGCCTCTTGACCCCCTTATATCTTGCTGCTGATAATTGAGATAGCAAAAATATGCTGGGTCTCCTTCTGAGAAACATTATATAAAACCAGGCCTGAAGTACAATTTAGATTTGATTTAGTACAATTTAGATTTGCGTTTGATATTGCCAAAAGGATAAGTATGTATCACTACCTCTATGAAGTTGTGGAAGGCTGTACAAATTGTTCTCCTAAGTCCTAATGGTTGAGTTAAGTTTCTTAAATTTCAAAAATGCACGTCCATCCTTTTTGTCCATACAAAATATTTTCACAATCCAAATAAGAGCAATAACTTTTTTTTGTCTGTCATGGGTCTTGAACTTTGAGCCTGGGCGCTATCCCTGTGCTCAGCTCAAGGTGAGCACTCTACCGCGTAGGCCACAGCTCCACTTCCAGTTTTCTAGTAGTTTATTGAAGATAAGAATCTCACAGTCTTTCCTTCCGAGGCTGGCTTTGAACCGTGATCCTCAGATCTCAGCCAACTGAGTAGCTAGGATTACAGGTGTGAGCCACCAGCTCCTGGCAACACAAATATCTTACTGGAAAAATTCATGGATTCAGCGGAATTCTTCCAACTGAATTGCCTGTATTGGATGGCAAATTTTATAGAAGCGTTTTTGTATACATGTATGATTCCTGCAGTGTTTGTGATTTTTTAATCAGAAATAGTTTTAGTTTATCTGTTGAAATGAGTAGTACAGAAACTAAAGTATTTCTCTTGCTTTTCTGAAAAAGTATATATTAAAATATCCTATATTCTATGTTTGTATAATGTTCATAATTTATTTTATTCTCTCCTAGATATACTTGAATTTTACATTATTTAAAATATATAGCTTCAATAATGTGTCCTTTCAGATTGCATTCCATATAGAAACAGCTTAAGATTCCTTTTTTCCCTAGGTCCTAATATTATTTTCTCTGGGATAAAATGACAATGTTGTCTAATTTCAAAAGTTTTGTAAAGTTTATGCTATGTAAACGCCTTTCTTTCTAAGGTGAAGATTTAATACACTGATGTCAAACTAAATTTAATTATATGAATTACATGTATTGTTACACTTGTAATTTTGTAATCCACTTTTTTATAACTGTTTTTCATTTCTTGCATCTGAAGAAAGAAAAATATGGAATACTTCACAAACTTTCATATCATCCTTGTGCAAGTGCCATGTTAATCTCTGTATTGTAATTTGTGTATACATACTCCTGAAGCATGTAGTATCCTCTAAATTTAAGTAGTTAATGATGCAATCTTTACACAGGCCTATATCTATGAGTGCCTACTTATAACAAGGAAACCTTATTGTTCCTAACAATGCTATTGATCTTGTTTCCCTAAAATTCTGTGAATAGTGGGAAAAAATTATATTGTTCAGTCGATTGATCACATTTGAAAATTTTTTTGTCGATGACTATTTTAAATCTTTTTCACTTGGAATTTGATAGTACTTTCAATTATTTATAGCTACGTCCAAAAGTGCTGGCTTTTTCAAGTACTTATTTATCCAACTGAATTAGCTTTGTGGTGCTAATGGATTCAAAGTAAGCCTTGCTTAAGAGCTACTTCTAAACTCCTGCAGCTGACATTATGACAAATGAGGTCTAACTGGCACAAATGACTACCTAACCTTCACCCTTCTTCCATGTAGGAAAAGACTAACCAGACTATGTTAGTCTGACAGCATAGATTGTCGTACTTGAACAAAACTAATCATAGTTTTAAGGGATCGTAGAGAGATGAACAGTTCAGATAGAACTGTTCAGACTAGAAGGTATTTTATCAAAATACAATTGGTTATTATACCTACCATTTCAAAAGTACCTAAAGCCAAGAAGGTGAAAAAAATGTTGATATGCATGATAACTTAATGTCCTGGCCCGTCTACCATCCAACCAGGCAGGAACTTACACTACTCCCTTTCTATCACTAATTATTCTCATAGTCGCAGGAGAAGTCCATATGTTTCTCCTCGTTATTAGGCCTTAAATTGGTAATGTTTTAATCACAGTGTTTCCTCTTGCCTCCAGGCTGTAAATCTACAAATGGTAAAGCTTTAGGTCTAACTCTATCAAACACTTATGTAGAGATAATTTAATAATACTTTAAAACAGAGTTGCCTTTGATGCAGTAACCACAACTGAACAATGCAAAACATGTGACTTTTTATTATATTATATATAGTTATATATTTTATATTTATATGTGCTGATTTTGTATTTCACACAGTGAAACTTACTAAAATTAAATGGTAATTTGACAAATAAATTGATATTTATTTATTCAGTAAATAGAATTTGAATATACATAATTAGGTTTAAAATATATATTAGAATATAAAAAGTATCAATGCAAGGTCTTTGGTATAAACTTGTGATACACTGTAACTGTTCTTGGTCTTCTGAATTCACATGGCAAAAAATGTTGTTTTCCTCTAATCTATAAGGTATTTTACTCTGATGCTCTGTTTATTGTTTTAACTAACTGGTCCCAAAATGTTTTTCTCTATATTTCTGAAGCATTCCAACTGACTATGCCCAAATTTGCTGATAAGATGTCTAAAAATATTATTCTTCTGCAGGTCCCATGGGTCACAGGATCCCAGTTCCCAGTTACCTGTATCATCACATAACAGGGGCAAGACTTCTCACCAAGGACCATGCAACATGCCAACACAAAGTAATTGAAGAACCATCTCAATTTCTCATTTCTTATATTTCAGGGCCCCAATTCCTTGAGATGCAAGAATTAGCAGTAAGTAATTACGAAATGGAAAGCAACTTAAAATGAAGGATGAGCTCACAAAATGTGAGAGAAAGTACTATAATTCAAACATTCATCTTACAGATGAACAGCCCATATGAGTGAACAAGTTCACAAAGTGCCATAAAATTATTTTTTATTCCCCTCCCCTATGATTAATGAAAGATTTTAGTCCAGTATAAGTGGGCCAAAAAATAGTTCCTGAAAGGATAGATCCATAATTGGTCTACCAAGTCCCGGAAAACTTGGCTTAGAGGTCAAATGTAATTCAGAAAAACAATGAGAAATCCTTAGTGCTTCAAAACACTGGGCCTTCAGTACAACATGGTTCTGCTGAATGAAAATGTCATTCTCAAACCAATGCTAATCTACATTTAATCTCATGAAAGTGTATTCCTTTTCAAATAAACTTTTTAAAATCACATTAGCCAAAATAACATTTGACAAGTAGTTGATACTTAGTGACATTACAAGTTTTTCAAGTGTAGGGAACAAGTTACAATAGAGTTGAATTATTTACCCAGCACTAATGCCAAACTCGTTCAACCATTCATTAAAGTGTAGAAATAGAACCACACACACAACTTGTGTTGTTCAGTAGGGGCCTTCCAGAAATGCATTAAATAGATCAGCCTCCCAAATTTCCAACCCAAACTTTAGCTAATAATGTAAATTTCATCATTTAATAAGGTACATTTTAAAAAGTCACGAATAGTAGCCTTATCATATGTTATTTTATGTTTTCGCTATCTGTCTAAAATATTAAGAAATGTTATTTTATGCTTACCCTATCTCTCTAACATAGTAAGAAATATGACTTTAAGCCTTGAATATGGGTACTCATCAGAGATATGCCAAAAATAAAATCTGTCTTCTATTTCTATCATATTCCTCTATAAGAATAAATTTTAGTTTTCTTCTTTTTCGAAAACTTACAGGTAGTATAAAATATTATCCCATGTAAAATAAAACAATCACACCATTGTGCAAAGCCATTTTTAAAAATTGGTAGTTAGGAATACATTCTAAGCCATTTTTAACGTTCTTTTTGACTAAAGATTACTCTCCCAAGTGGATGAAATAAAATCATGTTTAGGTGCTTCATGTCTCCACTCTTGCAAATTGTTACTGCAGATGAATGAATTATGGAAATACAAGCTGACAACAGTTCAAGCATATGCAGGATTGAAACTCCATGGAATGTATATAAACCTTTCAAAGTATTAACAGATAGTTTAACAGAATGACTATCCGGAATTTGAAATCAGAGAGGAATTATAGTAAAGGCATAGAATGAATTAAAAATGAACAAGGGGCAAGTACAGCTAGAATACTCAATGTACACACGTGATAAAGGAAGTGGTAAATTGAAACTAAATCTTGGAGAAAGGGTTGCTTGAGAATGATGGAAGGAGTGACTCTGATCTAGCAGTATAGGACAATTAGATGGACATGTTTAATTGTAACATACTTGCACAACCTTTTCAAATTCAGTTAAAAAAACAAAAAAAACAAAAACAAACAAAAATCACAACCAAACAGCAGTCTCTAGGGAGTATGAATATGACCTCTCAAAATTTTAGGCAGTTAATGAAGGGCAGTCTTGGGAAAAGCAAACAAAGCTATTCAAAGAGGGAAGTTTGGGATAGGGGAGAATTTTTAACAGATTTAAATAGATTGTCTAAGGTTATGAATCACCTATATCTGCTGCAAATAGTATTTTTCTTCTAGGAGTTCTCTGTCTGAACTGGATAATCCAGTCCTGATACACATTTGAAAGCTTGTGAAGATAGAATGGAAGAAACAAGAACAAGAACCCAATACTCCACTGGAGAGAAAAAAATCCTCTATCATTTCTCTAATCTCTCTTCACTACCCTTTCTTCATACTTTTAAGTCAATTGATTTTGAATTATATTTCTCCTTGTTTCTTCTGGCAAAATAATTGGTCAAAGTAATTCATTAAATATTATTTGCCATTATTTTCAAGGAAATCGAAGTGTCAATCCAAAAATTCATATGGAACAATAAAAGACCCCGAATAGCAAAAATGATACTCAACAGAAAGAACAGTGCTGGATGACTATTAATGCCAAATTTCGAACTCTCCTATAAAGCCATAGTAATCAAAACAGCTTGTTACTGGCACAAGAACAGTCCTCAGGACCAATGGAATGGAATTGAAAACCCAGAAATGAACCTACAGACCTATAGCCATCTAATCTTCGATAAGGGAGCTAAAAAAAATAGAATAGAAGAAAGACAGGCTCTTCAGTAAATGGTGCTGGCAAAATTGGTTAACTACTTGTAGAAAACTAAAGCTAGATCTTTATATATCACCCTGCACCAGAATCAACTCCAAATTGATCAAAGACCTCGGAGTCAAATCAGACACTGAAAACATTACAGGATGGAATAGGAGAAACCCTAGAACTCCTTGGCACAGGCCCAAATTTTCTTAATCGAGACCCAGAAACACAACAAATCAAAGAAAGGTTGGACACATGGGATTGCATGAAATTGCAGTTTTCTGCATGGCAAAAGACATCTCTAGAAAGATCAAGAGAAAGCCAACAGATTGGGAGAAGATTTTCACTAGCCCATACAACAGAAAAGGGTCTCATATCTAAAATATACCTGGAATTCAAAAAAATAAATAAATCCCCCAACAACAAATCCTCAAAGAAACAAATGCCCAATAAATAAGTGGGCTAAAAACTTAAAGAGAAACTTCTCTGAAGAGGAAAGAAGGATGGCCAATAGACACATGAAGAAATGCTAAAATTCCCTAGCCATAAAAGAAATGTAAATCAAAACAACATTGAGATACCACCTCACCCCAGTTAGAATGACAAAAATCAAGAACTCTAATAACAACAGATGCTGGAGGGGATGTGGACAGAAGGGAACCTTACTGCATTGTTGTTGGGAGTGTGAACTTGTTCAACCACTTTGGAAAGTAGTATGGAGGTTCCTCAAAAGACTGTACATAGAGCTCCCCTATGACCCAGCAATTCCACTTTGGGGCCTTTACCCAAATGTTCACAAACAAGACCACACTACAGCTACCAGCACGACTATGTTTATTACAGCTTTATTAACTATAGCTAAGATATGGAATCAACCCACATGCCCCTCAGTAGAGCAATGGATCAATAAAATGTGGTATATATACACAATGGAATTCTATGTCTCCATCAGAAAGAATGACATTGCCACATTTTTTAGGAAATGGAAAGACTTGGGAAAAATTATACTAAGTGAAGTAAGCCAGGCCCAAAGAAACATAGGTCCCATGGTTTCGGTTATTTGCAATAACAAGTATATGTCTGAGTCAAGCTGAAAAAATCAGATAAGTTGTTGTTATGGAAATGATCCCTAAGATATGTATTCAAATGTTTTTGTTTCCTTTCATGCAATTGTTTATAACACATTTATAAGATTATTTCTTGGTTGCTTTGTTTGTCCCTCCCCCACGGTATAACCTCTGTTTCACTGTATTTGATATGGGTATAATTTGTGGAGGGGAAGGGAAAAAACAAATTGTTTAAATAGGGATACCTGTGGACCCATTGCAACAATGAGATGTATAAGTCCTTATGTTGAAAACTTACTTCACAACTTTAGTGCGAGATGGGGGGTGCGGGGTAGGAGGATTGGGTGGGGGGCAGGGTAGAATGGGAAGAGATGGGAAGGGGAAACAAGTGAGGAGGGTACAATGCTGGATGAAAAACGTACTCATTATCTTGCCCATGTAATTGTAACCCCTCTGTACAGTATTTTCACAATAAAAAAAGAAAAATAAATACATAAATATTATTTGCAGTTTTCTTCTTTCATGCTGTTTAATTGGCCAAGCCTGTCCATTAAACTTCGGTCTTGAATTTGGTTGCCATGAAACAACATCTATGTTAATGAAGAGAAATCTAATGTAAAACTTTGTCTCCAGAAAATAGTCCAAGAAACTGTGGTCACAAATATTTGGCTATAATTTTTCTTTTTCTTTTACCTTGAAAGACTTATTGTGTCTAAAGTGCCCACAAAAATATGTACTCCATCATTTTTGGTTTCAATCAATTCTAACCTCAAAGATACATTTGGCTAAAATGATGCTTAGAGGAAACCGAAAATACTGCACTTTTATCTTTTCTCTTAAGACTTTCCTTAGATACATTCTCAGGAACAGTGAAGTTATTCTATGCAAAGTTATTTCAATAGATTTTTTTCTCTTGGTCTAGCATTTGTTCACCAAGATGTATGGAGGAGAATAGAGTTAAATCACCCATACCTTGGAAGACAGTGTTTGTTGCAAAATGACAATGCTTCTATGTCCTACTTCTATATCCGCCTCTTAGCTCTTGACTGATTTCCAATTAATCACAGCTTCTTGGCTTCAAGTCTAGTGAAGCTGAAGGACTATACGGTCTCTACCACTGCTACATCTTCATGATTTCTCTTTTAAAACTCTTTAAGTAGCCTCATTTGGATGTTGAATTTATTTTCATGTCTTCATTCAATCTATTCTGTATTGTAGTGAGCCAAATAGGCTCTGTAAAATCACTGTAGGTGCTAAAAATATTAACACAATTATATGAAAATGTTTTGGCCTTCCTTCACTACTGAAGACAATTCTCTTAACTAGGACTTCTAAGAACACTGTTTTCTTACCTTTTCCATTTGCTCAATTCTTTTCTGAACCCAAAACTTTTTGGCATATGTAATTAGAGAAGTCTTCACTATCTCTTGATAGAACGGATATTATTTATTGTCAGCCACTTAAAAATATGAAATCATTGGTTTGAAATATCCAATCAGATTTTTTTCTGTGTTTCAGTGCTTCACGTGCAACGACATTGTGGAAAGTGTTACAAACAGAAATGTGTAAACCCAACACCTTCTTTCATTGTAGAGGGCATTTTCTCTCTATATATTTTGACCCAAATTATCTTTTTCAGAGAATTAGTTTGATAATTAAAGGTAAATTCACAAATTTTGATGACTTAAGAAGTTTGAACAAACTGTACTGATGGATAATATATTTATAAGCAATTTAAATTTCATTACACTTCACTAAGTTGTCTCTGAAACACGTGTTACCTCATGTCCAATGGTGTCCTTGTGCTATTTCAATGAAGCCAGAAAACATTCATTTTATCTGGAGCAGCACCATAGATTGTTACTGGAAGTAAGTGGAAGTAACTGTTACTGGATGTGGAAACTGATCCCAGGAGAGGAATTGAACATAGGAATGAAAAAGTTCAGGTTAACTTTTGCTTTCCTTTTTACTGTACAAGAAAAGAATCCAAGGCTTGAAGGAAACTCTGTCCCTGACTTTTCTGAGTGTATTCTTTACTCATATAAAACTTGTCTGTAAACTTCTGGTTGAGAGTATTACAAAAGAAAACAATATGGCATTTGAAGGCCAGCATAGAACAAAAGGAAATAACTTTGTTTTAAAAGTATTCTACTGCAAAGAAACAAAGATATGGAGGTTTTAAAGTGTCTTATGGATGGATGTTTCACCCCTGAGATTATTCTTTTTTTGCAGGAGTCAGTTATCAATTCCTTTAGTTTGGTCCTGAGTTTTCCATAGCAATAAGGATTCCAAAAAAGCAGGATACGGTTGAGTATGGTCAGCAAAAACAGCCTCTTCTCAAATCACTACTCCTTTAGGGAAAGTCCCAAAGAAATACCCATGGTTTGTTTTCTTTGCTTGTTTGTTTATTTTGTGCTGGTTCTGGGGCTGGAACTCAGAGGTTGGACCCTGTGCCTGAACAGTTGTCTTTCTTTCCCACCTGCCTCCAAAGCTAGTACTCTATTGCTTGAGTCAAAACTCCACTTCTGGCTTTTTTGGTGTTTAATTACAGATAAGAGTTTGAAAGACTCTCCTGACTGGGTTGGCTTTGAACTAAGACAGTAAGAAAGCTAAATGATATCAATTGTATGGACTTCTCGTTTGAACCAAGAAATATTAGATGAAGTTCATTATAAAGCTAATTAATATTTGACAATTTTTGAAGTGAATATGTTCAGCGAATTAGCCATAACTTAAATAAGTCAGCAAGAGTAGGTGCACTGAATCATTTGGAAAGATTACTATTGACTTCATCATTCCTTTGGGGGAAACTTAAAGCCATATTTGCACTTTTTGTTGGTTGTGGCGAATGAACACAGATCCTGGGCACTGTGGCTCAGCTCTTCAGCTCAAGTTGAGGGTTCTACCACTTTAGCTACAGCACCACTTCCAGGTTTCTGGTGGTTAATTAAAGATAAGTGTTTCATGGAATTTCCTGACCAAACTGGATTTGAACCACAATCCTCTGATCTCAACCTCCTGAGTAGCTAGGATTACAGGCAGGAGCCACCAGCACCAAGCTCATATTTGCATTTATGTGCAGTTAATGTCACTCTGTAGACAAAGAATGGAAATTTGAATCAAATGATGTGACATTGCAGCTTTTCAGAATAATTGACGTAGCAATAAATATGTCCTCCTTTTCCATTTTGTTACATTAACGACTCATGTGCTAAGGGAACCTTACCTTAGCATCCTCTTTCATCTTTGTAGGTGTATTTAGTATCAGGAAATGTTCATAGAGAAATGTAGAAAGACTGAGGTGTTTAGAAAGCAAAGGCGATCAGGTATGAAAGAACAGTATAGAAGGAGATACATTTATTACACAAAGATTAAGAATTTGTCTAAGAGATTTAGAATGCTAAAGGCAAAGAGGAATAAGCCTAGTTGATAACTAGCTCTTCAATAGCTAAAAATGGTTCCCTAGAACGGTTTCTGTTATACCATAGTTACTATCATTTATTTCTTCCATCTGGAGTTATTCCTTCTCTTCTGTCACAACTATTAATTAGCCTCTGCCTTTATGGTGCCATGACTGGCAAAAAAGTTTTCCAAATCTCACTTAGACTACCCTTCTCATTGTGATTAGTAATGAACCCACTCAAAAGCCTGGAATCTTTGAATTTCCAGAATTAACCTACAACTGACATCTAAGCACATTCCTGGCATTAATTGCCATGACCTAATGAACAAAACTTTTTTTTTTTCAACACAGTATCCTAACATAGGTAAAGAACATGAATTAGTGACTAATGTCAGGTATCAGTATGGAAGGAGCAATTATATTACAAGTATGGGTTCTTTATTTTGCATTTACTAACTAAATATTCATTTTTGTTGCTGTTGTTGTTTTGGCAATCCTGGGGCTTAAACTCAGGGCTTGGGAACTCTGCTTTTTTTTTTTTTCTTAAGGCTAACCCTCTACTACTTGAGACACAGGACCACTACCAGTCTTTCTTTATCAGTTTATGTGGTACTGAGGCATTAAACTCAGGGTTTCATGAATGCTACGCAACTACCATACCAATTACCATACAATGAAGCCACATTCCAAGAACCCTAAATGACTTTCTTAAGATGGCATTACATTTTCATTCCATAACTATGTATCATATTTTTAGCCAGAAATTTTTGCTAGAAAAGGGCAATGAACACAGTACTGAGTTTAGTAAGGCGAGATGGACAATGAATAACTGTCATGGTCTAGCTAGGGCAGAGAGGGACTTACTTCATGGAGCTGGTACAACGGACTGAGCGAGACAGCTGACCCACAGCCCACCTCCAGAATGAGAGGGCCACCTTGGTTACAACCACATGGGGATGCTGGGCCACCTCCTCTAGCACCCATTCAATCAGTTCCTGAGAGAGATAGCGAGAAAGAAAGAAATTCAGAATTACACTTAAGCCAGGTGCCGATTACTCAGGTCTATAATCCTAAGTACAATGGAGGCTGAGATATGAGGATCGTGGTTTATAGCCAGCCTGGGCAGGAACACCTGTGAGACTCTTATCTCCAAAGAAGCACCAGAAAACTGGAAGTGGCGCTGTGACTCAAATGGTAGAGTGCTAGCTTTGAGCTGAGCAGCTCGGGGAGCTGCCGCAGGCCCAGAGTTCAAGCCCCATGACTGAAAAAAAGTGGACTTCCCATCAAAAAAAGTGGACTGAATAGCACTCATTGTCTGAGGGAGTATGGCAGAGAAGTCAGGCTGAGCTTCCTATCAGCTGGGAGTAATGAGTACGTCACCAGGCTTCTCTGTGCCTCAGTTTCCCCAGCTTCAAAACTGAACAAATTGAAGGATCCTCTTCCTCATGAGGATAGGGTAATAAAGAAAGAGAGCCATGTTTTGATTCATACTCCCATACATGTCGCAACATTAATAACACACAGCATCTGAGATCTTTCCCGGTATCTTCCTGTCATATGCTCACAGAATTACCAAGAACTGTATATGACGGCCCCTCCTTTTATGGTTGACCCTGTTCCAGAGATCCCTCTGTATTAGTGTCCCATGAGGAGATTGAAGTGCAGTGGTTGAGGCCCAACCCAGAGCTTCACCTCTTATCAAGAATCAGCTACCGTGGACTGAGTTTGGGACAATCCATATAAACCAATGACTGAGCGTGGCACTACATGTCTACCATCCCAACTACAGAGGACCGGGCCTGGTGACTCATGCCTGTCACAGATAGGAGGACCATGATCCAGCCCAGCCTGAGCATATATTAAGTCTCCATCTCAGAAATGCCAAAGACAGAAAAGTTTGGCTAGCATGGTAGAAGACCTGATCAGCAAGCCTATGGCCTTGAGGTCAAACTTTAATATACCTGAAAGAACCAGAGTCCCAGCCAGAAGCTCATGCCTATAATCCTAGATACTCAGGAGGCTAAGATCTGAAGATCCCAGCTCAAGAGTTAAAGTAGGGCTGGCCTCCCCCATTAGAGTTCATCATGAGAAGACCCAGAGTCTGACCTATGCTTTTGTGCTCCATACTAGCAGGACTCATATCCTTACTAAGTGTTGGCCATGCTCTCTGTCCCTCTGGGAGGCAACCCCCTGTAGTCTGCACTCCAAGGTGCTTCAAGCTCCCACTGCCACCAACCAGGCCCAAGGGAGTACACAGCTCCAGGGTACACAGATCCCTCATTCTTGTAATTTAACAGTGCTGAGTCCCCTTCAAGCGTCTCACTCTTCCAGGCCCCCAGACCTCAGCTGTGAAGCCCATGCACACCCCAAAGATATCTGTACTTACCTATGGATGTTCAGTCCATTCATGTTTGGTGTGGTTATTCCTTGTACTTTTGTTTTATTCATTTATTTGCTGTTGATTTTACTGTGATGACACCCATTCCATTTATTACATTGATTACATCCTACCACATGGCATCTAAATTTGTAGATGTTTTCTCCATCATGCCTGACACCCAGACTCTCAGAGAAAAGGAAAAATCAGTTTCACACTTGGCTTCTTACTCCATGATCCAATTGTTGGTAGTGCTGGCATCTGAACTCAGGGCCTAGCAGGACCAATTGGCAAATAGTTCAAGGTGACCACACCAGCCTGTGAGCAACAAAGGAGTTAGGCCATTCCCAGGATCTGACATTGATCCCCAAGGTGGGTCACAATAGTCATAAATTCATAATTTAAACATAGGATATATATTTACATATACATATGGACAGCATCTTGCATTTGGTGTACTTCTTCTCCTTATTTTCTGCCTTAATGGAAGTATGGTGTATTTTACTGAGTAAGGTGACAGATATTACAGTGCTTACATGGATGACAATGTATTTAGATGTCTATAGGGTTTCCTATGCATTCTCCATTCTAACTTAGACCCAGGACTTTCACAGGATAGGAAAACAGGTGAATCGATGTGCTTCTCACATCAGGATTCATCTTTTGGCAGTGTTGGGATTTGAACTCATAACCTAGCAGGCCCAAATGGGGAAAGGGTCAAGGTGAGGACACAAGCCTTAGAGTAACGGAGATAGGCTGTTCCCAGGACCTGACATTGAGTCCCAGGGAGGGCCAGATAGTCATAAATTCATAATTTAAATGTAGGATCTATATTTACATACATGTGTAGACAGCATCTTGCATTCGGTGCACTTCTCCTTATTTTGTGTCTAATTCATGGAGTTATTTGTATTTTCCTGAGTATGGTGACAGGTATAACTGTGCTGACATGAATGATAACCTCTTCCAAAGGTTATAGGGTTGCCTATGCATTCTACATCCTAGTTGAGGCCGGGCACTTTCACAGGAGAGGAAAACATGTGCAATGACTGGCTTCTGAAAACAGAATGAATATTTTGTCAATGCTGAGATTTGAACTGAGGTCTGGGTAGCTCTGTTGCATTTTGGAAAAGGGAAAGCTCACCATCCTTGAAGATTAGAATGTCAGGCCTGGTCCAGGACCTGATTTGATGTCCCAGCACTGGACAAAATAACAAGCCCACCTTTTTTAAACATAAGATTTCTCTTTACCTACAGGTGTTCTATGCATCTTGCATTCTTTGTAGTTATTCTTTTTATTTTTGTGTCTTAGTCATGGATGTATTGTATATTTTATTGAGTATGGTGATAGATATAACTGTGCTGACATGGATGACAACCTATTCCCAAGGCTATAAAGTTGTCTCTATAGAATTGTCCATCCTTGCTGAGACCCAGGACTTTCACAAGACAGGAAAGCGGGTGGATCTATTGGCTTTTCACATCAAGGTGAATCCTTTGGCAGTGCTGGGATTTGAACTCAAGGCCTAGCAGGCCCAATTGGTGAATAGGTCACGGTGAACACACAGCCTGTGAGACACTAAGGTGCTAGGCCGTTCCCAGAAACTGAGATGAAGCCCTGGTGGAGGGCAAAATTGTCGTAAATTCATCATTTAAACATAGGTTCTATATTTCCATACATGGTTGGGCAGCATCTTGCATTCTGTGTAGTCATTCTCTTTATTTTGTGTCTTATTCATTGATATATTGTGTATTTTCTTGTGTATAGGATGACAGATATAACTGTTGTGACCTAAATGGCAACCTATTCCCATGAGGGTAGAGTTGCCTATGCATTCTCCATCCTAGCTGATACCAGGACTTGCACATCACAGGAAAACAGGTGCACCGACTGGCTTCGCACATCAAGGAGAATATTTTGGCAGTGCTGTTATTTGAACTCAAGGCCTAGCAAGCCCAATTGGAGAATGGGTCATGGTGAACACACAAACCTAGAGCCACTAAGGAGCTGGGCCGTTCCAAAGAACAGAGATTGAGCCCCAGGGAGTTCACAATAGTCCTGAATGGATCATTTAAACATGGGATATATATTCACATCTGTGTGTGGACTGCATTGCGCATTTAGTTTAATTATTCTATTTTGTATGCTATTCATGGATGTATTGTGTGTTTTATTGAGTATATGATGACAGGTATAACTGGGCTGACATGGATAACAACCTATTCCCATGGCCACAGGGTGGCCCATGCATTCCATTCTACATCCTAGCTGAGACCCAAGACTTGCACAGAAAAGTAAAACAGGTGCAACGATTGGCTTCTGACATCAGGGTGAATCTTTGCCACTGCTGGGATCCTAACTTGGGTTCTAGCAGACCCAAGCGACAAATTGGTCCATGTCACCAGCCTGTGAGCCACTAATGAGCAAGGCCTTTCCCAGGACCTGAGATGGAGTCCCTAGGTGGGGGGGGGGAAGGGCACAAAGCAGTCATCCATTCCTAAGTTGAAGGTAGTATGCAAATAAGTACATATTTGTATAGAGTAGGAGAGATGATGACCTGTGATGGAATCCACTCTACCATGTGTCTACTGATTCTTGGATCTTTCCAGATGCATCCATTTCATGACTATGATGATTAATCAACACTTCTTTACAAATAAGTAATACCCATGATTCTTGCTTATCATTTCCTACTCACATCACACATGAGCTACTCATTCAAGTATGAGATCGATACTGGTCCAGATACCAGTATCTCAGGATTTCTTGCCCTTGCCTTCTCATGGCAGGGCTGAATTCAAGGTTCAAGCGTGGAACACATACTCCTTATATATATTTTAAAGATAGGATTTATACTTCCATACCGAAGTTCAGTCCATATTGTGTTTGGTGTGGTTATTCATTTTATTTCTTGTTTTATTCATTTATTGACCATTTATTTTATTGACTCTGATGACACCTATACCATTTATTACATTGCTTACATACTATCACATAGCATCTAGATTTGGAGATATGTTCTCCATCATGCCTGACACCAAGTACTCTCCCAGAAAAGAAAACATGGGTGAGTGTGAGCACAGCAGCCTCTAGCCAAAGAAGCTTTCAGTTAGTTCCCAGGCGCTAAGATCATTCCCCAAGTTTGTCCAAAACAGCAATAAGTGGATAGGAAGATGGTAGTATACAAATAAATATATATTGGTAGCCAGAGCAGTCTGTCTACGATTGAATGACATCTACTACGTTCCTACCAACTCTTAGGTATTTATTGTATCACCATTGAAATAATATTATTCTTTTCATGCTTAATAAACTATTAATTAAGATCAATCAGCATCCTAGGATTATTGCATCCAATTTTACACTAGACAAATTCATGAACTACTCTTTCAATCCGTATTTTTAGGCATAGGAATGAGTCTCTTGTGGTCTCCTGCCATTGGTAGGTGTCAGGATCAGGATTTGAACCCAGAGCCTATGTTGACATGTTGGCTTATGGCTTCCCTGATAGCCTGCCAGCCATCAGGTCAGACCCAGGATGGTCACTGTGCAAAGAAAAAAATTATAAAGCCCCCCCAGCCCTCTACAGGTTGGCACTTTTTCTGCTGCCCCACATTTTTTTCCTGCAAGCTCTCTGGGCCTAGGGTCCCAGGATAGGCTATGGGTCCCGAGGCTGTACCCCAGCCTAGAGAGTTCAAAGCTGAGGCAGAATTGCCACGACCTGAGTGTAAGCCCCGTGTTTGGCAAAACTAATTAATTAATTAACTAAATTTAAAAAATAAAGCTCACTGGTTTGGAATTTCTGCCAGTTTTCTTTCCTAGCCTGGGTTTTGAACTTAGGGTTTTGCTAAATTCGTAGAATTGTGAGGGAAGGTGCAGAGTTGCCAGTAATTGAGTTCAAACCGCATGCCAAGCCAAAAATATATAATTAAGTCACTGACCTCAGCAGGGAAAGGTAGCTGTGGAGATGGGAGGGATAGGATGGTAGGGGGGAAACAAAGGAGTAGGCAACAATGCTCAATAGGAAATGTACTCATTACTTTGCTCATGTAACTATGACCCCTCTGTAAAACATTTTTACAATAAAAAACGTACAAAAATTAATGTAGTGCTGAAGAAGCATTTTGGGGGTAAGTGAATGATGACTGAATAGCTGTACAAAATTAAACACTGCTTATTTTTAATGTTCAGTATGGAATTGAATAAACATATCTGCTTCCAATACAAATATTAAGTCACTGTATTGGAACTGAGGCCAGTATTTCTGGCATTGATGGGATTTGAGCTCACCATCTGGGTGACTCTTTTACACCATTTGTGAAGGCAAAGCTCACTGTCCTTGAGGAAAAGAAACTCAAGCTAGAATTCCCAGGGCCTGAATTAAGGCCCTGCAAGGGAAAAAATATTTATATACATGTGCAATATATGACATATATGTACATATGTATGATTATTTCATATTATGATTATTATTATTAATTTTGTATTTATTTTATTTTTATTTTATTCATTATATTGTTTATTGTATTTAATATTATTATTCACATAATATTTATTATGTTTTGTACATCTATTATAAAATTATACCCAATAATTTAGGATATTGACTCATTTTTATTAATACTTTATTAAGTGTTTAAACATGATACATAATTAAATGGAGCCATTTGTCACAGTCATCACATGTATAGATTCTGTTTCAGTATGAGCTTTGTCTTATTTATCTTTGAAAAACTTCCTATAGTGACTTCTTTAGATGATTTATACTCAGAAACGTTTCTTTGAGGATAGGCAAGTTGAGGGATAAAATTGGAAAGTTGGGGCTGGGAATGTGGCTTAGTGGTAGAAAGCTTGCTCAGAATGTATGAATGCCAGGGTTTAAATACTCAGTACCATATACTCAGAAAAAGCAAGAACCTGTGGAGTGGCTCAAGTGGTAGACCACAAGTCTTGATAAAAATGAGCTCAGAGACAGTATCCAGGCCCTTAGTACAAGCACCAGGTCTGGCAAAAACAACAGGCCAGATGTCGGTGGTTCACACCTGGAATCCTAGCGTCTCAGGAGGCTCAGATCTGAAGACCACAGTTTGAAGACAGCCTAGGGAAGGAAAGCCTGTTATACTCTTACTTCCAATGAACCACCAAAAGACCCCATTTGGAGCTGTGGGTCAAGTGGTAGAGGGTTTACCTTGAGCTGAAGGGCTCAGGGACAGTGCCCAGGTTTTAGTTTGGGACACACAACTGGAAAAAAGAGTGAGGAATAATCAAAGTACTTTTCCTATTTGCTAATTATGGTGAATATTTTCTGGAAAATGAATGCTTTTGTACACCAGAATTGGAGTCAGAACTCAAGATTCAAGTGTAGCACATCCATATGCCCAGCCTCTCAGACTCTAGTATTATAACCTTGTTTCCTACAGGGTTCTGAAAGGTCCATTGTTGAAAGGCTTAATATGCTCCCAAAGCCCTTTGTGATAAGCAGCTGATTTGTGTTGTCAATGTCATTACAGTTCTGAACCTAGCAGAGAACCAGTAGCTCATGCCCATCACCTGACCTCAGGAGGCTGAGGTCTCAGGATCACAGGTTGAAGTCATCTAGGGCAGAAAAGTCTATGACACTCTGTCTTCCACTTCTGAAAGGTCAGATGTTCAAGAGCTTCCTGTGTTTTCCTTGGTGATGAGAAGTACTTGCACTCTAAATGTTCTTAGAGTTCTTGAGCAATAGAAACAGGAAAGAAACACTTTTGAGCCATCCTGGGTTCATATGAAGTTCTCAGCATCCAAGCCCTAGACCTGTTAGCAGGAAGAACTCCAATGAACAATGTATTTGAAGGACAGAAAACAGTTTCAAAAAGTCATGCTAGGTACAGAGACCTAGGCCTGCAGGATTAGGAGGCAGAATGTACATAGGGAAGCTCTACAGGGAAGTGAACTGCAAAACCACTTCATTCATTTCAGGAACAGCCAGCAATGGGGGGGGGGGGGAATCTGAAACATTTGTCAGAGTTACACCGGGGTGAGGCTTTTCTCAGCCTCTTCAAACTATGACGAATTAACCTTCCTCCATCAGGTGAAGGGAGCCTCAGTTTATCTTTAGGTTAACAATAGAGAGCCAGTTTATTGGGGGAGATGGGGGGAAAAGAGTAGAAAAACCTTGCTCTCTGGTCTTAGGGAGTGGGTTTTTTGACTCTGTCAGGTTTGAAGGCCCTTCTACTATCTCTGCCAGTCCATTGTCCTTCCTTCATTCTCCACATCATTAATGCAAATCATCAGTCCAAGGAGAGGCAGGGACCTTTCTCTTAGGTTTCCAAGCACATAAGTTGGAACATGGCTCTGTCGTCTTGACTCTGGGGCTCTTGGTTGCCTGAGAAGTGGGACAGAAACAGTCTTTCTGCTTTATGGTTGTGTGAAGGTGATGCTGGTGTCCTGGCACACAGCAGAAGGCCTCATGGGAAGGAAGTCTTCCCTCCTTTCCTTCTTACAACAAAGATCACATTCATCTATCAACTTCCTTCTTTCCTTCCTTCCTTTCTTCCTTCCTTCCTTCCTTTTCTTTCTTTCTTTCTTTCTTTTCCTTCCTTCCTTCCTTCCTTCCATCTGTCTTCTTTCTTTCCTTCCTTCCTTCCTTCCTTCCTTCCTTCCTACTTTCTTTCTTTCTCCCTTTCTCTCTCTCTTTCTTTCTTTCTTTCTTCCTTTCTTTCTTTCTTCCTTGCTTGCTTTCTTTCTGTCTTTCTTTCTATCTGCCTACCTACCTACCTACTGACCTACCTACCTACCTAGTTATCTCTGTGACATTTCCTGGGCTGAACTCAAGGCCTGGACACTGTCTCTAGCACTCTACTACTTGAGCCACAGCACCAATTCTGGCTTTGTTTGTGTATGTGCTCCTGAGGAATCAAACCTAGGGCTTCTTGCATGCTTCGCAATCACTCTCATTAATCCACATTCCCAGCCTCCTCATCTTTTTTTTAATGGTATTTTTACATAAGTATGGTACCATTTTATGTTCTCAAGTTTAATATTCTGAATACCGGTTACTTTTATGAATCCTGATCTTCTCTACCCTTGCCTGATTTGTGAATGTTCCTGCCTTGGTCTCATAATAAAATGTAAATAAAGGCTTTTGAGAACTTCAGTGTGTATCATATAAGGACACAGGCCTGAAAACTTGGAAGAGCAAAGCAATGGGGCTGAAATGAACAGAATGATGCAGTATATGCAACTAGCATATGTGAATAATAAACCAGTAAATAAAAGCAGAAGCATTGCATAGAGCCTGATGTGTTCCTGAGCTGTTTTGCTCAAGGCTGAGGCCCTACCACCACCACAGCTCCACTTCCAGCCATCTGATCGTTATTGGACATAACCAACTCCCAGGCTTTCCTGCCTGGTCTGGCTTGTGTCTCCTGCTCGGCTTTCTCTCTCAAAGATAGAGCTCGACACATTGGAATGACTCTGTTAAGAATTCAGATTGTCCAGATTAAAAAATGAAGAAGAAAAGAAGGAAGGTGCCAGTGGCTGGTGACTGTAATCCCAACTCCTCAGGATGCTGAGATGCAGAGAATCTGAGTTTGAATCCAGCCAGCATAAGAAAGTCCTTCACACTGTTATTTCTAAGAGATCACAGAAAAACCCAGAAATGAGGCTGTGACTCAATCTTAATGAACTATCATGAGCAAAAGAAGCTCAGGGAAAACACCTAGGCTCATAGTTCAACCCCAGTACCTGCCCCCTCAAAAAGAGCCTGTACCTCCATGTCTTTGTTTATGTATGGATGTATTCCTATAGATGAAGCTCCAGAGTAGCTATGATGAATAGCACCAAGCTAGGAAATTTCTATTCAATACTATGAGTTCATAACACAGAGAATGCTTTTATGATATTGCATGTTCCAGGCTTCCCCTTAATGCTCCCAGTGTAGGCTGAAGGTTGCTCTGCATGCCAGGCCTGCTGGAAGAAGTCTCTCTCATTGTCTAAACAGGCAGACAAAAGGCCTCAATCCTGTACAGCTGTGTAAGAAGCAATTCCATCTGGGCCACTTAATGAGGAGGAGTGTGGGCAGGCTCTGAAAGCCAGGAGAAAATGGCCTCTTCATTCCCCAAGCGATCTCTCTCCCCAGGGCTCTGTTTTGACAGGAAGCCTTCATCTTTGCAACCTCCCCTGGCAGGCCAATTTCTGTGCACTTATCCTGTCTTTGTGAGACTATATTCCGGTGTTCAGATACAGTGATCAATATAATTCAGGAGTCCTTCTGGCAGACAACTAGGGCACTGAACCTAATGAAATGTTGCATTGTTGGTGATGATGGGCCTATGGTGACTCTCATAGGTTTCCGGGAGCTTTGGAAATACAAGCACATGTCAGATATCAAAAAGCTTCCTGTCATCTAGGGCTGATGAATCTCATAAGGTTTTGAAACGTTTAACCTCTCTTAATTGGGCCCAGAGTAGCTAGATTTTGGGGATGAACACAGGACCTGGGTGCTGATCATGAGGTCAGTGAAGAAACCCAGTGCTTTACCATTTTGTGTAACAACATCACTTCTGGTCTCCCTCTCTCTCTCTCTCTCTCTCTCTCTCTCTCTCTCTCTCTCTCTCTCTCTCCCTCTCTTTCTGTGTGTGTGTGTGTGTGTGTGTGTGTGTGTGTGTGTGTGTGTGTGTGTGTGTGTGTGTGTGTGTGTGCATGCGGGTGTATGTGTATGACCTCACACATAATTGAGTCCAGAAGCTTGAACTCAGGACATGAGCACTGTATCTAGTTTCTCTTGTGCAGAATAGCCCTCTCCTACTTGAGCCAAAGAGCCACTTCAGGCTTTTTCCTAGTGATGTAGTCCTGAGAAATCAAGCCCAGGGTTTCATGTATGCAAAGCCCTCTACACCTAAGGCACATTCCCAGCCCTCTACTTCAGGCTTGTTAGTTTATTTCTGTTTTTTATTGTTGTTGTTGTCGGGTGTAGGAATTGAAATCTGGGCCTGGGTGCTGTCCCTGAGCAATTCAGCTCTAATCTTATGCTCTACCACTTGAGTCACAGCACCACTTCAGGTTTTCTGGTGGTCCATTGTAGTTAAGTGTCTCCAGGACTTTCATGCTCAGGCTAGCTTTGAACCTTGATCTTCAGATATCATCCTCCTGCGTAGCTAGGATGACAGGCATGAGCCACAAGAACCCAGCTTTCACTTCAAGTTCTTAGTGGTGAATGGGAGATAATAGTCTCATGGTACCTTTTGTGTCTGGGATAGTTTGGAATCCAGATCCACAGATCTCAGCTTCCAGAGAAGGCAGGATGACACACTTTAGCTACCCACCCCTTGGCCATAGCCTCTATTGCAAGGGGGTCCATGACTCCACGCGGTGGAGTGCTAGCCATGAGCCCAAGAGGTAAGGGTCAGCGTCTATGCCCCAGGTTCAAGGTTCATGACTGAGAAAAACAAAACAAAACAATTGTCTGCAGGAGACATAGTAATACATAATTACTTTATGTATTTAGTAATACATAATAATAATCTTTAGTAATACATAATTTCATCCCTCCCATGGTGACCTATCTGAGCCTCAATATTCTTGTCTGCATTATCATCTCAGTTGTGGAGCTCTTACAATGACATGATATAATAATGCACCTGTTGAAGGACACAGCACATGGCACTCTTTGCATAACTCAGCACACAGTTTAAGCCCCGTGGCTGCCCCCCCAAAAAAAAAGTTAAAGTCCTGGCTACAAAGTTGGGCCATTTTATCTGCCATACCTGGGATTTGAACTCAGGGACTGGGTTAGTCTATTGTGCTATGGATGAAGTGGAAGCTAACCTCCTGGAAAAAAAAATCAGGAGCATTTCCCAGGGCGTGAATTCCAGCCCCAGAACTGGCAAAAATAATATTTATATGCATGTAAAATATGTATCATATGTATGAATTTGCATAGAAATTACATATTGTACCTAGTACACACTATTTGCACAGAAAGGAAAACAGGACAATATTGGCTTTTTATTCCACCTATTGCCTTAGGAACTGCTGGGATTTGAACTCATGGACTGGAATGCCCAATTAATCAAGGGGTCAGTGTAAGAACAGCAGCCTCAAACAAATTCCCTGCCAGGCAGTTCCCAGGACCTGAGATCTAGACCCAGGAGTGGCCAATATATAAAAAAATACCCACCCCCCCACCCCCCCACCCCCCCATATATATATATATATATATATATATATATATATATATATATATAGAGAGAGAGAGAGAGAGAGAGAGAGAGAGAGAGAGAGAGAGAGAGAGAGAGAGAGAGAGAGAGAAAGAGAGGTACATTCTACTGTATATTTAAATATATAAATATATTTTTAGAATGTGAGATATCTATGTATTATTAAATTGCATGTCATATATTACCAATAATTATTAGGTATTAAATTATGCCTCCATGTAATAATGTATCATGGATTAAGGCACACTAAAGTGCTTCTTGTTTAAAAGGTGTTCAGGGACAATGTCTAGGTTCATAGTGCAAGCCTCAGGACCTGCACCAAAAAAAAGGGCCAGTAACAACATGTGTCTATGTATGTATGCATTATGTCTATGGGTGTACATCCAGAGTCACTATGAAGAAAAGCATCCAGCTAAGAAATTTGTTTTGAATAGACTGATGTCCTAGCACAGAGAGTGCTTTCAAGACAGTGCATGTTACTGGTCAAAAAAAAATTAAGGCCCTGATTTGGAACTTGTACCATTTTTCTGGCAGGCCTGGGATTTGAACTCAGGGTTTGGGTAACTTTGTGGCTCTGTATGGGAGGGGAAACTCACCGTCGTTGAAGACAAGTATTTCAGACGAGTTTCTAGGGTCTGAATCCAGCCACAGCACTGGAAAAAATCATATTCATACATGAGCTCTATTTACATACATGTGTTCACTCCATATGACATTTATTACATTTATTTATTTTTATTTATTTTATTTAGTATTATTACATATATAAAATTTATTACATTTATTATATCTCATCACATGGATTTATTTGCATATGGATTATACATCATACTGAGCCCTAGTACTTTTACAGAGAAGGAAAAAAATGTGTCAAAATAGGCTTCTGACTACACATATAACTTTTGGCAATGCTGGGATTTGAAGTCATAGCCCACAATGCCCAATTCATGAATGGGTCAGTTGTAGAACAAAATCCTTTGGAAAACTGAGCTGCCAGCCAATTCTGAGGACCTGCAATCAAGCAATAGTAGTGGCAGATAGATAGATAGATAGATAGATAGATAGATAGATAGATAGATAGATAGATAGATAGATAGATAGATAGATAGATAGATAGATAGATAGATGTGTATCTAGATAGATGTGTAGTTTGCTATATATATATGAGAGAGACAATGTGAGGATATTAAATTATATATTATGAATTATTAGTTATTAAATTATGCCTCCATTTCATGAAGTATCATGTGTGAATACTTATTAAAGCATTAATGTAAAAGTAGTCAATATTACTTAATTAGGAGAATAATACCTTGGTGCTAGAATGGAAGACATAATCCACTACTTTCTGTGTGGCATTCTATAAGAGAATCATGAACTAACTGCAAATTTAATTGTTACTTTTATAACATTCCATTAAGCATTCCCACGGATAGGAATGATTTTCTCAAGATCTCCCTCCATTTGTAGGTGACAGTCTTGGCATTTGAACTCCAGGCCTGGATAGTTTACTTCGAAATGCAAACCATTAGTATGACACTGTGAAGATTTCAGATTGTCACGATGAAAGAAAAGAATGAGAAGAAAAGAAAGCCAGGTATCAGTGGATCCTGCCTGTAATCCTAACTCTTCAGGAGGCTGAGAGGTCGAGAATGCCAGTTTGAATTCAGCCAACACAGGAAAGTGCACCTCACTCTTATTTCTGAGGAATCACAGGAAAAAAATCCCCATGAATGGGGGTATGACTCAAGGCAGAGCGCTACCCTTGAGCAAAAGGAGCTCAGGAACAGTGCCCAGGCTCATAGTACATCCCCCGGACCTGCCAAAAAAGAAAAGCCAGTAACTCCATGTCTCCCCATGTATGTATGCATGTATTTCTATCGGTGAAGATCCAGAGTATGATGAAAAGCACTCAGCTAGGAAATTTGCTTTGAATAGAATGATTTCATAGCACAGAGATTGCTTTCAAGACAGTGCATATTCCGGTGCTCCCCTCACTGTTCCCATTGAAGCCTGAGGTTTTTCTCTGCACTGGGGACTGCTTGAGGAAGTCTGCCTCATTGTTGAAACAGGCAGACAAAAGGTCTCACTCCTATACAGCTGAGTAACAAAAAACTGCTTCCAGGCCAATTAGTGAGGAGGAGTGTGGGCGGGTTCTGAAGGCCAGGTGAAAAAGGCTTCTTTGTACTTCAAGCTATGTATCTGTTTTGACAGGAAGCCTTCACTTGTGCTACCACTTGTGGCAGGCCAAGTTCCGTGCAATTATCCTGTCTTGGTTAGTCTATGTTCCAGTGTTGAAATAACCTGGTACAATTAATTCATGGGTCCTTCTGGCAGAAAACTAGGGAACTGAACCTAAGGAAATGATTCATTATTGGCAATGGTGCCTCCCTAGCTTTCTGGAAGCTTGCTAAATATAAGCACATGTGTAATATCACAATGTTTCCTGTCATGTAGGGGTGGTGAGCCTCATCAGGTTTTGAAACCTTTGACCTCACCTATTTGGGCCCTGGATGGCTAGGTTTCAGGGTTGAACACAGGACCTGGGTGCTGATCTTGAGCTCAGAGCAGCAGCTCAATGCTTTACCATTTGGCGTCACAGCTTCACTTCAGGTATCGGTGTATGTATGTGTGTGGTTGTGTGTGGTTGCGTGTGTGTGTGTGTGTGTGTGTGTGTGTGTGTGTGTGTTTGTGTGTGTGCATACACTTTTCCTGGAGCTTGAACTCAGGACCTGAGCACTGTAACTGAGTTTCTTCTGTACAAGGAAAACACTCTACCACTTGAGCCAAACAGCCACTTCAGGCTATTTTCTAGTGATGTGGTACTAAGAAATCAAACCCAGGGATTCATACATGCAAAGCACTCTACCCCCAAGACACATTCCCAACACTGCACTTCAGGTTTCTTTCTTTCTTGTCTTAGAATTTGGAGGAATTGAAGTCTAGGCATGGGTACTGTCCTTGAGGCAATCGCTCTACCACTTGAGCTACAGCACCCCTTGAGGATTTTGGTGGGTCACTAGAGAGAAGCATCTCAAGGAATTTCCTGCCCAGGCTGGCTTTGGACCGTGATCCTCAGCTCTCAGCCTCCTTAGTACCTAGTATGACAGGCATGAGTCATCAGCACCCAGCTTCCACTTCAAGTTTCTAAGTGGTGAATAGGAGATAATAGTCTTATTGGACCTTTTGTGTATGGGATAGTTTTGAACCCAGATCATCAGATGTCAGCTTCCTGAGTAGGCAGGATGACAGACCTCAGCTTCTACACTCTTAGACCATAACATTCTGTTGCAAGGGGGTCCTTGGCTCCACGTGGTAGGGAATTACCCATTTTCCCAACAGGTAAATGTCAGTGGCTAGGCCCTGAATTCAAGATTCATGACCGAGTAACATAAACCGAAACAATGTCTACAGGAGACAACTCACTACAGTTAGTTACATACATAATTTTGGCCCTGACATGGGGACATATCTGAGCCTCACGTTTCTCACCTGCACAATCATTTTACAAGAAACAGATGAAAAATGCAACCTGTGAAGGACTTAGCACACAACACCTCATGAAGGACTCATCACATAACTGTATCCCACACACTGTCATTAGAATTAGGGTGCTTTCATCAATATCATCATTCTGTCAGAAACACGTCACAAACACACAAAGTTCACATCTAATGATTTAGAGGGGTGAGATTTTTGGGGGGAGGTGGAGTCAGCCATGGGAATTGCATTGAAAAGTTAGGGGTACTGTCCTAAGATCTTTTGCTCAAGGCTAGAGCTCTACCACTTTGAGCCACAGCTCAGAGTTTCACAGACTTACTACCAGCGTTGGGTTTTACACCCACCAGTGTCAGATCTCAGCCCCTACATATCGTGGATGACAGGGGTGAGCAATCCAGCAGCATCTGGTTCTGTGGAGCAGGGTTGCAGCGGTTTTACCTCTGGCTAAGTCAGGTTAGATGGCAGCTGTAAGCACCAGATTCAAGGCTTGCCCTGTGATGAGGTATTTGCAGTACTATCCTTATATAGCTGCAGTCAGAACATTCTATCATTTTTTGGTGCCATTCCTGGGTCTTGAGTAAGACTCTAGACAAAGTCCGTAAGCTTTCATGCTCAAAGCCACTGCTCTGCTGCTTGAGTGACAGCACAACTTCTGGATTTTTCCATGTACAAGGTAGTGAGGAATCAAACCCAAGGCTTTGTACATAACAGTCGATCACTCTACCAGTGAGCTCCAGTAGTGACAAGTGTATAAACAGATAAGTGTGTATATTGGTAGATAGATAGAAAGATGTAGATGTATATAATGAGAGATGTCTGTATATTATGAAATTGTATATATGATATTACTATCAAGTAGTGGCAATTAAATTATTCCTTCCTTTTTTAAGTATCATGATTAATGTATGAATTGAAAATTAGTCAATGTAGTATAATTGGTGTGTATAATATTATAATATGATTGTACACTAACTACTAACATAATTGTTACTTTTACAACATTCCATTCGTTCAGATATATATTGGAAAGCATTTCTTAGACGCTCTCACCATTCATTAGTGGAAGTCCTGGGATTTGATCTCCAGGACTAAGTTGCCAGTTTCAGCTTGGCTTCCCTAATAGCCCCATAAACATCAGCAATGTGAGGTCATGTACACTTTCTAGGCATTGTCATTTAGACCCAGGATGGTCATAATGCAAAGGAAAAAAAAAAGTAAAACTACCTGCTTGAACTTCTCAGTTTTATCCTTCTTCTTATTTTTTTTGCAAGTCCTGAGATTTGAACTCAGGTCCTAGGATCCCAGGATCAGAAGGAAGAGGGGCCAAGACCTGAGTTCAAGGTGCTTGGCCCAAAACAAAAAATAGCATTATTATTATTAATGATAATAATAATAATAAGGCCCTGGCTTGAAATTTGCACCATTTTTCTGGCCGGCCTGAGATTAAAACTCAGGGTCTGGGTAACTCCGTGGCACTGTGGGTGAAGGGGAAGAACACCATCCTTGAAGACGAGAAATTTAGACAAGTTCCCAGGGCCTGAACTGAAGCCCCAGAACTGGAAAAAATAATACTCATATATGAGATCTATTTACATACATGGGTTTACTCCATATGACATTTATTACCATTGTCTATTTAATATTATTACACATATAACATTTATTTTATTACATCATATCACATATACTGAGACCCATGACTTCACAGAGAAGGAAAAAAAGTGTCAAAATTGATTTCTTACTCCATGAATAAAATTTTGGCCATGCTGGGATTTTAACTCATGGCCTACAATGCCCAATCCATAAATGGGGTCACAGTCTTAGCACACCAGCCTCTGGACAACAGAGCTTTCTAGTTCTGAGGACCTGTGATCAAGCCACAGTAGTTCTGCAGAGGGAGTGTGAGGATATTATTAAATTATATACATATATTATTGCCAATTATTAGTTATAAATTAGGCCTCCATTTTATGAAGTATCATCCTTGAATAGTTATAAAAGCATTAATAAAAATCAGTCAATATCCTTAATCATAACATGGTTCTAGAATGGGAGATATAAATTCAATACATTTTGTGTGGCATTCTAAAATTGAATCATGAATTAACTGCAAATTTAATTATTACATTTATAACATTCTATTAGTATTCACATGAATAGGAATGAGTTTGTCAGGATCTCCCTCTAATTGTGGGTGTCAGTCCTAGCATTCGAATTCCAGACCTGGGAAGTTTACTTTGAATGCAAACCATTAGAATGACACTGTGAAGATTTCAGATTGTCATGAAAAAAAGAACAAGAAGATGAAAAGAAAGCCAGGTTGTCAGTGGCTCTTGCCTGTAATGCTAGCTCCTCAGGAGGCTGAGATGCCAATTTGAGTTCAGCCTGTGCAGGAAAGTGCATGACACTGCTATTTCTTAAGAGATCACAAGGAAAAAAAAACAACAACAAAAACCCTGAGTGGCCCTGTGGCTCAAGTTGCAGAGCCCTACCCTTGAGCAAAAGGAGGTCAGGGACAGGGCCTGGATGATGGGAATTCAGCAGGTTGCCCATGCCCAGCCCCTCAACCTGGGCAAGCTATGACAATCCCTCAGAGAGTACTAAGTCTGAGCTGGCAGCTTGAATAAAGCATCCTTCTCTGCCATTTAATAACTGAAGTCTTATGTTCTGGCTGAAGTGTCCCATCAGGACACCTAGCAGCCAGTCACTGCCTCCAGGGAAACCACAGTTCCTAGGTTGTAGGAGTTGTCAAAGGTTGTCACTCCATATCATTTTATCCCTCTGTAGGATGTGAGCCTAGACCTCTGGGGCCTGGTGGTCATCATTCATTCATCATTCCTCTTTGCACTCTCAGGCAGGTCCTAAATCTTGGCAAAGATAGGAAATACCCAGGTATTCTGCGCCAAAAGACGTAATCCAGTAAATCCCACCATTATAGTTTCTGTTAGAAGTGAGCCTTGGGCTATGAATGTGGCTTACTGGTAGAGTGCTTACTTATAATGCACAAAGCCCAGGGTATGATTACTCACTACCACAGAAACAGAAAAAGCCAAAAGTGACACTGTGACTTAAGTGACAAAAGTGCTAACCTTGAACAAAGAAGCTCAGGAACATGCCCAGACCCTGAGTTCAAGCCCAAGAATTGCAAAAAAAAAAAAAAAAAAAAAAAAAAAGTGAGCATGGTAAGACATATTCTTCTGGGACTCAGAGGAGGGCCGAAGTTATGGGTAAGAGGTAGACGGCAGGTGCTGGTGGATCACCCCTATAATCTTAGCTACTCAGGAGGCTGAGATGTGAGGATCACAATTGGAAGCAGGAAAGTCTAGAGACTCTTTTCTCCAATTAAGCACCCAAAAGCCATAAATAGAGCTATGGTTCAAGTAGTAGAGTGCTACTCTTGAGCAAAAAAGCTCAGGGATAGCATCCAAGCCATGAATTCAAATCCCAGTGTTATACCCAGGTCACAGGACTCCCACCAAGAAGACCACCAAGAGTCAGACTTTCCAGCTGTTTTAAGGTTTTATTTAAATGTGGTGCAGCTCAGGCCTCGTCCTACACTCTGACACAGCAGAGCCTAGGAGGAGAGCCCCAAGCTCAGGATTTGCAGGTCTTATAAAGGCAAACAACCAGGTGGTTTAGCACCATGTGTTGCTCTGCTCTGAAACAAGTAACAAACGGTCATTGCCTCAAGTACTTTAACCCTTCATTCCCTGCTTGACTAATGGTCCTGAGACAACAATCTTGTGGCTCCGGCCCAAAACTAAACTCCAACAGCTTTTGATATTGAACGGATATAGTCTCTCTCTGACCTTAACCATACTATTAAACAACAATACCAATAACAATCAGTCCCTTTTTTTTTCTTGAGGCATATGTGGAGTGGTTGAGTAGGATACTAGGAAACTTCCCATAATTCCCCACGGTCATCCAGGGCAAAGGGGTCAGCCAGTCTGGCATGGGAGCAGTGGATTGTAGAGAGCTGTGAGAGGCCGCACCTGGAAGATGGCGCCGGCTTCCGCCCTCCGCCTTCCCGATTGCAAGTGCTCTCGGGGTAAACAACCCCTTATAAGGCTAAGGCAAAGAATCTGGCTTGCTTCCGCGCACCTGAACCTATTGGTGGTTCCCACGTGGCGTATCAGGGTTGGCTACCCAGCGGGTACTTAAGGCTGTGGGGAATTCTCCCCGGGGTTGGGGTCAGAAGATTACTCAAAGGTCCTGAATAAACTGCAGAGAGAAGAGTCCGGTGTCGCATCTTCCTTGCTGGTCGAGGCGGTAGCGACACGTGGTGGCTCGTACGGGGACTCAGCCATAACCCCAACAAGGACTCAGAACTCTCTGCGGTCAGGGTGGTGCACCGGTAAGTTCCCAGGTAAAAGGGTTAGAGCGGGGGTAAGTCCCCAGGTAAAAGGGGAATCCGTGACAAAAGTGGGGGTAAGTCCCCAGGTAAAAGGGGAATCCGCGACAAGAGCCGGGGGGATTTTTGCTCTTCTCTGTAAGATAGGGAAAGAGCAAGAACCCGGGGCTAGTCAGTAGAGTAGCCAAAAGTGAAAGTAAAAGTTTGTTTACCAGCTTTAAATGTTTAAAACATGGGCGCTTCTTCTTCGCACCCAATTTTTTTGGCTCTCAATGAGCTACTGCACTCAAAAAAGTTAAAAATAAAAAAGAGTACTTCAGAGAGATTTTTGAATGAATGTGACATCGTTGCCCCGTGGTTCGCTGTCTCTGGAAGCCTCACGGTGGCCTCTTGGGAGAAACTAGGAAGGGACCTAGATTGTGCCTCTGAACAAGGAACACTTAAGAGCGGAGTGAGACCAATATGGAAACTGATAAGAGGCTGTCTCGAGGACCAGCGTTGCAGTGAGGCGGTAGAGAATGGTCAGGCCGCCCTAGAAATGCTGCAGGAAGAAAGATTGGAAAGGGCACACAGCGAAAAGGAGGAGAGCAGGGGGGGGTTATACCCCGATTTTGCCGAACTAGAGACCTCTGAGTCTACAGACTCAGAGGAACTACAATCACTCATAGAACAAATAGAAAAAACAAAGATAAGAAAGAGGAGGAAAGGGAAGGAGAGAGAGGACCCAGATAAAGACGAATGCACGCCCTCTGTGCACCGCCCCACACCTTCGGCCCCTCCGCTCTATGCGGAGGACCCCGGAAGTGGCAGCCCCGGCTGCTCTTTCAGCCCAGGCGTGTGGAAAGCGGTCAGAACCAAGTTACATCTAGCCTGTCCAATATTTCAGGATCCACAGGGACAGCGGTATCATGAACCCTTAGATTTTAAGGTTATAAAATCTTTAGCTGAGTCTGTGCGGACCTACGGAATCACAGCCTCCTTTACTGTAGCCCAGGTGGAGGCCCTAAACAGACATTGCATGACACCCGGTGATTGGAGTGGGCTCGCAGGAGCTTGTTTGAGCCCAGGTCAGTATTTAGATTGGAAGGCCTTTTTGATTGAATTTGCTAGTGAAGAGGCTGCGGCCAATCAGGCTGGGGGAAACCCAGCTTGGGACAGAGATATGCTGCTTGGACAGGGGAGATTCACCAATCAGCAGATAGGCTACCTGGTTAAAGTTTATGAACAAATCAATAAAATTGGCATAAAGGCATGGAAGGCCTTACCAAATAAAGGCGAGGTGAGTGGCAATCTCACCAAAATCCTGCAGGGCTCTATGGAGCCATTTTCGGACTTTGTTGCCCGTATGGTCAAGGCCACTGGCAGAATTTTTGGTGACCCAGACGCAGCCCTGCCATTAATTAAACAGCTTGTTTATGAGCAGTGCACTAAGGAATGCAGAGCCGCCATAACCCCATATAAGAATAGGGGACTAGAAGCATGGATGAAAGTTTGCAGAGAGCTGGGCGGACCACTAACTAATGCTGGATTAGCTGCTGCTGTGGTACAATTAACCCAGAAGAATGGGGCTGGGAAGGTGGCTCAGTGGTAGAGCACTTGCCTTGCATGCCTGAGGCCCTGGGTTCAATTCCTCAACACTGTAGCTCAAATGGTAGAGCACTAGTCTTGAGCTGAAGAGCTGAGGGACAGCGCCCAGGCCCAGAGTTCAGGCCCAGGAAAAAACCTATTTAAAAAACGCTGCAAATTTGTCTAAACAGTTGTCTAGTTATCTTTTAGGTAATTGAACTGGGGAGTTCAACAGCCTGATGGAACAGCTCAGGGTTGCCATCATCATGGTGAACTCGACCCGAGTGGATGCCGGATTGGCGGAGGGGTTATCTTCATGGATCTCCGCTGCTATGAATTATCTCAAGGAGGGGGCAGGTTTGGGAGCCCTGACAGGCCTCCTGGTGTTAGCCTCCTTGGTATGTCTGTGGTGCATTTGCCAAATTAGAGGTTCTCAGCGTCACAGTGCAGCCATGATTATCCAAGCCTTTACAGTCATTGGAGCAGGTCAGTCCCCCCAAGCGTGGCTTGCCACCCTAAAACAATGAACACAGATTGCAAAGCCAAAGTACTGCAGTCGAGAGGCATGAGTTTTGCCCTCAAGGAGAGCATGTTTGATTTCACATGGGTTCGATTCGCCTTTTCCCGTCCTTGTGAAAAACGAATCAATGGACAGGCTGAGTCATCCCTAGAGAAGGTACCCTCTGGGAGAAGGCTTGTATGTAGTCCTTGCATTGCACAACAGGGATCAGACCTCTGTTTTCATCTGTGTTCTTTAAACAAAAAAGGGAGAACTGTAGAGAGCTGCGAGAGGCCGCACCTGGAAGATGGCGCCGGCTTCCGCCCTCTGCCTTCCCGATGGCGACTGCTCTCGTGGTAAACAACTCCTTATATGGCTAAGGCAAAGAATCTGGCTTGCTTCCGCGCACCTGAACCTATTGTGGTTCCCACGTGGCATATCAGGGTTGGCTACCCAGTGGGTACTTAAGGCTGTGGGGAATTCTCCCCGGGGTTGGGATCAGAAGATTATCAAAGGTCCTGAATAAACTGCAGAGAGAAGAGTCCGGTGTCGCATCTTCCTTGCTGGTCGAGGCGGTAGCGACAGTGGATCCAAGTAGCAATGCCGTCCACCTTAAGGGCAGTGGTTGTAGCCAGTAGCACCATGTAAGACTTGTAGGCTCAGGAATCCAAAGTTTGCTGGCTGATGCTTGTAGCAGTCGCTATATCCCAGGAGTCCCAAGGCTCGGAGCTCTGCTTTCCTCACCAGTCATAAAGAATATGTCAAAGTCTGTAATTGTGGGCTGACTACAAAGGAGCATCCTTTGTCCTTCCCTTAGGCCTGTGGCCACATGCACAGATGGAGGTGAAGGTTCCATGGAACTTACTGCCATGGCACAGGCCCCTCAGCCCAAGAAAGACTTAGGGAGAAACAAGTGATGTGGCTTGAGTGTTTAATATGATTATGCCTCAGGACTGCTCCGAATACTAGCTCAGATAATCATTACCACCTTCCTCTGTGTTTGTGTGTATACCACCTTCCTCTGTGTGAGTGTGTGTATGCATGCACATGCATGCATCTTGTAGCAGGGCTTGAATTCAGGGCCCGGCCTCTGTCCCTCAGTTTTTTTCATTCAAGGATAGCACTTTACCACTTGAGCCACAGCTTTACTTCCAGCTTTCGGGTGGTTCTTGGGAGAGTCTCACAGACATTTGTTGCTGGGCTGCCTCTGAATGTCAATCCTCAGATCTCAGCCTCCTAGGGGAGCTAGGAATATGAGATTATGAGCCATTAGCATCTGGCCACAATTTCCTTCTTTGATAAAACATAATACATCTCTCTTACCAGAGCACCCATGTACAGCTATCCCTACTACATCTACCCCTACCCCTCCATTCTTCAGAGGAAACATACCCTCCCCTGAAGACAAAGAAATGGGATCAGGTTTGAGCTTTATGTTCTCCACACAGTCAAGGAGCTGCTGGGAGTTGATATAGAGGTCAGAGATCTAGGCCAGGGCAAGTAGACAGCTGTTAGAACAGAAAGTATGAAAAGACATCCATGCAGCTGGATGCCAGTGGCTCATGCCTATAATCCTAGCTACTCAAGGCTGACACTGGAGGATCAATCAAGATTCAAAGCTAGCCTGAGCAGCCTCTTATCTCCAATGAATCACCAAAAAGCTGGAAAGCCGAGCTACTATAGTTAAAGTGGTAGAGTATCAAACAAACTAAAGGTTACCACCTAGGGTCTGAGTTCAAGCCCTGGTAAACACACACACACACACACACACACACACACACACACACACACACACACACACACACACACACACATACACACACACACACACACACACACCATATGCATGCAAAATCAGATATTTCTACACTGCAATCTTTCGATATTCTCTACGTTTTCCCCACTAAGCCTGGTGGCTGTTGGCCTAGGAGTTTGATGCATCAAACACCACCTGACATCTATAATTTTGGGGAACAGAAAGACTAGAAGGTCAGCCTTCCCCCATCCAAGCACCTTGATTGGGTCATGGTCTATCCAGGCCCATTGGAACTCCTTTTACAGACTTGCCAAGATGCCTTCAAAAGGCATCACATGCTGGGCACTGGTGGCTTGTGCCTGTCATCCTAGCGATACAGGAAGCTGAGACCTGGAGGATCATGCTTCCAAAGCCAGCCTGGGAAGGAAAGTGTGTGAGACTCTTATCCTTGATGAACCATCAGAAAACAAGAAATGTACATGTGGCTCAAGTGGTAGAGTGCCAGCCTTGAGAAAAAGAGCTCAGGGAAAGAGCTCATGGCCAAAAATAACAGGGAGAGGCATTGCATGTTGGCTTTGGGATTGGCATGGGCTATATATAATTTGAATTTTCAAGTGCTCCATGATAAAGCAGTACCTCTTTTAGTCCCGTGCTCCTCCATCTCATCTCACCCCCTGGCCTTGGCCGTGCTTCAGGTCGGGATGGCCCTGGTTGGATGTGAGGACTCCAAGGAGGAAGATCCCTGAGCAATCACCCAGCCTCCTTCCACCCTGCTCACTCTACTGCTTCTGCACTTTGCCATAGACCTTCTTCCTGGAATCCATCCAAGAGGTCATTGCCACCAACACAGTTGTGAATGGTCAGTCCAGCCTAACTCGGTGCAGCCAGAGGTGTATGTCAGTCTGGGACTTGGAACTTCCACCCTGGGTATGGGCTGAGGCCAGGGCTGACATTTATTTCATCCTGAGCCTTGCAGGGGTGGGGTGACAGTGTACATTCCACATTGAGTCAGGTAATATCCGAATCTGGACGACTACTTGTTTGGGGTAGGCTGTGGGGCTAAGAGGGCCACTGTTCCTGGTAATTCTCTCTTGGGGCTCCCCTCTCCCTCTCTCATCCCTTAATGGTTAAAGAGAAACTTCCACTAAGGGGGTCGAAGAGGGGGCAAGGGAGTATTTCTGTGTGAACCAGAATTGTGCTTCATATTCATTCTAGCCCGTACTTCCTATTTATCTGAGGAATGGCCATATTGATTTGAGTGAGGGGGATCATTCTAGCTGAGAATGTGGCTCAGTGATAGAGTGGTCATCTAGCATACCTGAAGCCCTGGGTTCGATTCCAGTCAGAAAAAACTACAAGGGGATGTGGGACTCAACTGGTAGAGCACAAGACTTGATCAAAAAGAGCTCAGGAACTGTGGCTAGACTCTGAGTTCAAGCCCCATGACTGAAACAACAAATTTTTGTCGAGGTTTTTTGTTCCCATTGCAAACAATTGATTCTTTGTGATAAGCATAACATGGGCCTCTTCTATGGCCAATGTTGGCCACTAGATGTTCCTTGAATTTGGGCCTCCTCCTAGCAGCCTCTGCTCTACCCGGCTCAATGTTTACCCTTCCCATCATGTCAGATGGAGCCCTAGAGAAGGCTACCTTGCCACCTAGTTTGGGTAGGTGCCAAGGATTTTGAGACTCAGTATATAACATAGGGAGTCATCATCCACATCAGTATACAGAAAAAAGGGACAGAGCGCTGCAAACTCAAGCACACCAACTGTGGTGGGCTCTGGATGTGGGGCAGGATGTGCTCTGTGGGGGAGTCCTCTTCCGGGTAGGGAACCCAGACCTCTCCTCTGGCAGTTTCCACACAGGCTTGAAGTTGCAATTTTTCAAAACTTTCTGCTCCTCACTCATTTTGCCTACCGAGGAGCCTGAGACCTCTGAAGCAGCAGAAGTGGTGGGAGGCTCAGCCTGTGCTGGCATCTGGAGCCCCCTGCCAGGAGTGACAGCAGCTCCTGCAGCGCTTTCCTTTTCTCCATCTTCTCTTGGTACAGAAGGTGCATGCACTTGACTCTCTCCTGACAGAGCTGATCCAAGATGATTGTCTGTCTTTACATGCCAGGAGGGACTCCTGGACAGTGCGGATATGTGCCAACAGGCTGTATCAATGGTGGAACTTATCTGCTGGACTCTGGAAGTGCACCTTATCAGGCAGGACATGGACAAAGCAGATTTTCTTCTCAGACACCCGTGTGTCCAAATTCCCATCCTCATGCACGCTGTGGTGGCAGTGCACCGTGAAAGGGACCTGTGGCTCCAGCTCTATCTGGCACATAGCTGTTGGGTGGGCCAAACGCCTGAAGCAGGCTGCCTCTCCTGTGGCAGGAGTCTCCTCCTGTGGATGTCAGCCTCTGAGAGCAACATCTGTCTCAGTTTAGGTGTTATCTCCATCCTCTGCGATGGACATATGGGGGAGAGATGCTTCCTCAAATTTTGCTTCTCCAGGGCTCACACCTTCCCCTTCCCCAGAGAAAGCCAGGAAGCTCATCTGGGCCTGCAGGCACTCCTCCTGTGGTCTGGTCACTTCCAGGCACTTGAGACTGTCCTGTGATGTTAGGGGTACCACCTGGTCCGCCCAGTTTGTCGGGACCTGCACTTGCTTCAGCGGCTCCAGCAGCTGGATCTCCCTCTGCAGGTGCTATTTTGCCTATTTCTTGGAGCTCAGCCACTCATGGGAGGCATTGTTCTGCTCACAGGTGGCTCTGAAGTCTTACAGCTAGACCAGGGACAGCTCCTGAGCTCCTGCAGCTCCGGAGCCACTCGGCTCTCTCTCTCAGCCACCTCTTTCCATTTTTGTGTCTTCTCCTTTGAGTAGTCCCGTTGTTCCCACAGATGTTTCTTCACCTGTTGCTCTAAGTCCAGGATGCTGGCGAGCTTCTTCTTCTCACTGCTCACCCTGTGGAAAGCTTCCCACAGCAGGGCCAGCTGTTCCTTCGGCTATGGGTCCCACACACATACACATCATGGGGTCTCTGGGATCTCTTGCTGACCCTCGGCCTTCTCCTCCAGTCTCTGCCGTTCTCCCGCTGCTCCACGTTCTAGCTACTGAGCCTCTGGTTTTTCTGGACCCGATGTGAAGTTGTTCCTCCAGGTTTTTCAACTCCATCTGCTTGCAGTGGGCCTGGGCCTGCAACTACTACACAGCCTCCTGCGGAGGGCCGTGGCTCTGCCAGCTTCCATCTCAGTTCCCCAGCTCATTCTGTAGGTCCAGCACCAGCCTCTCCCTTCCCTCATTCTCCTCTGTCAGTTGGTTCACCTGCTTGGTCAGGCACTGGGCCTCCTCCTTCTGCATCGTCCTTTCAATGCTCAGGCCCTCTGTGAAGGTGTCTGTGTCAAGATTCGCTGCAGTCACCATCCAGCTCAGGTTGTCCAGTAGTCTATTCAGTACCTCACAGCCGCCAGTGCTTGTTGGAACTTGTAGCTTTTGTTCTTCCTGTTGCTCTTCTCTGTCCAGAGTGCTTCCAGCTTCTCCTGCAATTCTGTGTTCACTTGACCCAGGTCATAGAATCTGCTGGTCTTTTCCTCAAGCTGAAGTGTTACATCATTCAGCTGTTCAAACAATATTTTGTCTCCTTCTGTGAAGCAGTGACCACAGAAGCCGCCACCACCAGCTCTACCATGTGGCGCTCTGTAGCCTGCAGGTGGCTGGTGAGAGCTTCATGCTCAATTTCTCTGTCATTGGCCGCGTGCTGCATGTGGGCCACTGCCAATTGTAAATCGCTTTCAGCTGAAACTGACCTGTGTATGGGTGGCTTATGGATCTCCAGCTCTGTTTTCGGTGCTTTGTGCACCTGGTCTGTCTTCTCCATTTGTGTCTCCCTTTGATCCTGCAGGTCTGTCTATTCCTGCTTCAGTGGTTGGATCTTGGCACAGAGAGCCTGTTTTCTTCTTTTGCTCTGGTCCAGGGCAGGCACTACATGTTGGTGGGATCAGGACCCTTAAAACTTGGAACCTGGTGGCTGTGACTATGTCCAAAAGCAGGAGAGGCCCTCGGTCATCATCACCTTTGGCTGGATCCTCCATTGAATCACCTTTCCCAGTGGTGTTTGTCTTGAGGATCCCTCCCTTTTTTGTGTTCTGCTTTTTTGAATGTTTCAGGTCTGTTGGGCAGATTCTTCCACTGGTGTTCTGGTAGTAGTTTCTGGCCCTCAGCTCTCTCACAGAGTCTTGTTTCAGACATCTGAGAGCTGTGATGGGAAAGATGGGCTTGCCACATTCCCAGGCTCTGGGAAATCCTCTATTCTCCCACTCAGTGTCTAGGAGGTCAATATCCTAATCTAATCCAAAGTCGACTCGAGTCTCTTGATCACCACTCAGCCACCTCTACTTTCCTCAACTGCAGGTAGTGGTGTCAAGCAACACAGGGAATCCCTGTGCTACAGGGCAACATGGAATGTGGGTGTGGCCACAATTGTTGTATCCCACAAGTCAGAAAGAACCATGAAAGAATGGGGGTGTGGCTGGAATCCTGTGATGTAGGCAGCATGGGTGGAGTCAAGATGACAGTGGCTCTTCCAGCCCCTTTTCCAGAGGACTCTGTCCAATTCAGTTGGGGACAAGAGGGTGACCTGCTTTACCTGGATGGCTGCACAAATTGTTGTTTATGTCTGTTTGTTGCCAGTCCCGGACCTTGAACCCAGGATCTGGGCACAGTCTGTGAGCTGCATTTAATCAAGGCTAGCCCAAGCCACACAGCTCTACTTGTGGCTTTGTTGGCACTTAAGTTGGACAGAGGTCTCAAGGACTTTCCTGCCTAGGTTGACTTTGACAATGATTCTACTTTCACAGCCTTGTAAGTATCAAGGAAGACTGCTGAGAGCCACTGCTGCCTGGCTAATCATTGGTCTTGCTGATATTCTTGGAGAGACTGGTGAGTTCCCTATCCTCAGGTTTAAGTGGTGGGAGATGGAGCCCACAGTTTGAATCCTGGTCCTGCCACCTCCAATTGGCAGGATATCCTAAGAAACTCATTTCTATCCATATGAATACCAATGGAATGTGATGTATGTCATGATTAAATGGGCAGTTCTTGAAAGATTCTAGGATAAAATTATACACAATTATATTATAAGACACAGATCAATTTTAATCAATATTTTATTTTTTTAATTTAATTTTATTTTATTTGAGAACATACTGTACAGAGGGGTTACAATTACATGGGCAGGATAATGCATACATTTCTTACCAAGCATTGCAGCCTCCTCCTTTGTTTACCCTTTACCTCCCTTCCCAGCCTCCCCCCTCCCCCCCACCCAATCATACCCCCCTCCCCCCCCACACCGACATTGTAAAGCTGGTTTTGACATGACATTTTGTACTTCTCATGGTTGCAACAGGTCCACCTGAATCCTTAAATGACTTGTTTGTCCCCATCTCCTCCACATGTTATACTGACATCAAATATAGTGAAAGCGGGTGTTACACTGTGGGGGAGGGACATACAAAGCAACAAAGAAATAATCTTATAAATGCTACCCAGAACCTAGCTTAATCAATATTTTATAAAGTATTTAAACAATCAAATTCATTAAATGGAGGCCAAATGAAATACCTAAGAATTGGGCATCACATAGCAAAGAGATGCCATTTTTCTGGCAGGACTGGGATTTGAACTCATGGTTTGGGTAACTCTGCTGCACTGTGTGAGAAGGGGAAGCTTGCCTCCTTGAAGTCAAGAAATTCAAGTCTGTTCCTTAGGCCTGAAATCTATCCTCAGCACTAGAAAACATCCTATTCATGTACATTTTAAATATATGATTTATATTTTCAGACATATGTATGTACATATTGCGTTCAGTGTAGTTATTCATTTTATTTTTTTGTTTTGTTCATGTATTGACCATTTATTTTATTGTGGCCCATAGAACAATGATTACATTTATTACATAGGATATAAGTGTGCATATGTATTCCACTCCATACCTGGCATCCAGGACTTTCACAGAAAAGGAAAACATGTGTCACCATCAGCTTCTTACTCCAGGATTCATTGTTTGGGAAAGCTAGAATCTGAACTCATGGCCTACAGGGCCAAATTCATGAATTGGTGAGTGTCAGCATGCCATCCTTGGCAAATTGAGCTGACAGGAAGTTCCCAGGGCCTGAGATCAAGTCCCAGCAGTTGACAAAATAAGAACAGATTGACACCCAGATGGTAGTATGCTAATAAATATATATCTTTATAGAGTGCCAGAGATGTCTATCCATTATTCAGTTATATAGACTACATTCCTACCAATTCTTGGATATTTATTATGCCTCCCTGTAATTTATGGTATTGTTTTCATCCTTAATAAACTATTAAGTAAATTAGTGTCCTGAAGTTATTGCATCCCTGTAAGAAAGAGTATTCTTTTAATGTTTCATATTATATACAATCATCCAGCTGACTAAAATCATGTCTAATTTTATATGAGTTTCATTCATGAGCAACTCATTCAACCGTGACATTTATAACATTCCATCGTTATTCCTATAGATTGGAACGAGTCTCTTAGCATCTCCCGCCATCCAGAAGTGACATGACTGGGATTCGGATCTAGACCTATATTGTCCTACAGGACTATGGCTTCCCTAATAGCCTGCCAGCCTTCAGCAATGCAAGGTAAAGTACCCTTTGGAGCTGTGTCATTCAGACCTAGATGGTCATGGTGCAAAATGTAAAAAGGCCATCCCACAACTTATTTTCTTTGCATTTTCCCCCTAAAAGGCCTGGCGGTCTAGGATCTCAGGATCGTCTGTGGTTCCAGTGGCTACATCCCAACAAAGGTGATGGGTGCTGAAGCAGAGTTGCCATGACCTGAGTTCAAGATTTTGCTTGGCAAAAAAAATTATCTCCCTGGCTTTCAATTGGTGCCGTTTACTCTGGCAGGCTTTGGATTTGAACTCAGGGTCTGGGTAACTCTGCAGCACTGTGAACAAAAAGGAAGCTCACCATGCTTGAAGAAAAGAAAGTCAGGCCTGGTCCCTAGGCCTGAGTTCAAGACCCAGCCCGGAAAACACACTATTTATATACATTGTAAAGATAGGATGTGTATCTACCTATAGATGTTCAGTCCAGATCCTGTTTGTTGTGATTATTTATTGTATTTCTGTTTTATTCATTTATTTACCATTTATTTTATTGACTGTGATAACACACATTCCATTTATTATATTGAGGACATCCTATCACATATATCTAGAATTGTAGACATGTTCTCCTTCATGTCTTACACCCAGGACTCTCAAAGAAAAGGAAAACAGGAGCGACATTCCTCTTCTTACTCCACTATCAAATTGTTGGCAGTTCTGGGACCAGGGTCTAGCACACCCAGTTCATGAATGTGTGTGTCAACATGGCAACCTCTAGCCCAGGAAGCTGCCAGGCAGTTCCAAGATTCTGAGATCAAGCCACAGGGTGGACAAAATAGCCATACATGGATAGGCAGGTGGTAGAATACCAATAAATATATATTTGTATAGAGTGCCAGAGACATCTGCATAGGATTAAAGTATATCAACTACATTCCTACCAACTCTTAGGTAGTTATTATGCCACCATTGAAGGAATAGGATTCTTTTCATGCTTAAAATCTATTCATTAAGATCAATCAGCATCCTAGGATCATTGAGTGTAATTTTAGACAAGACTGAGTGATGCACGCAGAAACTTCTCATTCAATCATGAGTTTGCTCACATTCCATCGGTATTTCGATGCATAGGAACAAGTCTCTTGGGAATGCCCAACTTTGGTAGGTGTTACAACCAGGACTTGAACTCAGGGCCTACATTGCTTCATGGGCCTATGGCTTCCCCAATAGCCCGCTATCCTTCACCAATGCAAGGTGAAGTATCCTTTGTAGGCATGTCATTAAGACCCAGGATGGTCACGGTGGAAAGTAACAAAATGTAAAAAATCCATCCTGATGCTTTTTCTGTGTGTGTGTTTTCCTGCAAGACTTCAGGGCCTATGATCGCAGAATCGGCTATGGGCCCACCATCCTGAGGTGATTGAAGCTGAGGCAGCATTACCAAAAACTGAGTTCAAATCCCTTCCTTGGCAATAATGATAATAATAATAATAATAATAATAATAATAATAATAATAATAATAATAATAATAATAATGCACCCTGGCTCAGAACTCGCACCATTTTTCTGCCACAGCTGGGATTCCAACTCAGGTCTGGGTAAATCTATAACAGTGTGGGGGAAATGGAAATTCACCATCCTTGAAGACTACAATATCAGGCCAGGTTGCAAGTCCTGAACTGAATCCCCAGCACTGGCAAAAATAATATACCCACCTATTTTACACATAGGATCTCTATTTACATACATGTGTGGAATGCATTATGAATTCAATATAGTTACTCTTTTTATTGTGTTTCTTATTCATGGATGCATATTGTGTTTTATTGAGTATGATGACAGACATAACTGTGCAAACACGCTTGATAACCTATTCCTATGGCTGTAGAGTTGCCTATATAGAATTCTCCATCCTCCTGGAGTCTCAGGACTTTCATAGGACAGGAACACAGGTAGATCTATGGGCTTCACACATCAGGATTCATCTTTTGGCAGTATTGGGATTTGATCTCAGAGCTTAGTAGGCCCAATTGCCGAAAGAGTCTAAGTGAGGATACCAGCCTGTGAGCAACTAAGGAGCTAGGCCGTACCCAGAACCTGAGATTGAGCCCCGGTGTTGGGGTGGGGCACAATATTCATTCATTCATAAGCTGAAGCTAGTATGCTAATAAATACTATTTGGATAGAGTAGGAGATGTGGCTAGCTGTGTTGGAATCCTATCTATCATGTGAGTACTGATGCTTGGATCTTTCCCATTCCTCCAGTTCCTGATTGTGATTCTTATTGTCACACTTCATGAACTCTTAATTAAAAATAATCGTTGTGCCATACATCTTGCCTATGAGAATCATGCATGAACTAAACTCTTCCCTAGGCCTGAATTCAACACCTCATAACACTTATAGACACATTAAATATATAATTTATATTTACACCTATATATTCAGTCTATATTGTGTTTGTTGGAGTGATTCATTATGTTTTATTATTGATTTATTTATTTAGCATTTATTTTATGAACTGTGAGTGAACCTATAATATTTATTACATTTATTCCCATCTATTCCATAGCATGTAACTTTGAAGACATATTATGAACTTGAACAGAAAGGGAAAACAGGTGTCACACGTGAAATCTTACACCAGGAAGAATTTTTGGCAATGATGGGACCTGATCTGAAGACCTGAGAGGCCCGATTCATGAATGGGTCAATGTCAGCACCGCAGCCTCTAACCCATTCAGCTGCCAAGTGGATCCCAGAACCTAGGATCAAGCCCCAGATTTGGACAAAATAGCAGTAACTTTCTATGACGATGATGGAATATAAATAAATATAAATTTAGGTATTTAGGTACTGCCAGAGGTGTCTATTTAGTATTCAATGACATATACTACGTTCCTACCGATTCTCATGTATTTATGGGATTCCATTTAATCAACAGTATTTTTTGTTTTGTTTTGATTTTTTTTTTTTTTTTGTCAGTCATGGGGCTTGTACTCTGGGATTGGGTGCTGTCCTTGCACTCTTTAGCTCAAGGCGAGCACTCTGCCACTTGAACCACAGCACCACTTCCAATATTATTCTTTTAATGTATAATAAACTATGAATTAAAATCAATCCATGTCCGGTGATTATTGGGTCTAATTTTATGCTAGAATTATTGACAGACTACTCATCCAACCATGACATTTGATCACATTCCTCTGGTCTTCCTATGTACAGGCAATAGTTTCTTAGCCTCTCCAGCCCCTTTTAAGTGGCATGATCAGGATTCGAACTCAGGGCCTAGCGTCCAGGTTGGCCTATGACTTCACTGACAGCCCACCAGCCTTCACCAATGCCAGGTGACCTACAGGTTGCAGCCATGTCATTCAGACCCAGGATGGTCACTGTGCAAAGAAGAAAAACAGAAACTGCTGACCTTCTGTGGTTTGCGGCATTTTTTTGGTGGTGTTTTCATTTTGTTTTCCTGTCAGCCCCTGATGCCTAGGACCCAGGATGGGCTGTGGGTCCAGAGGCTGCACCATCCCAGCCTAGGGTGATGGAAACTGAGGCAGAGTTGCCACGATCTGAGTTCAAGCCCTGTGCTTGGCAAAAAATAAATTAATTAATTAACAATACTACTGAAGCTCCTTGTCTTGGATTTCGAACCATTGTTGTTTGCCAGGCCAAGGATGTCATCTTGGGATCTGGGTAACTGATGCAGGGTGGAGGAAAGGGAGCTCTCCTCCCTTGAAGAAAAGCAATTCAAGCCTGTTCCCTATGACTGAATTCAAGCCCCAACCCTGGAGAACATAAAATTTATAGACATGTTTATTATATGATTTGTACTTACATCCATATATATTCAGATTATATCATGTTGGTTGGAATGATTCATTATATTTTATGATTTAATTATTCATTTCTCATTTATTTATGGACTGATTGTGAGTGTACCTATAACATTTATTACATTCATTTAAATCTATTCTATAGTATGTAGCTTTGCAGACATATTATATACATGATACTTGATATCTAGCACTTGCACAGAAAAGGAAAACAGGTATCACACTTGGAATCTTACTCCAGGAAGACATTTTTAGAAATGCTGGGCCTGAACTGAGGGCCTAGAAGGCCCATGTCATGAATGGGTGAGTGTCAGCACGGCAGACTCTAGCTCATTCAGATGCCAGGTGGATCCCAGGGCCTGGGATCGAGACACAAGTTTGGCCACAATAGCAATACTTTTCTATGCAGACAGTGGTATACAAATAAATAAATATTTAGAAATTTAGATACTGCCAGTGATGACTATCTAGTATTCAATGGCATATACTAACTTCCTAGTGATTTACAGGTACATAATGGGAACTCTATTTAATCAATGATATTCTTTTAGGGGCTGGGAAGTTGGCTCACTTGGAGAATGCTTGTCTTGCATGCATGAGCCCTGGGTTCTATTCCTCAGCACCACATGATCAGAAAAAGCCAGGAATGGTGCTATGTTTCAAATGGTAGAGCACTAGCCCTGAGCTGAAAAGCTGAGGGAGAGTGCCCAGTCCCAGAGTTCAGACCCACTACCGACAACACACACACACACACACACACACACACACACACACACACAAGTATTCTTTTAATGCATAATAAACAATGAATTAAAATCAATCCAAATCTTGTAAATACTGGGTTTAATTTTATGTTAGACTGATTGACAAACTAGTCATCCAACCATGACATTGATCACATTCCTCTGGTGATCCTATGGACAGGCAGTAGTTTCTAAGCCTCTCCACCCCTTTGTAAGTGGCATGACCCGCATTCAAACTCAGCTCCTAGGTGTGCAGATTGTATTATGGCTTCGCTGCCAGCCTGCCAGCCTTCAGCAATGCCAGGTGACCTACAGGTTGCAGCCATGTCATTTGGACCCAGGATGCAAGGAAGGTAAATCGAGAAACCACTGACAGTCTGCAATTCGCGGCTGTTTTTTGGTGCCATTTTCAATTTGTTTTCCTGTCAGCCCCAGAGGCCTAGGATCCCAGGATGGGCCAGAAGCTGCACCATCCCAGATTAGGTGATGGAAGCTGAGGCAAAGTTGCTACAACCAGAGTTCAAGTCCTGTGCTCAGCAAAATAAATGAATAAATAAATAAAATACAACAAATTTTTAAGAAAATATATGAGAAATAAAATAAAATAAAATTTAAAAATTTAAGAATATTAAATATACTAATGGAGCTCCCTGGCTTGGAATTCGTGCCCACTTTTTTCTGCCAGGTTTGGCATTTGAACTCAGAGTCTGGGAAACTCTATTGTACTATGGAGAATGGGGATACTCACTCTCTTTGAATAAAAAACAATTCAGGCCTGTTCCCTAGGCCTGAATTTAATCCCCAGCCCTGTTAAGTAATATTCATTCACATTTGAAAAAAATGATTAATATCTACATACTTATGTTTACTGCATATTGCTTTGAGTGTATTTATTTTTTGTATTATTCATTCATTCTATTTATTGACTATTACTAAACTTATAACAAGTATTAAGTTTATTATATTTTATGAGAACTATACAGATTTGCATATGTATTAAATATCTTACTTCAGACCCAGGACATTCACCAAATTCTATAGTAGATGATTCTATGCTTAGACAAACAGAAAGAATTCACCAACCAAAGCCTAATTTATCCCTAGCCACCCAGTGGCTCACATCTGTAATCCTAACTACTAAGGAGGCTGAGATCTGAGTGTGGGGTTCAAACCCAGCCTGGACAGAAAAGTCCGTAAGACTCTTATCTCCAATAAACCACGAGAAAACCAAAAGTAGCACTGTAACTCAAGCAGTAGATTGCTCGCATTTAGTGGAAGTGTGCAGGGATAACCCATGAGTTCAGGCCCATGACCAAAAAAATTTGTTCATATAGATCATAAAATTCTAACATTTTGAGCTTTAGGAAACTTTTCTTATGCTCTTTAGGCAAATACTCCACTACTGAGCTTACATCCCAGTCCCAATGTTTGTTTGTTTTTTTCATTTTATAATTCAGATTATTCCCAAAATGCTTACAAGTACCTACTGTCCCAACAGAAGTGAGTTTTTATTCAGAAACCCAACTTTTTCTGTTATGATTCCCCTAGTGTATTTCGTGGTAGGCACTGAGGAAAACTAACATGACACAACTGCAGAGAGTTAATAATTATAGAAATAACTTTAAATATAAATAAAATCAACTGTCCCGACATTCTAGGGAGAAATGGTGTCCTTATTTTCATGCCCACTCTTCATGGCAGATACTCATAACAGAAACACCAATGTGCTATGCTGAAATGTAACAGTTTAAACCCCTTTTTTTAAAAACTCTCCTTTTACAAAATCAAAATGTATCAAAAAAAGGCGAAGTGAATTTAAAAAATATTTAAAATGCTAATGAAGCTCCTTTGCTTGGAATGTGTGGCATTTTTTTTTTGTCTGCAAGGCCTGGGATTTGAACACGAGGTCTGGGTAACTCTGTTGCACTGTGGGGAAGGGGAAGTTCACCACGCTTGAAGACCACAAAGTCAGGCCATTTCCCTAGGCCTGAATTCAAGGCCCTGCCCTGGAAAACATACTCCTTATATACATTTTAAAGATAGGATTGAACTTCCATACAGATGTTCAGCCTATATTATGTTTGGAATGGTTATTCATTGAATTTTTTGTTTTATTCAGTTATTTACCATTTATTTTATTGATTGTGATGACATCTAACTATGTTTTATATTGTTTTCATCCTATCATATAGCATCTAGATTTGTAGATGTGTTCTCAATCATGCTTGATACCCAGGACTCTCCCAGAAAAGGAAAACATGTGTCACACTTGGCTTCTTACTCCAAGGTTAAGTTTTTGGCAGTGCTAGAATCTGAACTCAGGGCCATGCAGGTCTAATTCATGAATGGGTGAATGTGAGCATGGCAGCCTCTAGACAATGAAGCTGTCAGGTGGTTCACTGGTGCTGAGATCGTGCCACAGGATTGGCTAAAACAGCAATACATGGATAGGCAGACAGTGGTATACAAATAAATATATATTGGTAAATTGGGCCATAGTCACCTATCTATGATTGAATGACATATACTACGTTCCTACCAACTCTTAGGTATTTATTATACCACAATTAAAGGAATAGTATTATTTTCATGCTTAATAAACTATTAATTGAGATCGATCAGTGTACTAGTATTATTGCATCCAATTTTAGACTCGACTGATGCACAAACTTCTCTTTCAATTGGTATTTCTATGTATAGGAATGAGTCTCTTGTGATTTCCTGCCATTGGTAGGTGTCAGGACCGGGATTTGAAGCCAGGGCCTATGTTGACATGTTGGCCTATGGCTTCCCTGATTGCATGCCAGTCTTCAGATATGGCAGGTCAGATCCACTTTGCGGCCCTGTCATTCAGACCCGGGATGGTCACCGTGCAAAAAAAAAAAAAAAAAAGTAAAAACCCAGCCCTTTGCAGCTCGCCACTTTTCATGCTTCCCACTTTTTTTTCTTCCTGCAAGCCCTTTGGGCCTATGATTCAAGGACTGGGTATGCATCCCGAGGCAGCACCCAGACTAAGGTGATCTAAGCTAAGGCAGTGCTGCCATGACCTCAGTTCAAGCCCCATTGTTGGCCAAAAAAAAAAAAAAGGAAAGAAAGAAAAAAAATAATTAATCATTTAACTAAATTAAAAAAAAATGAAGCTCCTTGGTTTGGAATATCTGTCAGCTTTCTTTCCTAACCTGGCATTTGAACTCAGGATCTTGGTAAATCTGTAGCAATGTGAAGGAATATGCATATTTGCCACTACTGGAGTTCAAATCCCGTGTCAAGCCAAAACTAAAAAATTAAGTCACTGAGCTTGGCAGGGGGAGTAGTTTGGAGATGGGAGAGAAGGGATGGTAGGGCGAAAACAAAGGAGGAGGCAACAATGCTCAATAGGAAATATACTGATGACCTTGCTCATGTAACTGTGACCCCTCTGTACAACACTTTTACAATAAAAAAACATAGAAAAAAAAGAAACAATGTAGTGTTCAGAGAAGCACTTTGGGAGTAAGGGAAGGACATCTGAATAGCTGTACAAAATTCTACACTGCTTTTTTAATGTTCAGTATGTAACTGAATAAACATAACTGCTTTCATAAAAAAATTAAGTCACTATCTTGGAACCTGGCCAATATTTCTACCATTGGTGGGATTTGATCTCATCATCCAGGTAACTCTTTTGTACCATGAGTGAAGGCGAAGCTCACTGTCCTAGAGGAAAAGAAATTCAGGCTAGAGTTCCCATGGACTAAATGAAGGCCCTGCAATGGAAAAGATATTTCTATACATGTGTAATATAAGACATATACTTACATATGTATGTTTATTACTATTATGATTTTTATTATTGATTTTGTATTTATTTTATTTTTATTTGATTCATTCATTTTTTGTTTATTTTATTTAGGATTATCATACACTTAATATTTATTACACTTTTCACATCTATTATAAAATTATACACAATAATTTAGGGCATTGACTCATTTTTCATTAAAACTTTTTGTGTTGAAACCTGATACATAATTAATGGAGGCATTTGTCATAGTCTTCACATGTTTAGAGTCTCTCTCAAGTATGAACTTTCTCTTATTTATCTTTGAACACCTTCTAATAGGGATTTCTTTAATGACTTATACTCCGGAATTTTTCTTGAGGACAGGCAAGTTGTGGGATAAGATTGCAAGGGCGAGCCTAGAAATGTGTATTACTGGTAAAGAGCTCGCTCAACACACATGAATACTAGGGTTTGAATCTTCATTGCTACATACTCAGAAAAAGTCAGAAGCCGTGGAGTGGCTCAAATGTTAGAATGCTAGCCTTGAGAAAAAGAAGCCACAGGACTGTCAAAAACAATAGGCCAGATGCTGGTGGCTCAAACCTGGAACCCCAGCTTCTCAGGAATCTGAGATTTGAAAACCACAGTTCAAAGACAGCTTAGGCAAGGAAAGCCTGTTAAACTCAGGTCCAATGTACCACAAAAATCCCATGTGGTGCTGTGGTTCAAGTGGTAGAGTGTTCTCCTTGAGCTGAATTGCTCAGGGACAGGGCCCAGGCTTGACACAAGATATAAAACTGGAAAAAAGTAAGGGTTAATCAAAGTACTTTTACTATTTGCTAATTAGGAGTACATTCCCTAGAAAATGAACACTAATGTACAGCAGAATTGGAGTCAGAGCTTAAGGTTCAAGTGTAGCAGATCCACATGCCCAGCCTCTCAGACTCTAGCATTATAACCTTGTGTGCTAAAGGGATCTGAAAGGTCCAATGTTGAAAGGCTTAATATTCTCCCCAAGCCCTTTGTGATAAGCAGTTGATTTGTATTGTCAATCCCATTACAGTTCTGAACCTAGCAGAGCACCTGTAGCTCAGGCCTATCACCCTAGCTCAGGAGGCTGATGTCTGAGGATAACTGGGTAAAGCCAGCCAGGGCAGGAAAGTCTATGACACTCTGACTTCCACTTCTGAAAGGTCATATGTTCAACAGCTTGTTATGTTTCCCTTGGTGATGAGAAGTTACTTGCACTCGAAATGTTCTTAAGAGTTCTTGTGCTATAGAAGAAGGAAAGAAACATCATTGACCCATCCAAGGTTCAAATGAAGTTCCCTGGAGTCAATCCCTAGCCCTGTTAGCCGAAAGAACTCCAGTGTAACACTCTATTGGAAGGACAGAAAACAGTTTCAAAAGCCAAGCTATGTGCAGAGACCTAGGCCTCCAAGATTAGGAGGCAGAATGTACACACTCAACAGGAAGTGAGCTGCAAAACCACCTCATTCATTCCAGGCACAGCCAGCAATGAGAGGAAAACTGAAACATTTGTTAGAGTTACACCAGTGTCAGGCTTTTCACAACCTCTTCAAACAATTACTAACCTTCCTCCCTCAGGTGAAGGGAGCCTCAGGCTATCTTTAGGTTACCATTCGGCAGTTTAGTGGGGGAGAGGGGAGGAACATAGTAGAAAAACCCTGCTCTCTTTTCTTAAGGAGTGGGTTTTTGATTCTCCCTCTGTCAGGTTTGAAGGCCCTTCTATCTCTGCCAGTCCATTCTCCTTACTTTCTTCTCCACATCATTAATGCAAATCCCCAGTCCAAGGAGAGTCAAGGCCGTTACTCTTCTGTTTCCAAGCATCTGAGTTAGAGCCTGGCTTTGCCTTCTTGGCTCTGGGGCCTTCAGCTGCCTTAGAAGTGGGAAAGAGACAGTCTTCCTGCTCTGTTTGTGTGAAGGTGATGCTGGTGGCCTGGCACACTGCAAAAGGCCTCATGACTGGGAATTGTTCCCTTATTTCATCCTGACATCCAAGACCAGATTCATGTATCATTTTTTATCTATCTATCTATCTATCTATCTATCTATCTATCTATCTATCTATCTATCTATCTATCTATCTATCTATCTATCATCTATCTACCTAGCTATCTATTTATCTATCTCTTTGACATTCCTTTGGTTGAACTCAAAGCCAGGGCACTGTTTCTAGCACTCTACTACTTGAGCCACAGCACCAATTCTGGCTTTTTCTATGTATGTGGTACTAAAGAATAGAACCCAGGGCTTCTTGCATACTAGGCAAGGACTCTCTCACTAATCCACATTCCCAGCCTGCTCATTTTTTTTCTTAATGGTAGTTTTTACATAAGTATGCTACAGTTTGTGTCCCCACATGTAATTTTCTGAATACTGGTTATTTCTATAAGCCCTGATCTTCTCTTCCCCTGCCTGATTTGTGAATGTTTCTGCATTGGCCTCATAATAAAATGTAAGTAAATGCTGCTGAGAGCTTCAATGTGCATAATATAAGAACATAGGCCTGGAACCCTGGAAGAGCAAAGTGATGGGGCTGAAATGAAGAGAATGATGCAGTATGCGCAACAAGCACATCTGAAAAATAAATCAACATATAAAAGCAGAAGCATTGCATACGGTCTGTTTGCATGCAGGGAAGTAATATACACAAGTAAGTAAATAGAGCACTGATGTATAAACTTGGCCTTCTCTTTTTGAATTTTATCTTGTGGATATCCCAGGGCTTAAACTCAGTGTACGATGCGTTCCTCAGCTGTTTTGGTCAAAGGTGAGGCACTACCACTGCCATAGCTCCATTTCCAGCCATCTGGTCATTAATTGGACATAAGCAACTCCCAGGCTTTCATGCCTGGTCTGGCCTGTATCTCCTGGTAGGCTTTCTCTCTCAAAACTGGGGCTCTACCCTCTAGGCCCCACTGCTCCACATCTGGTTTTCTGGTGGTTTATTGAAGACCAGAGTCTCACAGACTTTCCTGCTAAGACTGGCTTTGAAAGGTGATCTCCTGAGGAGGCTTCATGTAGCTTTCCTCAGCTAGGAGCCACTCCACACAAACTTTTAGTCTAAATCTTAGAGCTACTAGAGAACAAAGAAACATGAAGATGCTTCTACTGTGTTCTGGACACTTAAGTTTGGAGACACAAAACACTCATAATTATTACATCACTTTAAAGGCAAAAGGAGCAATGCAGACAGCACGAGGATCGCTCCAGCTTTCAGTCTTCTCATCCTCTTACACTAAATTCACTGCAGCTCAATGCTAAGTGACAGAATTGGCATGTCCTGTGGACATTTACTCTTCAATCTTGTGACACTCATTTCTCACTTTTGGCTTCAAACCTGTGACCAGAGGGGAAAATGAGAGAGAAAATCCTTCTCAGAGAAAGCAACTATAAAGAACATTGGGTAGTCCCTTATAAGTTCAAACCATTGGAATGACCCGCTAAGAAGACAGATTGTCCAGATTAAAAATGAAGAAGAAAAGAAAGAAGGTGCCAGTGGCTGCTGATTGTAATCCCAGAATCTCAGGAGGCTAAGATTAGAGAATCTGAATTTGAATCCAGGAGGCCTAAGAAAGTCCTTGACACTGTTATTTCTAAAAGTTCACAGAAAAACCCAGAAGTGGGCTTTGACTCAAGCTTAATGCTCTACACGTGAGTAAAGGGAGCTCAGGGACAATTCCCAGGCTCATAGTTCAACCCCAGTACCAGCTCCCTCAAAAAGAGCCTGTACCTCCATGTCCTTGTCTAAGTATGGATGTATTCCTACAGGTGAAGCTCCAGAGTAGCTATGATGGATGGCACCAAGCTAGGAAATTTGTATTCAATTCTATGAGCTCATAACACAGAGAATGCTTTTATGACATTGCATGTTCCAGGGCTCCCCTTACTTCTCCAGTGTAGCCTGAAGGTTGCTCTGCATCCCAGGCCTGCTGGAAGAAGTCTCTCTCGTTGTCTAGAAAGGCAGACAAAAGGCCTCAATCCTGTACATCTGTGTAACAAGCAACTCCATCTGGGCCACTTAGTGAGGAGGAGTGTGAGCAGGCTCTGAAAGCCAGGAGAAAAAGGCCTCTTTGTACCCCGAGCGATCTCTCTCCCCAGTGCTCTGTTTTGACAGGAAACCTTCATTTGTGCCACCTCCCATGGCAGGCCAAGTTCTGTGCAATTATCCTGCCTTTGTGAGACTATATTCCGGTATTCAGAAACAGTGCTCCATATAATTCAGGAGTCCTTCTGGCAGACAATTAGGGAACTGAACCTAATTAAATGATTCATTGCCTGCAATGATGGGCCTATGATGCCTCTCATAGGTTATCAGAAGCTTCGGAAATCCAAGAACATGTCAGATATCACAAAGTTTCCTGTCATCTATGGCTGGTGAAGCTCATCAGGTTTTGAAACCTTTGACCTCTCCTAGTTGGGCACAGAGTGACTAGGTTTTGGTTTTGAATACAGGGCCTGGGTGCTGACCATGAGCTCAGAGCACAAGTCTACTGCCTTACCATTTTGTGTCACAGCTTCACTTCTACTTTCTGTGTGTGTGTGTGTGTGTGTGTGTGTGTGTGTGTGTGTGTGTGTGTGTGTGTGTGTGTGTGTGAGCAAGCGTGCATGTGAATGTGTGTGCATACCTAATTCTGGAGCTTGAACTCAGGACGTGAGCACTGTATCTAGTTTCCCTTGTACAAGGATTGCCCTCTCCTACTTGAACCACAGAGCCACTGCAGGCTTTTTCTTAGTGACATGGTCCTGAGAAATCAAACCCAGGGTTTCATTTATGCAAAGCACTCTACCCCTAAGGCACATTCCCAGCCTTCTACTTCAGGTTTGATAGTCTTTTTTTTGTTAGTCTTTTTTGTTGTTGTCAGTTGTAAGAGTTGAAGCCTAGGCCTGGGTGCTGTCCCTGAGCATTTCAGCTTTAATCTTGTGCTCTACCACTTGAGCCACTGGTTTTCTGGTGGTCCATTGGAGCTAAGTGTCTCCAGGGCTTTCATGCCCAGGCTAGCTTTGAACCATGATCCACAGATCTCATACTACTGAGTAGCTAGGATGACCAGCATGAGCCACAACCACCCAGCTTCCACTTCAGGTTTCTTTGTGGTGAATTGGAGATAATAGTCTCATGGTACCTTTTATGTCTGGGATAGTTTGGAACCCAGATCCTCAGATCTCACCTTCCTGAGAAGGCAAGATGACAGACCTCAGCTATAGAACCCTAGGCTGTGACACTCTGCTGCAAGGGGGTCCTTGGCTCCACATGGTGGAGTACTGGCTATGAAGCCAAGAGGTAAGGATCAGCGCCTAGGCCATGAGTTCAAGGTTGATGACTGAGGAAAAAAAGTAATTGTTTGCTGTAGACAATTCACTAGTCTTCAGAAATACAAAATTTTGTCCCTGCCATAGGGGCATATCTGAGCCTCAATATTCTTGTCTGCATAATCATCCAAGTTGTGGAGGTATTACAAGGGCAAGATGAAAGCATGCACCCTTTGAAGGACAAAACACATAACACTCTTTACAGGATTCAGCACACAGCATCCAATGAAAGACTCAGCACCCAGCACCCAATGCAGGATTCAGAATAATGCACCCTGTGAATGACTCAGTACATGGCATCCTGAGCAGGACTCAGCACACAGTACCGCATGAATGAACCAGCACCTCAGGAAGGACTCATTACATAGCTGTTTCCCACAAGCTGTCATTAGTATTAGGGTGTTTTCATCAGTATCACCATTCTTTCAGAAACACATTACAAACTACACAAAGTTCACATCTAATGATTCAGATTGGTGGGGTTTTTTTTGGGGGGGGTGTTGAGTCAGCCACAGGGATTGCACTAAAATGATGGGGTACTGTCTTAAGAACTTTTGCTTGAGCCACAGCACAGAGTTTCACAGACATTCTGCTAAGGCTGGGTTTTAAACCCATCAGTATCAGATCTCAGACCCTGAGTGTCTTGGATGACAGGGTTGAGCGAGCCAGCAGCATGTGGTTCTGTGGAGCTGGGTTGCATTAGTATACCTCTGGCTAAGTCAGGTTAGATGGCAGCTGTCAGCACCAGACTACTGGCTTGCTCTGTGATGAGGTATTTGAAGTCCTATCCTAATAGAGTTGCAGTCACAACATTCAATCTTTATTTGGTGCCAGTTCTGGATCTTGAGTAAGGGTCTAGACACAGTCCCTATGCTTTTATGCTCAAAGCTAGTGATCGACTGCTTGACTGACAGCACAACTTCTGGATTTTTATGTGCATGTGGTAGTGAGACTTTGTATGTACAAGCCATCACTATACAACTGAGCCCCAAGAGTGACAAGTGTATAAACAGATAAATGTGCAGATTGGCATATATATATATATATATATATATATATATATACACATATATATATTTATATTTATATATGTATGTATGTATAAAACAAGAGAAAGTTGTCTGCATATTATGAAATTACATATATTATATTACTAGCAATTATTGACAAATTATTCCTTCAAACTTTAAGTATCAGGGTTGAATATATAATAAAGTATTAATTGAAAATTACTCAATGTAGTATAATTGTTGGGTATAATTTTATAGTATACTCATACACTAACTACTAATTTAATTGTTACATTTTTAACATTCCATTTGAATGGCTGTATATGGAATGTGTTTCTTAGAATCTCCTACCAATCATTAGTGGCAGTCCTGGGATTCGACCCCCAGGACTAAGTTGAAGTTTCGGTATGGCTTCCCTAATAGCCAGACAAATATCAGCAAGCAAGGTCATGTACACGTTCTGGGACGTTTTGTTAGACCCAGGATGGTCACAATGCAAAGAGGAAAAAATGTAAAAGCATATTCTTGAACTTTTCCATTTTATCCTCCTCCTTTTTATTTTTTATTTTTTTGCCAACCCTTAGATTTGAACTTGGGCCCCAAGATCCAAGGGTCGGCTATGACAGAGATGCCAAGACCTGAGTTCAAGCCCCGTGCTTGGCCAAAGGAAAAAAAAGGTCATGGCTTGGAATTTGCACCACTTTTCTGGCAGGCCTGGGATTTGAATTCTGGGTCTTGGTAACTCTATGTCACTTTGGTTGAAGCGGAAGCTCACAGTCCTTGAAGACAAGAAATTTAGACCAGCACCCAGGGCCTGAATTGAAGCCCCACCAGTAGAAAAGCTAATATTCATATATAAGATTTATTTACATGGGTTTAGTGATTATGACATTTATTAGATTTATTTATTTAGTATTATTACACACATAACATTTGGTGATTTCATTCTCTTTCAAATGTGGCAGGTGGGTTGATATCAGAAATAGATTGAGACCACATAACCATTATGACATCACAATACCTTGATGACACCACATTCTCATTATGATATCAGTAACCCACTGTTACATCACAAAACTCTCCTATCCTCATAAAGGTTTTGACATGCTGCCAGTGTGATCTCTGGCTTCTCTGAGCTCATTAATTGTTTAACTCATAATACTTCAGTTATGACGTGATATCAGAAATTCACTGTGACATCATGATCACTGTGACATCACACTGCCAGATGTCATGATCACTGAGTCACATTGTGACATCACAAACCAGTTAATACTCATTACACTTGTGCCAACATATGCCTTTGGATACATCATTATCCCTTGTGAACTCATATATTCATTGTCAATTAGATACCTGGCATGAGATTGTCACATCACTATCCCATTGTGAAATCACAAATCTATGTGACCTCATCACCTGCATGGCATTGCCAACTATTTGTGACTTCAAAACAATACTATTTCATGTAATGGTAACATCATCACATTGCTAATGGGTTAACTCTTTCCCATTGCATTTTCACCAATCTATTATATCCTCATAATATTTTACAAAATGCATGGCCTTTCTGACTTCTAGTTCCTTATTTGAACTCGCATCTTCATTGTGATCTAGTAGAATGAAATTAGACATGTTATGGTGATATTACAAATTAATTGTGACATCATTATCCAAGTGTGACCTTATAAACACTGGGACATCACATACCCATTGTGACATCACATTACCACTGTGATATTATGATCACCTTGTGACATCGCAAACCTGTTGTGACCTCTTAGGAACTTTGAAAAAACACATGGTGTTTATGACATCACAGTCCCTTGGGTCACTATATCCTCATTGAGAACAAAGGACAACTGACATCAGAAATGCCATTGTACCATTACAAATGTTTTGTGACATCATTTGCAGAGTGAGATCACATTGTTGTTAGGACAACATCAGCCCATTGTGAAATCCAAAAATGACGACATCATAGCATTATGACATCACATTTTCATTGTGAGATTATAGAGACTATGGGATTTCCTATTCTGTGATTTCATTCTATCTCAAATGTGGCATTTAGTTTGATTTCTGAAAGCCATTGTGACCACATCACCATTGTGACATTACAATGTTTTTGTGACCTCATATTGACATTGTGATATTATTATTGTAATGTAAAATCATAAACTTGTCTTGTCCTCATAAATCTTGTAACAAGAGACTACCTTGACCAGGGTTGGATGCCCAGAGCTAAATACAGCCACAACCATGAACCCTCAGAACTCCAAAGAGCAACCGAGCCATTTGTTAACAGGTCTGCAAACAAACAACCCCAAAAATAATGATCTCCAAAGCTCCACACTTCAAAGGACAAGTTGTTTTCCTTTCTCTTCATCCTCCTTCTCTACAGATCTGTCCTGCATTACAGGTCTTTTCTTTTTCCTTCCACCATTCCCTTCTCTTCAGGGTGCTCTACTCTTACAGACCTGCCTGCCCTATCCAGGTGGCCAGCTGCCATCCTTCACCTCCTGCTCTCCCTCAATTTCCTCTCCTCCCAGGTCTTTACCCTCCTGTAGTCTCATCACATCTTTCCTTCCAGGCCTTTCCCCTTTTTCTCTCCCCTTCTGTTGCTCTGAACATGAAGCCTATATATATGCTGTACCCTTCCCCCACTGCAATATGTTTCCTGCATAACAGTTTTCAATCATGACTTCCCAAATGTCCATGCCCAATCACTTCTTGGCAGCTCACCATGTGGGGCTTGATATCCTATCTCCTTCAGCAGCATGTCCTGCCCCCTCCAGCGTCATACACCCCACTCTCCGGTGGTCCAGAAGAAGAGGCCATGATGACTACCTGGTCCCGTGGATTTTAGGGGCACTGCTGGTTATTACAGTGTCCTCATGGTGATCTAGTAGCAATTGAAATTGGACAAATAATTGTGATATTACAAACTCATGACATAACTAACCCATTGTGACCTCATCACCACCGTGACATCACAAACCCATTGTGACATCACATTGCTGTTTTGACACCAGGATCACACTGTGACATCCCAAATCCATTATGACCTCTTATATCCTTTGAAAAAATATATAGCTTTGTGACATCATATTCCCTTTGTGTAGTCAAATCCCCACTGTGAAATACTGACAATTGAGAATCAGACATGACATTTTAACATAAAATGTTTGTGAGTTCATCACAATTGTGACATCTCATTATCATTTTGACACCATCTGCTCATTGTGAAATCACAAAACTAAAATGATATGATAGATTTAAAACTTCACATTGTCATTGTGACATCATAGACACATTATGAATGCCTTTTCTGTGATTTCATTCTATTTAAAATGTGGCCTGTAGGTTGATATAGATAATTCGATAACTCATAAGCGTTGTGACATCACAATCCCTTTGTACATCACATTGCCATTGTGATATCACTAACCCACCGTGACATCACAAACCTATCCTGTCATCATAACTTTTGTGACATGCTGCAATTCTAATACCTTAGGCTTTTTTGTCCTCATAATCTGTTGTCGACTTCATTAGATTTCACATCTGACATTTGATATTACAAATCCCCAGTGACATCATGACCATGGTGATATCTCACTGCCAAATTTCATAACAATTGTTTCAAATTCTGACATCACAAACCTTTTTGGATTTCAATGTATTTGTGACAACACATACTTTTGGAGAAACCACAGTCCCTTGTGAACTCATATACTTATTGTATGTTAAAGACAATTTGGAAACATCATGTCATTGTGACATGCCCAACACATTGTGACATCACCAATCTTTTGTGACCTCATAACCAATGTAGCATCATCAATTAATTGTCACAACAACACAATATTTTGACATGATGTATTGAGTTGACATTGCCATGGTGATATCTTTCCCATTCTCTATTCAAAAACCTAATATGACATCATAACATTTTTAAAAATTTATGTACAGTAGGATATGAAGCTCCTTCTGTGAACTTGTATGCACATTGTTACTTGCAATTGAAATTGGACATATGTTTGAGATATTACAAAATCATTATGACATCAAAAACCCATTGTGACCTCATCACAACTGTGTATCATAAAGTTATCATGACCCGTACCTTTGAAAATACACCTGGCATTTGTGACATCACAGTCCCTTTGTGTACCCATATCCTCAATGTGAACACATGACAATTGAATTCATACATGCCATTGTAACATCACAAACCCTTTGTGACCACATTAGCAGTGTGACACAATTACCTCCTTGCTCCATCATCAATTTACAATGACCTTATAGCATTATGACATTATATTGTCATTGTGATGTTATAGACACCTAGTAAATGCCTATTTTCTTAGTTCATTCTGTTTCAAATGTGGCATGAGGGTTGATATCAGAAAACCACTGTGATCTCATAAACATATGGCATCACAACCACTTTGTGACATCACAGTGCCATGGTGATTTCATTAACACACTGTGACATCACAAACTTGCCCTTTCCTCATAAGTCTTGTGATGTGCTCTAATTGAGATGTCTTAGGACCTTTATGAGCTGTTTTCAACTTAACATTATTTCAGATATTATAGTAGGAAGACCCCAACTCAGGCAGGCAAGCCTACCTAGTCGTCAGGAGTGACAGAGCCCACTGCAACAAAGTTGTTATTAAAGAAGCAACTTTATTGAGAAGGTTCCTACACTGAACGGCCATGGCCGCAGCACAGGCCCAGGAACTGATACTGCGACCCGGAGCGGCCCATGTACTTAGGTTTTTAAAGGCAAAAATCACAAGGTCAATCCTGGTCATGCTGGTGACCAATGAGATTGTCACACACCCAAAAGATTGCAGAGTCATACCAGACCACACGCAGGTGGCCAATGAGGTTACACTTTGTCACATAATGGCTAGTTCTCAAAAACAAGGCATAAATTAGGTAAAACTTAAAACACATGGATTAAACAGCACTCAGTTGAACAATACATGGATCACAGAAGAAATTAAAGAAGAAATTAAAAAGTTCCTACAATTCAATGAAAATAAAGATACATCACAAAGAAACCAATAGGACCCAGAGATATCAGTCCTGAGGGGCAAATTTATTGGTCTCAGTGCACATATCAAGAAAATAGAGACCAAGTAAACCATCTTATGATGCAACCAAAACTGCGAGGGAAACAAGAAAAAATTGAACCTAAAGTTGCTAGACAGAAAGAGATAACTAAAATAAGAGTTGAAATTAATGAGATAGAGTCTTAGAAAATTATAAATAAAATTAATAAAATGAAAAGCTGTTTTTAGGAAAAAATCAATAAAACTGATGGACCACTGGCAAGAGTAACTAACAAAATAAGAGAGGAGACCCAAATCAATAATATCAGAGATACCACAGGACAAACTACAACAAACATACAAGACATCCAAACAATCATAAAGAAATAGTTCCAGAATCTACTCGCAAAGGAAGGAAAACCAAGCAGAGATGGAATTGCTATAGAAATACAAATGACTAATTCCCCCTCTCCTTTTCACCAATGCTTCTCCACCATGTATGGTGGGGGCAGCATTTCGGTAAATAAACGTCTTTTCCTGCCTTAATAGTGTGATATTCTCTTCATACGCTACCGAATAAAACCTGCCTATTTAGTATATTACATATGGGGCTGTGACTGAGATTGGGTTTTTGAGTTGGAAATGTTAGAATTTCTAACCACCCTTTTCTGCAAACCATACTGCCTTGAGACACCAAGCAAGACTTTTCACCAATACCATTGCTGGCATTCACATCCACGTCCATACCACTTCTCTACTCTGTTGAGTGAAACTATTCTCTATGGCTTTCTGTTGCTCAATCTCTTTTCAGATGTGGCACCACAGCCGAGAGCTCCTATGGCCTTTAGCTTAAAGGCTGGTCACCTCCGAAGCAGAGGATGCTTGGTTTTGGGGGCTTGTCCATTTCTCTCTAGTGGGCTCTGAGAGAAGTCAGGAGGCTGCTTCTGCCAGGTCGTCTCTCCTTCACTCACCAGACTGACTCTCCTACACATTTAATGTGGTGTTGGGAGTCATGCCTGAGCTGTGAAATCCCTCTGAAATGCATCTTGTGTTCGCTGGGTAGCAGAGCACCTAATATTTTTATGCTGTTCTCAGATTTAGACAATTTTTGCAGTTGCAATGGTACATGGTCAGAAGTCTGTTTACTATCAGGCTCTCTTTTCTCTCTGCTATTCATGTCCAACGTTCTATATCTCTCCCTTTCATTTCTACAACTATTTGTATTGTGCTCTGAAGAGTGCAACATGGGATGGGTCCAGGAGATCCCCTCTAGGTTCCCTCTAAAAGGCTAGCCAAACTAGGCTTGATTTTTTGTTCAAGCCTTCTTTGCATTTTTTTAAAGAAATTTGCCATCTTGAATTCACCATCTTGGCCAAATGGTGGGTTAAGGGTTTAGCCCCCACCAATCCTTACCCTTCCACCAACTTACTTCTCCTCCATCCATCTATTCAAATGTGCCTTTCTAACAAGTTGTTCTTTTCACAGACCCTGGTAACTGAGGCCTAACCACCTGATGTGCTTTGTTAACAAAAATGTCTAAATATTTTTGTCAAAAATTTTAGGTTTTGAGTTTTCCCTTTTTTGTTTTGTGTTGTGTAGTCTAGAACTGACTACGTGATTCTCAAATATTGGCATATCTGTGCTAAGATTCTCCAATCTAACAATTTTGTCATTGCATAATATTTGGTCTATTCTTGATAAGAACCAGGTAAGCTCTACTTATTCTATTTGATCTCCTTGTTGCATTAATTGGAAATAACAAAGGGCTTTTGTTGCAAAGATTGCAATTCAAAGCCAGCCTGAGCTGAAAAATCCCTAAGATTCCATCTCCCAACTAACCTGCAAAGTGCCAGTCTGGAAGCATGGCTTAAGCCTCTTATCTCGAACCAGCAAACACAGCAAGTGTTAATATAACTCAAAGTAGTAGAGTGCTAGCCTTCAGCAGAAGTGTTCAGGGATAGTGCCCAGGCCTTGAGTTCAAACCTCCTTGAATACCAACTGGGACAAACCATCCCAGCAACCAGCACCTAGACTCAGCCAGTCTGGGGAACAAAGGAACATGAAGAGGAGTAAGAGGAGATGGTATCACATTAACCACTTTGTGCCTGCCCTTTCAAAATTAACCAGAATCAGGAGGTCAATAGAAGAACAAAGACTGCCCATCTAATGTCCATACCTGTCTACCTTTCAACTGGACAGGAATTTATATTCTTGCCTTTGTCACTTTTCTTCTTCTCTACGTAGTTGCCAGATATCAGAAGTAGCTAGGGATATTTCTACCAACATTTTCAGCCCCAAATCCATCCTTTTGCCATTTATTTGCTCTCTAGCAATTTTTTTCAGTCCCTCAATGCCTCATGAGACTTCTCCATACTACGTCCAAGAGACTTGCCTCCTCCAGACTTCATCTAAGGACTCATTGCCCAAGTGACAGCTGTTGCCTGCTGCATTCTCCCAGAGGGGATCACGTCTCAGCTTTTAATACCTACTGTTGACACCCCTTGCAAACAGGAAGGAGCCAGAGAGAATCTTAGCCCTTTTTCATAATTATCAAAAGGATGGAAAATAAGGTCAGAACAGGGACATCTCCCTCCTTCTTGGCTAAGTTTCTGCCCAATATCTTTTACATAGGTAACTGGCAGACCTGGAAGCAGTCACCTTTCACTCCTGCTAGGTCATATCCTGGGCCACCTCTGGTCACCAGCCTCCCATCTTAGCTTAAGAGAGTCTCAGACCCTGAGGTCACATCCAGATCCATTTGTGGCCATACTTTTTCACCACCTGGCCACATCTCATCCTGTCCCTGGCCTAGATAATTCCTGGCCCAGAGGGGGATCCCCCCTTTCTTTTTCAGCCATGTTTCTCCACCATGCATGGTGTGGGCAGCAGTTCAGTAAATAAAATTATTTTCCTGCCTGAAAAAAAAAGGAAATACAAATTGCCCAAACAGAACCAAGAAGAAATAAATCAATTAAAAATATCAATATCTTACAATGAGATAAGTAGGAGTAATCAGAAATCTTCCAACAAGAAAAGCCCAGGAACTGATGGATTCACTACAGAATTCTATAAGACCTTTAAAGAGGAACTAATACCCACAAGCCTCAAGCTCTTCAGAGAAATAGAAACAGATGAAGTAATTCCAAACTCATTCTATGAAGCCAATATCACATTCATCCCCAAACCAGAAATAGACCCAACCAAAAAAAAAAAACTACATACCAATCTGTTTGATTAAGACAGATACAAAGCTCCTCAATAAAATTGCAGCCAACAGAATCCAGAAATATGTATAAAAAATCATACAATATGACCAAGTAGGCTTCGTCCCAGAGATGCAGGGATGGTTTAACATATGTGAGTCAATAAATGTAATCCATCACATCAACAGATACAAGGTCAAGAATCACATGATTATCTCCATTGATGTAGGAAAAGCTTTTGATAAAATTCAGCACTCATTCATGGTAAAAGCTCTGGAAAAATATGAATGGAAGGAACACTTCATAAGATAATAAAAGCCTTACATGGCATATCAAAGGCCAATATTATACTTAATGGGGAAAAACTACAACGAATTCCCCTAAAAACAGGAACAAGGCAATGATGCCCACTCTATCCACTCTTCTTCAATATAGTTCTGGAATTCTTAGCCGGAGCAATAAAGCAAGAAAAAGATATTAAACATATCTACATAGGATAAGAAGCAGATAAACATCTCTTTTTTCAGATGGCATTATTTTATAAATTAATGATCCCTAAAGCTCCATCCCCAAACTTTTAGAGCTTATAAAGCAATTTGGCAAAGTAGCAGGATACAAAATTAACCCACAAAAATCAGTCGCCTTTCTGTACAGCAAAAATGTGCAAGTAGAAAGGGAAATCAAGGAAAACAACCCCATTTGCAAAAACCTTTAAAAAAGTAAACTTGGAAAAAATTATATTAAGTGAAGTAAGCCAGGCCCAAAGAAACATAGGTCCCATGGTTTCCCTTATTTGTAATATCTAGTATATGTATGAGTCAAGTGGAAAAGGTCAGATAATGTGATGTCAGGAAAATGAACCCTTAGATGTGTACTTTAATGTTTTTTTTTCTTTCATGCATGTGTTTCTAACACATTTATAAGATTATCTCTTTGTTGCTTTGTATATCCCTCCCCCACAGTATAACCCCTGCTTTCACTATATTTGATGTCAGTATAACTTGTGGAGGACATGGGGAAAAACCAGTTGTTTAAGGATACAGGTGGACCTGTTGCAACAATGAGAAGCACAAGTTGCCATGTGCAAAACTAGCTTTACAACGTCGGTGCGGGGGGGGGGGGGGAAGGAGAAGGATTGGGATTGGGGGGGAGGGGGGAGGCTGGGAAGTGATGTGAAGGGCAAACAAAGGAGGAGGCTGCAATGCTTGGTAAGAAATGTATGCTTTATCCTGCCCACGTAATTGTAACTCCTCTGTACAGTATGTTCACAAATAAAATAAAATTAAATTAAAAAAAAGAACTATAAAAAAAGTATCTAGGAATTAACCTAACCAAAGATGTAAAGGGTCTATTTCATGAAAACTATAAAAGCCTAAAAAAGGAATCATATATATTACCAGGAAATGGAAAGAAATGGGAAAATTATTTATCAGCAATATATCAGACAATGGTCTAATATCCATTATATATGGTGAACTCAAGAAACTAACCCTTCACAAACCTAGCAAACCAATCTTGAAATGGTCAAGGAAGCTAAAGAGATACTTCTCAGAAGAAGAGATAAAAATTGCAAAGAAACCCATGAGGAAATGTTCATCATCCCTGGCTCTAAAAGAAATGCAAATAAAAACAACTCTGAGATACCACCTTTCCCCAGTCAGAATGGCCCACATCCTAAATTCAGCCAATGACAAATGCTGGAAGGAATACAATGAAAGAAATATTACTGCATTGCTAGGGGGAATGTATACTAATACAACCACTTTGGTAAGCATTCTGATGGTACCTACAAAAGCTAAATATCGACCCCTCCAATGAACTGGCCATACCACTCTTAGGCATCTACTCTGAACAACAGGAACCAGGATACAAAGACACACACACACACACACACACACACACACACACACACACACACACACACACACACACACACACACACCTCTATGATTATTGCAGCACTTTTCACAATAGCCAAGATTTGGAAACAACCCAGATGAGACATAAGTGATAAGTGGATCCAAAAATTGTGGGACCTATATACAATGGAATACCTTGCAGCCATTAGAAAGGACAAAATGATGGTATTTGCAGGGAAATGGATGGAACTAGACCAAATTATTTGAGTGAGGTAAGCCAAGAACGAGACAAACGACACAGGGTCTAGCCGATACCTGGATGCTAACGCCAAAATGCAAGAAAGTATGACAAAGTAAACAGGACTCGAGAAACAAAGGACAGCCACTCATTTTGTTGTAACACCATTAATGACTCCATGTTCTTGACCATGTAGATGGTGGAAATATGCACGCAATGGAAGGAAGCCAGGAGGAGGAACACATTAAGTAGGAAATGGAACAATATACAACAAAGGGGCCCATCAGCTCCCCTAGTCATAGAAGAAAAATAACTAAGCAACCCAAACAAAGTGATGGGAAGGGAGGAATGAAAGGGAAAGAGGGAAAGAGGGAATAGCCTACAATAGCAAAAGGAAAAAATGTAAACATCACCTGAGGTGGGAAAAATTATTTGGCTTGTCAAAGCTCATAGAATTTACAAACTTTAGACCATGATAACAATAATTTGCCTTGTCAAGGTTAAAATGTGTTTGTCACTTTAACTAAGTATCACAATTCCAAAATACTGTGAAATATGTGAAATACATGTAATCACCTATCTCAATTTTTACAAAAAAGTGTGAGAAGGGAAAGGTAACGAGGGATGGGTGACAATGTTGTCAGACACCTTGTATTCTATACTGTTTTGTAGAATGGGAACTTCTTTGTACAACTACTTAAAGATAATAATAATAAGTGTTTTAAAATAAACATTAGGATGAAAATAAAAATTTCAAGTATAAAATAAGAAATTAAATCCATTTGGAAGGAAAATTGCTTTGGGGAGATCAATTTAGTTTATTCTATAGCAAGTTTCACTTCAGAAAATAATTCAAAAACTAGACCTCAGGTAAGTGAAATAAACTAAGAAATGGAGTTGAAAAAAACAAAAAAAAGAAACTCCACCCTTCTTTCTTGCCTGGACAGCTGGTGTGGGTAAAAATGCATCATGGTCCTCAATTGGAACCTATGTGGCAAGGACCTTACTTGGTGGTGCTAAGTTCATTCAGCTACTGAATTAGCAGGAAAACATCATTGGATCCGTCAGTCTCAAGTGGAATATGTAGTGGACTAATATACAGAGAAGGCTGCAAGATGGACTGTTCAGAGACAGAGGACAAAACTAAGTGTTAGTTAGTGCAACTAGTGTGTTTCTATAATTTACTTGTTTTCTATTAAATTTACATTTCAAGCCTGTTCATTGGGTGAAGAGAAGGGAACTTTTAGGATTTGGTGAGAAGGATTCAACTATTTTATTGGACATGAAAACCAGTGGGAGATGTATAAAGCAGCATGGTCCTAATAAGGAGCAGGGCCCACTAATCAATGCGGCCCCATGTCCTGGCCCACTGGAGTTATTGGGGCATAATACCCAAGTGGGCAGGGCATGCTATTGGAGGGGGTAGGATGTCAACCTTACATGAGGAGCTATGAAGACGTGATTGGGGAATGGGCAGTTTATGAATTGATGGTTGAAATCTGTGAGGCAGGAGACCCACTTGAGTGATGAGGCTTTTCAACCTATATATAGGCTGCTTTGTCAGAGCAATGGAATTGGAGAATATCAAGGGAAGACCTGGAAGGAAGGAAGTGGTGAGACAGCAGCAGGGGAAAGACCTGGGAGAAGAGGAATTAGAGGGAGAGCAGGAGGGGTAGGATGCCAATTGGCCACCAGGCCAGAGAAGTGTAGGCTTATGGATAGTGGAGAGACCTAAAGAGAAGAAAGAAGTGATGGAAGGGAAAAAAGGGAAATGAAGGAAAGATCAATAAAGAAGGAGGGAGTAAGGGAAAAGGAAAAAGCCTTACCTATTGATATTTTGAGCGTGGAGATGATAATTAGTGGGGTTGGTGGTTTCCAAATCAATTAACTATGTGTGGGGCTCCCCATTGGAGGCCATGCAGAAGATTGAATCTCGGGTACAGCCTAGATATTATAGAGAAAGAACATACAACTATCAAGGCAAATCCAAGAAATATGATAGATCTATTCAACATTTGGAAGGCACCATCAGAAATCATGATCTGAGGATAATGGGTATAGAGGAGCACTTAGAGAAAGAAGTTAATAGTCTAGGAAATATATTTAACAGAATCCTAGCAGAGAACTTTCCAAACGTGCAAAAATTTAGGCCTATTCAGATACAAGAATCTTTTAGAACTCCAAATAGACCACACAAGATCAGGACATTCCACCATCTTATTATAATCTGCAAAGGATCAATTCAGACCAAGGAAAGGATCCTTAAAGCTCTCAAGGTAAAAGAACAATCACCTATAAACAGAAATCAGTTAGAAACATCTCAGATTTCTCAGCAGAAATGATTAAAGCAAGAAGAGCCTAGAATGGGGGAATACCATGTGCTAAAAACTAACAATTATCAACCAAGAATACTGTACCCAGCTAAACTCTCCTTCATGACCGAAAGTCAAATAAAAGCTGCCCATAGCAAAGAAAAATTGAAACAAAATATCTCCACCAAACCAGCCCAACAAAAGACATTATGGGTATCCTGCACATAGAAAACCAACAAGACCAACTTAAAAGCCAAGAAACAACATCCAAGGGAATATTATTAGAAATCAATACCAACATCCAACAAAGAAAGTCCTGTACAATATGGAGGCTGGAAAACACACTGTTGAATCACCAGTGGGTCATGGAAGAGATTAGAAAGGAAATGCAAATGTCCATGATATTCAACAAAAATGAACACACAAATAACCAGCTCCTCTGGGACACAGCAAAGGCAGTACTCAGAGGCAAGTTTATAGCTCTGAGGTCCTACAACAAATTAGAGAGATCTGAAACCAACAATTTAATAAGACATCTGAACCTCCTTGAAAAAGAGCAGCAAGATAAACCCCAATCCAGTAGACAGAAAGAAATAATTAAAATTAAATCAGGATTAAATGAATTAGAACCCTAAAACGCCATAAAAAGAATCAAAAAACTGATATGGCTCTTCGAAAATATTAACAAAATTGACAGACCCTCAGCAAATCTTATCAGAAAAAGAAGAGAACACACCAAATAAATAAACTCAGAGATGAGAATGGAAACATCACCACAGAAACAACCATGATTCAGAACATTATAAGGGAATAATTCTCAAACCTTTATGGTAATAAGTTTGAGACCTGGCAGAAATGGACCTTTTCCTGGCCAATATCAACATGCAAAACTCAATGAAGATGAATTAAATCAACTTAACAGGCCCATATCAAGCATAGAAATAGAAACAGCAATAAGAGACCTATCATCTAAGCAAAGCCCAGGATCAGATCGATTTACAGCAGAATTCTACAAGGCCTTCAAAGCAGAGCTCCCACCAATACTTCTCCAACTCTTCAATGGAATTGAAAGGGAAAATTCACTACCGAATTCATTCCATGAAGCCATCATAACCCTCACCCCAAAACTAAGCCGGGACTCATCATAGAAAGAATTATAGACCCATTTCTTTGATGAATATTGATGCAAAACAACTCAACAAAATTTTGGCCAATGGACTTCAACAATTCTTCCAATAAATCAAACACAATGATCAAAAAGGTTTTATTTCAGGCATGCAAAGCTGGTTAAATATATGCAAAACAATTACTATAATTCATCAAATCAAAAAGAGCAAGGATACAAACCACATGGTTGGGCTGGGAAGGTGGCTCAGTGGTAGAGCACTTGCCTTGCATGCTTGAGGCCCTGGGTTCAATTCCTCAGCACCACATAAGCAAAAAGAAAAAAGCCAGAAGAGGCGCTGTGGCTCAAGTGGTACAGCGCTAGCCTTGAACAGAAGAGCTGAGGGACAGCACCCAGGCCCAGAGTCCAAGCCCACGACTGGAACCCCCCCCACAAAAAAAAGAACCACATGGTTATCTCAATAGATGCAGCAAAAGAATTTGACAAAATCCAAAACGCCTTTATTACGAAGGCTCTGGATAAATTAGGAATCCAGGGAACATTTCTCAATACAATAAAGGCTGTATATGACATACCTACAGCCAGCTTTATACTTAATGGGGGAAAATTGAAGCCATTTCCTCTTAACTCAGGAACAAGACAAGGAGGTCCAATCTCTTCACTTCTCTTCAATTTAGTATTAGAATGCCTACCTACAGCAATAAGACAAGATGCTAACATAAAAGTATCCAAACAGGGACAGATGATGTAAAACTCTCCCTATTTGCAGATGACACGATGTTGTATTTAAATAATCCCACTAACTCCACTCCCAAATTATTCATGCTGATTCAAATCGTTGTCAAAGTAGCAAGGGAAAAATTAACTCTTGAAAATCAATGGCTTTTCTGTATGCCATCAATGAGAAATGCATGGCTGAAATAAGGAAAGCAACTACATTAATAATAACCACACAAAAAATAAAATACCTAGGAATTAACTTAATCAAAGAAGTGAAGGATCTTTATGATGACAACTTTAAAAACCTGAAAAAGGAAATCAAAACGAAAATTAGAAAGTGGAAAAGCCTCCTAAGCTCCTGGATTGGAAGAATCAACATCATGAAAATGGCAATACTTCCCTAGGCTATCTACAAATTCAATGCTATACTTATTAATATCACAAACTCATTCCTCAAGAAAATAGAAGAGGCAATCCAAAAATTCATATGGAGTAATAGAAGATCCCGAATACCAAATTTCAAAGTCTACTACAAAGGCATAGTAATCAAGAGAGCGTGGTATGGCACAAGAACAGACCTTAGGACCAATGTAATAGATTTGAAAACCCAGAAGTAAACCCACACTCCTATAGCCACCTAATTGTCAATAAGGGAGCTAAAAAAATAGAATGGAAGAATGGGAGCCTCTTCAATAAATGGTTCTGACAAAATTGGTTAATCCGTTGTAGAAAACTAAAGTTAGATCCACATATATCACCCTGCACCAGAATCAACTCCAAATGGATGAAAGACATTCGGAGTCAAAGCTGACACCTTGAAAACATTGTAGGACAAAATAGGAGATAACTTATATTTCTTTGGCACAGGCTGAAATTTTCTTAATAGAGAACCAGAAACACAACAAATCAAAGAAAGGTTGGACAAATGGGATTGCATGTAATTGCAGAGCTTCTGCATGACAAAGGTCATAGCTAGCAAGATCAATGGAATGCCCAGGGATTGGGAGAAGATCTTCACTAGCCATACAACGGACAACGGTCTCATATCTAAAATATATCTGGAACTCAAAAAATTAAATCCCCCAACAACAAATCCTCAAAGAAACAGATGCCAAATAAATAAGTGGGCTAAAGACTCAAGAGACACTTCTCTGAAGAGCAAAGAAAGATGGCCAATGGAGAAATGCTTAACCACCTTTGCAATAAAAAAAGTGCAAATCTAAAACACACTGAGATACTACCTTACCCCGTTTAGAATGGCTATAATTTAGAACTGTAATAACAACAGAAGCTGGATGGGATGTTGGTGGGACTGTAATCTTGTTCAACTACGTTGGAAAGTAGTATGAAAGTTCCTCAAAAGACTCCACATAGAGCTGCCCTATGAAACAGCAATCCTACTTTTGGGCGTTTACCCAAAAGATCACAAACAAGACCACACTAAAGCTACCAGCACAACTATGTTTATTGCAGCATTATTTACCATAGCTAAGATATGGAACCAACCCAGATGGCCCTCAGTAGATGAATGGATCAAGAAAAGGTGGTATATATAAACAATGGAATTCTATGCTTCCATCAGAAAAAATGGCATTGCTCCATTTGTTAGGAAATGGAATGCCTTTGAAAAAATAATATTAAGTGACCTAATTAATGCCCAAAAAACATAGGTTCCATGGTTTCCTTTATTTGCAATAACTAGTATATTTCGGAGATAAACACAAACTGTCAAACAAGTTGATGTTAGATGAAATGAACACCAAGATAAGGACCCAAATGGTTTTTCTTTCTTGCTATTGTTTCTATCATATTTACAAGATGATTTCTTTGTTGCTTTGTATGTCCCTCCACCATGGTATAACCTCCATTTTCACTGTATTTGATGTTGGCATAATTAGGGGAGGGGAAGGGAAAAAGAAATTGGGATACAGGTAGACCCGTTGCAACAATGAGATATACAAGACGTTATATCGAAAATTGAATTTTACAACTTTGGCGCATGGCGGGGTGGGCGGAGGGTGGGCACAAAGAGAGATGGGAAGGGATGGGAAAGGGAAAAAAGGGAGGAGGCAACAATGCTTGATAAGTAACGCACTCATTACTTTGATCATGTAATTGTAAACCCTCTGTATGTATTTTCATATTAAAGAATCATGAAATAATAAAGTAAAAACCCATGCCAATTTTTTTTTTGTCTGTTGTGGGGCTTGAACATTGGGCCTGGGCACTGTCCCTCAGCTCTTCAGCTCAAGGATACCACTGTACCACTTGAACCACAGTGCCATTTCTAGTTTTCAAGAGATATATTGGAGATAAAAGTCTCACAGACTTTTCTGCCCAGTCTGGCTTTGAACCACTATCCTCAGATCTCAGACTTTTTGGTACCTAGGATTACAGGCATGGGCCACCAAATCCCAGATTCAAGACAATTTTAAAAAAGCAAGTTTATTGAAATGTCTGGCTTTTTCTAATAAACAATATTATTTTTTAGCATTAGTTTATAACTCTGAGTTTCTTGTTCAACCACTTTGGAAAGCAGTATGGAGGTTCCTCAAAAGTCTTCACATAGATCTCCCCTATGATCCAGCAATCCCACTTTTGGGCATTTACCCAAATGTTTACAAACAAGACCACACTAAAGCTACCAGCACAACTATGTTTATTGCAGCATTATTTACCATAGCTAAGATATGGAATTTCTTAATAGAATCAAATATAAGTTTTATTATTACTTAGTATCTCACAAAAATCCAATGTAATTGACTTTCTCCAAAGGCAATTATTACATACTATATTATTCATTATTATTACCACATTCTATATTACATATAGTGTGAAGTGAAAGTAGTTTGGACGATTTCATATAAATTAGTAGATGCTATTTTAGCATTAAAAATTCACATCTGTTATTTTAAATGAAGGAAAGATTTTCAACTTAAAATGAAATATAAATGTGTAATGTGTCCTAATTGAACCAAAAATTCTGAGTTCATACAGACAAATATATTTTCTTTCTACTAAAGACTTTGAAGAAATACCATTGAAAATAGTGAGGTTAGAGGAGGAAGAATTAAAATCATGTCAAACAATGTCTGTTATTCTGCTACCCCCTCTACTACGAAGACCTGCCCTTTCCCAGATGTCACAAAATTTCAGGTGTCTGTCTTAGAATTCTACTTGGAAAAGTTCTAAATCACTGATTCTTTTTGTAATTTCTGTTATATAAAACAAAATATTGACACAAAACAATTGAAATAAAATGTACACAAATGTTGAAGTCACCACAACTGGACAAACAACCAACAAAACAGAACTCCCCCAGGGGAAAAAAATGCTGTGCCCAATTTTTTTAAGCACAAAAACCTCAAATACATGTTAACTTGGAGTAGAGCCATAAAGATAACTATGTCTAAGAAATACAGTTGTGATAATTGGTAATTAAATTCATCTAGATTAACCTAATATAGTAAATCCCTTGAATGGAACACATTGTTTAAAACAAATGTGAATGTATGCAGAGTGTGATCTGCACATATTTAAAAGAATAAAATAAAAAAATGACATACTTAAAAAATTCAGAAATTCAATGAATAAGTCCAATAGTATCCATGCTGAGAACTAATCCCTACTGATATAACAAGAAAAAAATATGCAAATAATAGAATCTGAGCAGTGTATATGAGTGTCCATAATTTTAAAATATTCCAAATTACACTTTGTAGAAGACTGAATGTGGCTTATCTAAAGGAAAACATCAACACATTACATGAATTAAATTAAAAATCTGATGAAAAGAGAGAAGTAGTTACTGGAAAACACTAGTCTAATGAATGGTTGTCAAAATGTTTTTAGTACTGACAAAAGCGCATACCTATTTAGTTAGATCCAAAAAAAAAGACCCAATTTACTCAAGCTGATTTGAAACTTTGGCAAAGTAGCAGGATACATTTGTAACATTATTATGGATGTTGACTCTGGCATGGAATTCATTTCCTCTTTGATCTGACAAATGAATATATGAAAGAACATAGCTTCTCCAACTAAATATCAAGACCTACCCAAACGTATCACAAGAAAAGTCATCATGTAAGCTGTATTGCAACTGGGGTAAAAGAAAATCAGTCATAGTGATTCTGTATTTATTGCAAATGTTGATTTTTTTCATAAATTATTTCCTTTAGCTTGCATTTTTAAAACATTGTGTTACACGATGTATATCTTGGTAACTAATTTTGGATGCCTCCTTAAATTATGTTCTGAGTATAATGTTTCACTTCAGTTCCTAACCCATGAAATGCTATTGATTCCAAAAACATTCTAATAACCACTGTTTATAATACACATTCTCATAAGCATGACACCAGTAAGCATTGTTTAACATTTTGATATCAGGGTTTCATGAATGATGAGGCCTATCTGCATGAGTATAATTGTACCTAGATTCCTCAGCCTAAATTTAGCCACTGTTAAAAAATGTTTATATCTTTATGTGTCACCCATCAGAGATTAAATCTGAGTATAAAGCCTGAGGGAAACGATAAAGTAACAATTTAGTTTTTCTGGATATAAAGTAAACAAAATGCAGTATAGAGTAACTCACTGGTTTAAAGTCAATCTATTTCACAAAAACATTCTCAGCATTACATTACAATGTGTATTATTCTCATGAAGGGAATGGGGAATTTGAGAAGAGGACTAACAAAGCATTGTCTTCAAATATATATAATTTGGATTTATCTCTAAATTTCGCTATAAACATTTCTGATAAAAACTGTTTGAATAATTAATTTTCTGTTCAGGTATAATATTCCTAGTTTCATATACCAAACTACATTCAGAAAATGCGCTATACCAATTAACTAAAGAAAGTCCTGGCAGAAAAAATGGCATCTCTTTACTATGTGATGCCCAATTCTTAGGTATTTCATTATGCCTCCAGGTAATGAATGTGATTGTTTAAATGCTTCATAAAGTATTAATCAAAATCAGTGTACTATAATATAATTGTGTATAATTTTATCCTAGAATCATTCAAGAACTGCCCATTCAATCAAGACATACATCACATTCCTTTGGTATTCATATGGATAGGAATGAATTTCTTAGGAGCTCCTGCCATTTGGAGGTGGCAGGACCAGGATTTGAGCTGTGGGCTCCAGCTCCCACCATTTCAACCTGAGGATTGGGAAATCACCTGTCTGTCCAAGAACAGTAACAAGACCAATGATTAGGCAGGCACCATTGGCTCTCAGCAGTCCTCCTTGATACTTTCAAGGCTGTGATAGGAGGATCATGGTTCAAGTCACCCTAGGCAGGAAAGTTCTTGAGAACCCTGTCCAACTTCAATGCCAACAAAGCCAGAGGTATAGCCATATGGCTCCAGTGTTAGAGGGGTATCCTTAAGTAAAGTAGCTCATGGACTGTGCCCAGATCCTGAGTTCAATTTCCAGGACTGGCAACAAATAGACATACACAACAATCTGTGCAGCAATCCACTTAAAGCAGGTCACCCTCAACAGCCTTCATTTGCATTTTATTTTGAGGCCAACTCAGGAAGAGTCACAAAGCAGGCTGGGGAAGAGGAGATCAGGTTTCTTAGAAGTAACCGGTATTCAGAAAATTAAACTTGGGGATGTAAAATTGTAGCATATTTATGTAAAAACTACCATTAAGAAAAAGATGAGAGGGCTGGGAATGTCAATTAGTGAGAGAGTGCTTGCCTAGCATGCAAGAAGCCCTGAGTTCAATTCCTCTGAAGCATATTCAAGAAATAAAACCAGAATTGGTGCTGTGGCTCAAGTAGTAGAGTGCTAGAGGCAGTGCCCAGGCCTTGAGTTCAATCCAAGAACTGGCAAAGAAATAGCTAGGTAGGTAGTTAGGTAGGTAGATAGATGATAGATAGATAGATAGATAGATAGATAGATAGATAGATAGATAGATAGATAGATAGATAGATAGATAGATAGGTAGGTAGGTAGAAAGACAGATAGACAGATAGATAGAAAGATGATAGATGAATCGGGTCTTGGATGTCAGGTGGAATGAAAGGAAGATTTCCCAGGCATTAGGCCTTCTGCAGTGTGCCTGGACACCAGCATGGCCTTCACACAACTACAGAGCAGGAAGACTGTCTCTTTCCCACTGCTCAGTCAGCCAAGGGCCCTAGAGTCAAGATGCTAGGAGGTGCAGGTGATAGGAGACAGAAAAGAAAGGGCCCTTCCTCACCTTTGACTGGGGATTTGCATTAATTATGTGGATGAAATGAAGGAAGGAGAATGGACAGGTAGAAGGGCCTTCAAATCTGACAGATGTAGACTCAAAAACCCACTCCCTAAGACCAAAAAGCAAGGTTTTTCTACTCTGTTCTTCCCCTCTCCCCCACTAAATTGGCTCTCTATTGTTAACCTAAGGATAGCCTGAGGCTCCCTTTCACGTGAGGGAGGAAGGTTAATTAGTCATTGTTTGAAGAGGCTGAGAAAAGCCTGACCCTTATGTAACTCTGACAAATGTTTCAGGTTTCCCTTCATTGCTGGCCATGCCTGGAATGAAGTGGTTCTGCAGCTCACATTCCTGTTGAGTGTGCACCTTCTGCCTCCTAAACCTGCAGGCCCTGGTAACTCTAGCCTGAATTTCTTTTCCTCAAGGACAGTGAGCTTTGCCTTCACTCATGGTGCAAAAGAGTTGCCTGGATGGTGAGATCAAATCCCAGCACTGATGGAAATACTGGTACCATTTCCAAGATAGTGACATGTTAGAATACCATACAGTGGAGTTACAATTAAATGGGCAAGATAACGAGTACATTTCTTTTTTTTAATTTTTATTTATTTTTTATTGTGAAAATACTGTACAGAGGGGTTACAATTTCATGGGCAAGATAATGAGTACATTTCTTATCAAGCATTGTAGGCTCTTCCTTTGTTTCCCCTTCTCATCACTTCCCATCCTCCCCTCCCCCTCAACCAAAGATGTAAAGTTCGTTTTCGACATGACATCTTGTACATCTCATTGTTGCAACGGGTCCAACTGTATCCTTATGGAGGCGAAGGGGGAAAACAAGTCCTTTCAATTAAAATAACGAGTACATTTCTTATCAAACATTGATGCCTCCTCGTTGTTTCCCCTTCCCCTCCCTTCCTATACTCCTCCCCTCCCACCACCCTATCCTTCCCCGACACCCAACCAATGTTGTTAAGTCCGTTTTTCGAAATAACAACTTGTACATCTCATTGTTGCAATGGGTCTACCTGTACCCCTAGTTAAACCATTTTTTTCCCTTCCCCTCCACAAATTATACCAACATCAAAAACAAAGTATGGGTTATACTTTGGGGAAGGGACATAAAAACAACATAGAAATCATCTTATAAATATGTTAGAAACAATTGTATGAAAGGAAAAAAAACAAAAAAAAATTTGAATACTTATCTTGGGGTTCATTCCCCTAACATCAACTTATCTGACCTTTTCTGCTTGACTCAGACATATACTAGTTATTGCAAATAAGGAAAACCATGGGACCTATGTTTCTTTGGGCCTGGCTTACTTCACTTAATATAATTTTTAAATGGAAGCAGTTATGTTTATTCAGTGACATACTGGATATTAAAAAAAGCAGTATAGAATTATGTACATCTATTCAGGCTTCTTTCTCTTACCCCCAAAATGCTTCTCTGAGCACTACATTTTTCATTTTTGTTGTAAAAATGTTGTACAGAGGGCTTACAGTTAAATGACTATGGTCTTCATATCTCAGCCTCCTGAGACGCTAATATTCCAGTTGTGAGCCACTGGCATCTGGCGTATTGTTTTTGACAGTCCTGGGGCTTGACGTTAGGGCCTGGGTACTCTCTCTGAACTTCTTTTTCTCAAGGCTAGCGCTCTACCACTTGAGCCACTCTGGCTTATTCTGAGTTGTGGCACTGAGGATTCAAACCCTGGCATTCATGCATGCTGAGCCAGCTCTCTACCTCTAAGCCACATTTCTAGCCCACCCTTACAATTTTGTCCCTCAACTTGCCTCTCCCCAAGAAAAGGCTTCTGAGTATAAATCATCTAAAGAAATTTCTATACAAAGGTGCAAAAGGTAAAGAAGACAAAGCTCATACTTGGGAGAGACTCTAAACATGTGAAGACTGTGACTTTCAATCATGTATAGACTGCTCTGGCACTCTTTACCAATATATATTTATTTGTATACCATCCTCTGCCTATCCATGTATCACTGTTTTGGCCAAACCTGGGGCTGGTTCTCAGCACCTGGGAAAAAACTGACAGCTTCATTGATTAGAGGCTGCTGTGCTCACACTCATCCATTCATGAATTGGGCTTGCAAAACCCTGAGTTCACATCCCAGCACTGCCAAAAATTTAATCTTTGAGTAAGAAGCCAAGTGTGACCCATGTTTTCTTTTTCTGGGAGAGTCCTGGGTGTCAGGCATGATGGAAAATGTAACTACAAATCAGACTGCTGTGATATAGAATGCAAACAATGTAATAAATGGTAGAGGGGTCATCAGAGTCAATAAAATATATGGTAAATAAATGAATAAAAGTAGAAATAAAATGAATAACCACACCCAATATAATATGGACTATCTGTATGGAAGCATAAATCCTATCTTTAAAATGGATATAAGGAGTATGTTTTCCAGACCTGAGGCTTGAATTCAGGCCTAGGCAACAGGCCTGACTTTCTTGTCTTCAAGCATGGTCAGATTCCCATCCCTCATGGTGCTGCATATTTACCCAGACCTTGAGTTCAAATCCCAGGCCTGGCAGAAAAAATGGCATGAATTGCAAACCAAGGAGCTAATTTTTTTTTAATTGCGGGCTATTGGAGAAGCCATAGTCTCAACCAGCAACATAGGCCTACAGTTCCAATACCAGTCATATCTCTTCCGGATGGTGAGAGATCCTAAGAGATTCATTCCCATCCACAGGAATAACAATGGAATTTTATCAATGTCACAGTTGAATGAGATTCTCATGAATGATACTTGTACTCAATTAGACATAATGACTTTAGTTGGATGATTGCTTTTATTTAATATCTTATGAAGCATTAAAAGAATATTATTTCTCACAGGGACACAATAATTTCAGGACACTGATTTACTTAATAGTTTATTAAAGATGAAAATAATAACAATTACATGGAGGCATGATAAATACCCAAGAATTTGTAGGAATGTAGTCTATATAAGTGAACAATGGATAGACATCTCTGGCATGCTATAAAGATATATAATTATAAGCATACTACAAGCTGAGTGTCAATCTGTTCTTATTTTGTCAACCCCTTGTGTTTGATCTCAGATTTTGGGAACTGCCTATCAACTCAATTTGCCCAGGACGGCATGAATTTGGCCCTGTAGGCCATGAGTTCAGATGCCAGCATACCCAAATAATGAATCATCGAGTAAGAAAATGATAGTGACACGTTTTCCTTTTCTGTGAAAGTCCTGGTTGTAAAGTATGAGTGGAATACATATGCAGACCTATATCCTACTTAATCAATGTTCTATGTGCTATATTAGACGAATAAACAGTCAATAAATGTTGATTCTTCGTCAGCCCCACGAAAGAGGGATGGGGTCTGAGGAAAGGTAAGTGGGCCGCTCGCCCATTTCCCAGCTTCCCTTAGCCTGGGAGACATTCAGACACAGCGGGGAGTCAAGTCAAGCAAGAACTCGTTTATGAGTACATTTCTTATCAAGCATTGTTACCTCCTCCTATTTTTCCCCTTATTATCCCTTCCACCTCACCCTCCCAACCCTCCCCCCCAACCCCCAGTCAAAATTGTAAATTTAGATTTTCTACATAATATCTTGTACATCTCGTTTCAATGGGTCCACCTGTATCCCTATTAAACAATTTGTTTTACCCTTCCCCTCCACAAATTTTACCAACATCAAATACAGTGAAAACAGGGTTGAGATTTTTTTTTTAATATTGTAGAAGGAGCATCTATACAATGCTGGGAATTGGAATTACACAAAATATGTAACATGGCTAGGCATTGGTGGTTCAAGGATGTAATTGAAGCTAGTTAGGCTGAGATCTGAAGATCACAGTTCAAATCCAGCCTGAGTAGTAAAGTTCATTATATTCTTATCTCTAATTAACAACCAGGGCAAATGGAGTTCCAGTGCAGGTTGTATTTTGAGCACTGGCCTAGAACACAAAAGCACACCATCCAGGCCCTGAGTTTAAGCCCTGGGATCAACAGAAACTAAAACATAAAATACAACATGGAGTTAGATATTTTATAATGAAGCACAATTTAATATACTGACATTGTTAGAAAGACTAGACTTCTGTTTTAGCTTTATAACCTACCATATAATAAGTGATATTGTCTATTTATTACACAGAAAGGCTTACTCAGATTTACAAGTTTGAAGGTTTCCGTGGATGTGCAGTTGGTTTTATGTGACAAGACAATGTCAAGGTGGGGAGTATGTCAAAGAGAAAAGTTTTTGACCTAGAATAATTAAAATATAAAAGAAGAAAGTAGATGACAGTCTATGTTCTCATAGGTTTCACGCCAAAGAACTTATTCTCCAGAACTAATCAGGTATTCTCCACAATGCAGGAGGAAATATAAAGCCATTTTTCTTTAACTCATAGGCCTTTCTGGGGCATTCTAAATTCAAATGGCAACATCTTCACCAATGATAATGACTTGTCCAGGGGTGGAAGCAACTAGATAATTCTGTACATTATAATCACATCTCAGCAGACTAAATATTTTATAGAATTCCTATTAAAACATTTTCTTGCAGACGGAAGGGGGCTTTATACTACAAATGTGTTTATCTGTCTGTTAGTATGTGTGTATATGTGTGTTTGAATAAACTAAAATAATAATGTAGCAGATAAAAGTATTAGTATGGCTTTTCGTTTTTCTTCTCATACCATGAAAGTCTGCCACAATTCCCAGTCAATTCCTATCCAAGATTCAAACATTAATGCTGTCCCAAAAGTTTTGCATGCCAACCCAACGATATCCACTTCATTTAAGATAGCCATAGTATAGGAAAATTTAAGATTTCCAATTACATTGTCACCAAGGGAACAACATACAATATTCTTTTAAAAATACCTAGATTGTAGAACACTTTAGCAAGAAAATTGAAGGAATATGCTTTATAGGATTTAATTTAGATATTTAGTCACCTAAATGGATGTTCTATATCCACAACTCAGAGCACTATTAAACTACACAATTGCAAAACTCAACTATTACTATCTTCCATGAAGACAGTCCTTGCTGAAAACAAACCATAGGTGGTAAACAAATTAACATATATGCCATTGTCAAATGCTGCTGTTTTAAAGCATGGAAGTGACAGAGCAATTAATGCCGGTGAACAGCTGGTACTAAGGAGTATGTAAAGTGATTACTTTGCACCCTAATTGGAAAAATCCACAGATGTTTTGGGTTGTGCTTCATCGTTGGCATTTGTGAGATACATTTTGGAAAGCACAATGAATGAACGCATGCTGTTTTGTAAAATTGAGCTGGCTGACACACCAGGGGAGGAAACCTTATTGAAATGTTTCAAATGAGAAGACAGACAATAGGATGGGTAAGATGTGATATGCAGGTTTAAATACAGACTGAAGCAAACCAAAAATGGGAAATTTTTCCTTAACAAATGCTTTCTTGGTATATTGTGCTACACACTACAATGATGACATGATCATGTCTTTGGAAAAGTGAGGGAAAAACAATGTCACCTATTGAATTTCTTTGTAAAGTGAATCATAAATAACAAGGATGAAAAAATTTAAATGGGTTTATATTATCCAGAATTATTTTAATTTTTGATTAAAAGTTAAAACAAACTGCTAGAATAATAGTCTATCAAAATTTACAGAGTAACTTTCTGGCATATATTTTCTTTTGTTCCTCTTTGGGGGGGATATGTAAATATTTTTTTCAAAAAGGCAACTTGGTCTTAACCATTAACCACAAATGTTATGCTGTCATAGTATCAGAGAGGTTTTTTTTTATTAATTTAAGACAATAGTAGGCTCATTTAATAACAACACAAAATATAAAAAACAATGACATTTTTGCTGAACAACCAGTCATAAAAAATTATGAAATAATAAAGTAAAACTCCACGTCAATTTTTTTGTTGGTCGTGGGGCTTGGGTATTGGGCACTGTCCCTTAGCTATTCAGCTCAAGGCTACCACTGTACCACTTGAGCCACAGTGCCATTCCTGCTTTTTAGGTGGTTTATTAGAGATTAGAGTTTCACAGAATTTTCTGCCCAGGCTGGCTTTCAATCGCTATTCTCAGATCTCAGACTCCTGATTAGCAAGGATTATATGCATGAGCCACCAAAGTCCAGATTCAAGACAATTTTTAGAAAGCAGGCTAATTGAAACATCTGGCTTTTTCCAATAACAATCTTATTTTTTCAGCATTAGTTTATAACTATAAGTTATTTATAGATGTAACTGGGATTTTTAATTGATTCAAATATAATTTTTACTATTACTCAGTATCTCACAAAAATCCACTATCATTGACTTTGCACAAAGTCAATTATTACATACTAACTTACACACTATTTTTATTATTATTACATTCTATATTGCATATAGTGTGGAGTGAAAATTGTTTGGACCATTTGACATAAATTACTAGGTGCTATTTTCACATTATAAATTCACATCTGTGGTTTTAAACTAAGGGAAAAAAAGATTTTAGAGTTAAAAACAAATATGAATGTGTAGTGTGTCGCAATCCAAAAATTCTGAGTTCATACAGAAAAAAAATATTTTCTTTTAAATAAAGTCATTGAAGTAATACCATTGGAAATGGTGAGGCAAAAGAAGGCAGAATTCAACTCACATCAAACAATGTCTCTATTACTTTGCTACCCCCTCACTAAGACCTGTCCATTCCCGGCTGTCATAAAAATTCAAAGGTCTGTCAGAGAATTCTATTTGGAAAAGTTCTAAATCACTCATTTTTTGTACTTTCTGTTATATGAAACAAAATGTAGACACAAAACAATTGAAATAACATGTACATATATTTTGAAGTCACCTGACCTCGGAACGTACTCTTGTGAGAGAGGCTGCATGGCAACAACTGCTGAACATGTGGCTTATAAGAATGCTTATGAGGACTGTAGAAGAGCCCTATTGCTATTAAAGAATCTGAGGATGTGAATACATATTTAAGGGCCTGCAAAGACATTACATCTGAATCCAGGTGTATGCAGGTGTTTGCTGAAACGATGGCCTCTCTCTGGCATGCTTTGCAAAGAAAACCCTCTAATCTAAAGTGTTTTGGATGTGGGCAAAATGGACATATAAAGAAAAATTGTAAAAAGGCTACTGATGCTAACAAGAGAGGACCGGGAATTTGCACTAAATGTAAAAATGGGAAGTACTGGGCAAGGGAGTGTAGATCAAAAATAGACAATAAAGGAATTCCTATAAAAGATGCTTACCCTATGCAGGGAAACTCTCCATTGGGCCAGCCCAGGGGCCCAGGATTAATAACCGAGGGCAGCCAACCATCTTTTCCCTCGTCCCTGCCACAGCCCACAGCGCCACAGTGGACATACCAGCCTTAGAAGATTTTATTTTAAAAGGTGGTGATAAGCCACAAAAAATTCCTACCGGAATTTATGGGCCTTTACCTGAGGGAAAATTTGTCATATTGACTGGTAGACCCAGTCTTAATGCAAATGGAGTTTTAGTATATTTAGGAATTATTGATGCTGACTATATTGGGGAAATAAAAATTTTAATGTCAGCTGCTGCAGATATTTCCTTTAAAAAGGGAGAAGGAATTGCTCAAATTTTGTTATTACCATATATATCTATTGGAAACTCATTTAAACAGCGCATTGGGGGATTTGGAAGTATTAACCAACAAAATGTGTTTTGGACTACTCATATTACTAAAACGCAGCCTAAGATTAAAATTAATATTCAGGGAAAGATATTGACAGGACTAGTAGATACTGGCTCAGATATTACAATTGTTAACATTCATGAATGACCTAATCATTTAGTATATAAAATAATTCCCTGTAATATTAAAGGAGTTAGCAATAGTCCTGGAAATTTTATGGGACAAGCAGTGTCATATATTGCTATAACCTCAGAAGACGGACAGACAGCTGTCCTTAAACCTTATATTATGGAAGTTCCAGTTATCATAATTGGTTGAGATGTACTGGAAAAATGGGGAGCTCATATTCAATTTTAACATTTTTAGATGGAGCCCATAAAGATATTATGGAAATCTGAGGAACCTCTTTGGATTGAACAATGGTCTTTATCAAAAGAAAAATTAGAAGCAGCTCACCAATTAGTTGAAGAACAATTAAACAAAGGACATATTGAGCCAACTATGTCACCATGGAAGTCTCCAATATTTGTTATTAAAAAGAAGTCAGGGAAATGGAGATTGCTGACTGATTTATGATAAATTAATGCATCCATGTACCCTATGGGGGCTTTACAACCTAGTATATGGTCACCTGTCATGCTTCTTAAAATTGGCCAATAATAGTAATAGATTTACAAGATTGCTTTTTTACCATTCCTGTACATGTAAAAGATTGTAAAAGATTTGCCTTTTCTTTACCACAAATAAATCATCAAGCCTATCATCAGCACTTCCAATGGAAGGTGTTGCCCCAAGGAATGATGAATTCCCCAACTATATGTCAGATGTATGTTGATAAGTCCTTAAAACCTGTTAAACAAAAATGTCCTCACATTTATATTTCTCATTATATGGATGATATTTTATTTGCAGGACCAAATATGACAGAATTAGAAATGGTGTTACATTTTTGACCTTCTATATTTAAAGATTTTGGATTAATAATAGCACCTGAAAAAAACACAAAAACATACGGTGGTAAAATATTTAGGATATGTTGTTTCTAGACAAATAGTGAACCTCAAAAAATATCTTTACGACGTGATCAATTACATACGTTAAAATATTTTCAAAAGCTATTCAGAGATATTAATTGGATGCGGCTGGCCTTAGGAATTCCTAATTATCAATTACATAATTTGTTTTCAATGTTACAAGGAGAGCCTGATTTACATAGCAAAAGAACTTTAACTAAGGAAGCTGAAAGATAATTACAATTTGTAAAACAGAAAGTAAAAGTAATGTTTTTACATTGAGTAACGCTGAATCAACCCATAAATTTATATGTTTTCAATACATAAAAATACCCAACAGGAATTATAGGACAAAATGAGCTACCATTAGAATGGATTTATACACGGGATTGATTTACCAAAAATATTATGCCTTATGAACAACAGTTGGCAATTATTATTCAACAGGCCAGGCAATGGGTATTTACCCTATCGGGGTATGATTTATTTGAAATTATTTTTCCTTTGTCAAACACCAAGTAGAATATTTGTTAAACATATCTCAAATGATTCAAACAGCATTAGCAAATTTTTCTCGGCAATTTTCCTACCATTTTCCCAAAGGTAGATTGTGGGATTGCTTGCGTAAACAACAATTTGTCATTAATGATATAATTACCAAGGCCTCTATTCCAACTGGTCTTACCGTTTTTACAGATGGCTCCAAAACAAAAAGTGCTTACTGGACAACAAATAAATATTGGGTACAAACAACTACTTTAGCATCATTTCAACAAAATGAACTTTTTGCTATTATTAAGGTGTTGCAAGCTTATGTGGGAGATATTAATATTGTTACTGATTCTGCCTATGCTATTGGAGTTGTGACTAATATAGTCACTGCTGTTACAAATTCATCTAAACCCCAGCTAAATCAATTATTTAAACAATTACAAGCATTACTGCAACAACGTAATGCCAAAGTGTTTGTAACTCACATTAGGGTTCACTTTTCGTTATATAGGTACCTTGTATATGGCAATAATCAGGTTGATAAATTATTTAGTTTTGCTTCTGCTGAACAGGATCATGCTCATTTACATACAAATGCTGGCCATTCACATATGCATTATAAAATATCTTATTCTCAAGCTAAAAAATTATAAAAAGGTGGACTCTCTGCAGACCAATGCATTTGAGAGTTGTACCTGCTGGAGTAAATCCTCAAGGATTACAACCTAATGAGCTCTGGCAAATGGATATAACCCATGTACAAGACTTTGGACATTTTTCCTTTGTACATGTTATAATAGATACTTATTCCAAATTTGTTTGGGCTTCTGCCTTTATGGGAGAAACTGTTAACCATGTAATAGAACACTTATTGGAAGCTTTTGCCATTATGGGAGTGCCTACCAAAATAAAGACTGATAATGTACCAGCCTATAAAAATATTAAATTTAGAAGATTTTGTGAACTTTATGATGTGTATATATTACAGGAATAGAATATAACTCAAAAGGACAAGCCATTATTGAATGAGATCATGGCACACTAAAACAACAAATTAAAAAATTAAAAAGGAAGAAAAGTTGGATGAAGGTAAGGCTATGTTGTTGTTTTCCATGCAAAATCCTAAAATAATTTTACATCAACCTCTTTTTCCTCTTAAATTTTTAAACTTACCACAAGGAGACATTTTAACTAGAGCTGAGCTCCATGTTGATCAAATATCAGTAAAACCTTATTTAAATGCTCCTGTATGGATTAAGATTGCACTGGACACAGAATGGCAACTAGGAACATTATCACATAAGGGGCGATGATATGGTTATCTGTCTACACAGGATGGCAAAAAATACTGGTTTCCTGCCCAATGGATACAGACACGGCCCAGTGAGGGCAGCCCCGTATCCTGCAAGGAATCGGCCACCAGTTGAGGAAGAAGAATCGCCACTGCCCACCTGGGGGCAGGTTAAAAAGTTGACTGGAGAAAGACAAAAGATGTTACAACACACTGGTAAACCTGTCACGGCCAAGAACTTGTTCCTGGCCATGTGTGCCCTGTTTACTCTAAACTCTGTCCATGCTAATGCTAATGTAAGTTATTGGGCCTTTGTTCCTATCCCTCCTTTATTGGAACCTGTTGTTTGGGGAGACATGAGACATGGATCTAACTGTCTATAGTGTTCCTGGGGTTTTATCTCCTCCTTTGAATAATTTGAAATTTTACAATAAGGATGATGGTAGCTTTTTAAATTTTACTTACTATACTCATTCCTTGCCTGTTTCTCTGGGGCCTCCTCCATGTTTAGTTATCAATTGGGAACATTTGGTTTTACCTGGGAAACACAATTCCAATTCTAGAACACAGCTGCAGTGATTAACTACTTGGTCCATCAATAGTAGCTGGGAAAGTATCACCTTTGATGGTGAGTTATCCTTATCTATGTGCCCTGATATTACTTACATTGATTTAAAATATCAACCTTTTATGTAGCAAGAGTGTAGAGGAACATTTGGAAAAACGTTCAATAATTTTATTAATTGGGGGCCTTTTCGACAGTTTATTAACACATATTCAGAATGAAATATTACCAGATGTGATTTATGTAACGTTACTAGGATGCCCGATGCCATTAATGGATCTCTTACTGGAGCTCGATTGATGGTCTGGGGAAATGGAATTATTGCAGATGCTCGATGGGCTTTCCTGGCTGCACCCACTGCTGTTCAGATTCATCTTTGGAAGGTACAGTGGAGCTGAAACCCGTGATGCTATCAAATGGATGGTTTCGGGGACGGCGAACTCTGCATCCATTTATAATTTTACTTTGCACAAATCTCATGATGTAACTGCTTGTGTACCTCTGCCTTATGTATTTTTATTGGGAAATTTTACATTTTCTCCTACTATTTCTTGTTTTAATTGTCGCCTATATTCTTGCGTTAATTCCTCTCTTAATTTTAATGACAGTGATAGTATTATGATTTTACAACAAAGAACTCATATTTGGCTACCTGTTAAATTAGGAAGAGAATGGTCCCAAAATCTTTTGGATAATGTTGTTATTGAACTTTTTATTAAAACGTACAAAGCATATGATTGGAGCCATTGTAGCTGTGATTTTAAGCTTAATTCCTATTATCATTTTTGCTGTGGTGTCTGGAATTGCCCAACACAATTTCTTACAAAAAAAAAAAAACATTTTGTGGAAGAATGGCACCAGGATTCACATGAATTGTGGGTCTCACTGGTAGAAATTGATGCTCGATTACAAACACAGATTAATATTCTTAAACAGACAGTGGGATAGATAGGAAAGAAGTTATTGGTTGTTGAAAAACAGTTATTGTTAAAATGTGATTGAAATTCTACTAACTTTTGCATTACTAATGTAAAATATAATGAATCTATACATGCTTGGAATGTAATACAGCAGTATTTATCTGGAAATTCTAGTGCTGCTCAATTGATTGCTTAGTTACAATTTAATATACCTGACATTTTGGTAAACAATTTGCAAATGATGATGCTTCTAATATTGCTGATGCATTTATTAAACAGTTGGAATGGTTGGATCTGAAAGGAATACTACAAAGTATTTCACATACTGCTAGTGGTATGGGAATTATGATTGTTATTATTTTCTTTATACTTGTACTGTTATATTTGATTCTTATGAAACCAATGCAAGCTTCTATGATAACCCTGTGAAAAGCTTTACTTTTAAAACAAAAGAAAAAAGTAGGAAATTGTGAAGAATCAGGGTCTATATTGATGAGGCAGCATGATGCAGGCTCCAGCCTCAGGATTAGCTGAGGACTATGATTGAGTATTAGGAAATTTCTTGGCATGCTGGACTAGAGAGGGAAAATGTTCTCGCTCCCTATCTCAAAACACATGTCACAGGCTCCTGGGATTTGATGAAGTAGCTCTTCTGCTTGCTTAACCATAGATGAACAGCTGGTCAAACATTTTCCTGAGATTGGCAAAGTGGTTTGAGCTTGCTCTAAAATAGTTTAGATAATAATATACCAAGACATTGTCTCATAGGTTAAGTAAAAATGTATCTGTTGAAATTTTTGTGTGAATGTCTTCTGACTAAATCTTGGCAAAATCATACTTGCTTGTATTTAAATAACCACTAAAATAAAGTACAGCATGCAGTGGCAATTGTTGTTTGCACTCTGCATCCCCTGTGTTCTGGTGATTTCGTGACCCTTAACCAGGGACTCCCACGCACTAGACATTGATATCCCATGACTGACCAAAAAAGATAATATATATATATATATATATATATATATACATATATATATATATATATATATATACACACACACACACATATATGATGGGATGAATTACATTTAAATATAAATCAATATTTATGGTACACATTTAAATATAATTAATGTATAATATATTTCCCTTATATACATATATTTACATATATAAGATCATATTATATCTGTATGTTTATAAATATATTTGTAATTAATATCCAAAGAGTATATCTGAAGATTTTGGGGAAAATGTAGAGTTCTTAAAGGATTACTACTGACCCATCATACTTTCAGGAAATTTTTCAACTTATTACAATGTCTGGAGTACTAAGATTGGATTATTATGAAAAAGATTAGCTGTTTTATTCCTTATGATTTTGGATTAGAAACATCTAGTTACTTGGTATGAAACCTACCAAAATTTGATCTTGAGATCATACTCCACATACTGGACATATACATCAATTTAGCAACTTACAGGTCTGAAACCTTTATTTGAATCCTATATGTCACATAAATTCAGTTTCCTTAGAGTTAGCTACATATAAAAACAGGCATGCATTTTCATGCTCACATACATCCCCACACTCACATGACATGTTAAATGTATCACTGTAATAAGTAATAATATAGATACTGAAAAAGAACACCTTTTCAAATGTATATACATTTTATTTTTTAGATATAATACATTATTGAAATAGTTATAAAAGAGCAGCTGAGAGGATGTTTCAAATACTAGAGTGCCTGCCTAAAGAGCATGTTTCTCAGTCCAAACATCATTATTTCCATCCTTCCTTCTCCCACATAAAAAACATAAATAACTACAGAATTAAGCTACATGTTCTGTAATCATTAATTAAATAAATTGTATTATATATATGCATATATAAACAATGATAAATTATTTAGCCAGACATAATAATGAAATCACAGCATCTTCAAGAAAATAGATAAAACTGGAAACCTAAAGCTACCAGCACAACTATGTTTACTGCAGCATTGTTTACCACAGCTAAGATATGGAAGCAAACCAAATGCCCCTCAACAGATGTATGTTTCTGGTAAATGTTTTATCCCAAAATTTATATTTGTCATAGATGTCATACTAATTACCAAGACAAGGAAACAGTATTAGGCAAAGGAATTTAAAATATGGTAGCAGATATTAGATTTCTTATCCTGGTTTTGGGTTATGATACTAGCAGTTATATGTTGTGTGAAAATGTGTAAAGTTGCTGCCTTACACGGCAAATAATTATTCGCATTATCAGCTTGGTAAGATATTATAAGGTATAGTTATATTTCTAGACAATTTTGTGTATATGTGAATATTAGCCTTCAAATGATACTTTCCCCCCCTTTTTTACTTTTTTTTGTCAGTCATGGATCTTGAACTCTGGGTGTGTGTGCTGTCCCTGAGCTCTTCAGATCATGGCTACAGCTTTACCACTTGAACTTCAGTGCCACTTCTGGTTTTCTGGTGGTTACTTGGAGGTAAGAGTCTCACTGATTTCTTACCAGGATTAGTTTTGATCCACCATCCTCAGATCTCAGCCTCCTGAATACCTAGGATTGTAATTATGAGCTACTGGCGACCAGCTAAAATGTTACTTATTTTAAATTCTGTGATTTAGTTGAATGAGGAGCATGAATGTGTAGAAAGGTAACTTTCAAGTCATCTCTCTAAATAAGTTCAGAGTTCCATTTTCATAATCCTTATTACAGTGACTAATAACAGAAGCTCCCAAAGTAACAGAATGATACTTCATTTTCTCCTACCAATAAGGTAGTATTGGAAGAGAATGAGTGAGATCTACAGGTCTAAGTCTGAGAATATATACTTGAAAGAATAAAAAAAAAATTGATGACACAGGAAGGCACAACCTGACTTTCATTTTCTAAGGACAGGAATTTCATTAAAATATATTTAATGGCAGGGCTTTTTCATCTGAAAACCAAAGAAAAACAATATCATAAAAAAGTTGAAAGGGATCAGCAACTATGTTAAGTGTGATATAGCATTGGAGACTTTAAGAAATGAATTGATTTAGGTAAAATAAGTCTTTGGGAAAATTATCTGTTTTTCAAATTTATTCATTGCAAATTTTATTTTTGCTTACATGTCACTAAATATACATATGTATATAAACATGTATGAATATATGTATGTACAAATATACATATATATATATGTATATGTATATATATAAGCAGGATCTGTCCAGTGAACTGTTTGGTTAAGCAATTTCATCATGGCAAGTTCATCAGAAGGATAGACTTCTACACACCTCCACACGGCTTCAATACTACTGCACATGCAAACTTAAATGCTCACCATTGTAAGCAAGAACTATGTTTTACTAAAGCTTTGTATATAGTGTGTTATAGTTTTCATTTAGGCCTGACACAAAATGTGCCTGTCCCTAGAGATCAATGATGACATTTATTACTACAATAGTGTAGTGTAAATCTTTACATTGAACACATACTCATTATGAGTTGCTCTTTCTTTCCTTTCCTTTTCTTATTTTAACTTTAGGAAGTTGATTTGCATTTTGATGTTGTGTTTGCTATACAGGTACTCCACCACTTGAGTCAGTCCACCAATCCTTTTTTGTTTGAGTTACTTTACTCATAGATTAGCAATTTTTGCACCCTGTCCAAAAGATTTTATACTCCTAATTACTTATGTCTGCCATGTAGCCCGAATCATGATTGCATTACAATATCCCTAGCTAGTAGGGTGATATAGGTGATACTTTTCTTCCTAGACTGATTCTGAACTTAGATGCTCTCAAATTCTACCTTTAGTTATTATTGTGAGCTCCAGTTCTGCCTACTTCTAGAATATATGACAGAAATAAATGATATAGGGCAATTTGAGTTAAGCTCTGGCATTAATGCTAATATAGGTGATTTGACATTAAAATGTAGGCTAAGTTTGAAAGTATAATTGTCCTAGTCAGATATTTTGATTAGTAATTTTGTTTCACATTAAAAACACCTCTTGACCAGAATTAAGGACTTAATTTTTCTGTCTGTCAACTTGTATGTCATTTGGGAAAACAAACCATGTCTTGCATGTAGGATAAAGGTCGTCGAATGGTTTGATGTACTGGCTCACATCTATAGTCACTGTTAGCAATCAGAAATAAATACATCACAATTTCAACATATCCTTACAAAAATTTATGTAGTCTCAATCTCAACAAACAAGTAGATCATGGTGAAACATGCTATTAATCTCAGCAACACAAGAGGCTAATTCTCTGCCTAGAAAGAAAGACTGAAAGACAAAGAAAGAAAGACAGAAACAGAAATAAAAAGAAAGAGAGAGAAAAAGACAAGAAGAAAGAAAGAAGGGAAGGAAGGAAGGAAGGAAGGAAGGAAGGAAGGAAGGAAGGAAGGAAGGAGGGAAGAAAGAAAGAAAGAAAGAAAGAAAGAAAGAAAGAAAGAAAGAAAGAAAGAAAGAAACAAACAAACAAACAAACAAACAAACAAAGAAACAAAGAAACAAAGAAACAAAGAAATTTATTGAGAATGATTAGTTTGGATTGAGGAGTCACATGGTAGAGGTAGGATCTATATTTGGTAATAGGTCTGCCTGCAGCCTCCCTACATCTTGGCTAAGTTTTCACAGTTTATCCGTGTTACCTAGGTATCTGACCAGAGGAGTGTCCCCGGCCCTGTGGTCACATCCAGATCCAGTGTAGCCACACTTTTCCCCTGCCTGGCCACACCTCATTCAGTCCCTGGCCTAGATAAGTCCTGGCAAGTGGTTGGGTCACCCTTTTTTCTGGCCACGTCTCTCCACCATGCATGGGGGTGGCAGCAGTTTGGTAAATAAAATACATTACCTGACTGAATACAGCGTGGTATTATCTTCATCGTCTCCCTAATGAAACCTATCTAATTAATATACTTGACACTTTGGAGTTTCTAGTTATGAATCCGTGGATATTTTTCCCCTGGATATTTTTATGACACATATGACTTCAGTATCTACAAAGAATATCTGCTCACTCATCATTTAACAGTATAATTCTTGGAATCTGTAGTTAACCTTAATCTTTAATTAACCTTAAAGTCTATTTTGCTTCTTCTTTTTTTTTTTTTTTTGCTTAAAGTCATAGAAGAGTTGGTCGGACAATCTGAAAGGATCTCTGGCTTCATATTTTCTCATCAAGCTGGGCAATTCAACCTGTGTGCCACCAACTCAGATTATTGGACTTTCAAATTCTGGAAAGCAGATGCACGTCATCATGTACCATGACTTCTTGATTTCTCAGATATTTTTTAAATGTAATTGTTGCTAAGGTGTGTACAGAGAGGTGACCATTTCACAATTAATGTAACGTGTACATTTGTCTTGTAGACAATGCCATCCTTTCCTGAGCTTTCTCCAAATTTCTGTTTTTTTGTTGTTGTGTACTGCTTTTGTTTATGTGCCTCACCTTCAGTTTGAAATCAGGGCTTGGGTGCTGCCCCTGAGTTTTTAGCCACAGCTCCCTTGATGATTTTTTGGTTGTTAATTGGAGAGAAGAGTCTTACAGATTTTCTCATTCCATTTGGCTTTAAACTGTGATCAGCCTCCTGAGTAGCTAGGATTATAGGCCTGAGCCCCCATTGTCCATCTACTAAAATGGTGGTTTCATACTTCCTGCTCTGTCACAATTTTCTTCAACTCTTGGCACTAACACTACATATTGCCTGGCTCAAATCTGAATTGGTGGAACATGCTTGTATTTTGAGGAAGGCAGGTATAGGGACACATAAGATAAACGAAATCATTTGGTACATGGCATACAGACATGTAGGTTTATTGCCAGTGGACTGTGTCCTGTCTGTCTTTGCTCTTAATTCTGCATGGCCTGTGAATGATGTTATACATATTCAAATGGCCATTGGCAGAAATGAGGTTCTTATCCTGTTCTTAAAACAAAACAAAAACCAACAAAAAATAGTATATATGAGTCCAGCAATTTCCTCTAATTAGAAAGCATTCTGCCCTAGTTTATGAAAAAGTGTCCTTTATTGAAGTGCTGCTACTTTTTCTAATTACAAATATAATGAAATCTGTAGTAGTCTGTAGAATTGCATACCACAGATGTCATTTTATAAATTCACAATAAACTCAGATATTTAAATGCTTATTTATTTATTTTTATTGGTTGTGGGGCTTGAACTCTTGTGGGGCCTGTGCACACTTGCTGAGACTCTGTGCTCAAATTAGTTAGCACTCTACCACTTGAGCCACAGAACCACTTCTGTTTTTAGTTGGAGATAAGAATCTTATGGGGACTTTTCTCCCTGGGCTGGCTATGAACAGCGATCCTCAGATCATAGCCTCGTCAGTAGCTGGGATTACAGGCCTGAGCCACTGGCACCTGGTTTCAAATAGTCATTTTTAAAATGATGAATTGCTTAGCGCCTCTGGCTCACATTTGTAATCCTAGCTATAGTTAGAATTATTATAGGTATGAGAAACAAACAGTAGGTATGTGTTGTTTATGATGGTTTGAATTGGCATGTTTTAATATTGTTTACTTCTGGTTCTACAATGCACTTATTTTTATTTTTCCCTAGGTGCGGTTGATAGGTGCTAACCAGTGTTGAACATTCTTTGGTTGAGATGAAGCCATGTGGAAGTTCTTGCCTAGAATGGCATGAAATTGAAATCCTCCTGCTCTCAGCCTGCCCATGGACCTGGGATGATAGATGTATTCTATCAAACATAGTCAGGGGTTGAGGAGCGTTGCAGGTAAAAGTACACTGGTCTTGAACTGATGTCCAAAATAGCTAGCTTTACAGGCAAATGCCTTCAAAAATCTTTTTGTATTCTGTTTCACTTTGAAGTAGTGTTTGTACATACTTAGGGAGTACAATGATAACATACTACCTGTTTAGTATATAGAATAATCAGACCAAAATAATTAGCATGTTTATCTCCTAAAACATTGAATCTAATGTAACCTCCTGAGTCTGCTAGTTATTTTGGAATATACCATAAACATGAATTCATTGATAATATGTACTAGAGTATTGGAAGTTGATAGAGATAGGGACAACCTTGACTATGTGTATTACATATATATTTATGTATTGCTGCTCTGAAGAATATTATCATATATTCACCATGACAGTACCAGACAATAATTTTCCTGCAATGTAAAATTTCCATTTCATAATCTGCCATCTTTTATCTTCTTTACATTCTCCTTATAAATATGAATATTTTTCCTGTTCCTTTTGTTTTGAAATTACCATAAGATAGAATTAAAAAGTCATGGTCTACTAAAATTATCTCATTTTGTTTGATTTTATGATTCTAAATCATTAAGACGAAGGTTTCCTGAAAGTTATGGTAGCAGACTCTATCACTAAATTGTATTCTAATAATATCTTTTTTATTATTATATTTTTATATAGGGTTTTACTGTTGCTGTTTTTTTATATAGAGTTTTGTGAAGCTGGACTGAAACTTGCTCTAGTAACAAAGCTTTCTCACTCCACTGTCTCTGGTAAAATTGCTTTATTCGGGAGGCTCATAATTATAACTCTAAATAATTAGAAGGCTGAGACCTGAGATTTAATTCAGACAGCCTGCACAGGAAATTTTATGAATATCATCTCTCCTGGTCACTACAAAAAACTTGAAGAGGAGCAATGGAATTGTGGCACAATTGGTAGAGCACTAGATTCAAGGGCAAGATGCTCAGGATTGTCATATACCCCTTAGTTCAAGCCCTAAAACACACATATACACAGACACACATTCACACATATACACAATACTCCCAGACACATTATACATGCACAAAATCTTAGGCAATGTTGTATCTGAAGTTCTTATCCAGAGATTGGAAATCGCAAACTGATTTTTGAAGGTTTTTCATTGATTATTTTTTGACATAACATCTTGTACATCTCATTGCTGCAATGGGTCCACCTGTATCCCTATTTAAAAAATTTGTTTTCTAGACGGGCGCTGGTGGCTCATGCCTGTAATCCTAGCTACTCAGGAGGCTGAGATCTGAGGATCGCAGTTCAAAGCCAGCCCGGGCAGGAGAGACCTTGAGACTCCTATCTCCAGTAAACCACCAGAAAACCGGAAGTGGCACTGTAGCTCAAGTGGTAGAGCGCTCGCCTTGAGCTGAAGAGCTGAAGGACAGTGCCCAGGCCCAGAGTTCAAGCCCCACGACAGACAAAAAAAAATTGTTTTCTCCCGTCCCCTCCACAAATTATACCAACATCAAATACAGTGAAAACAGGGGTTATGCCATAGGGGGAGGAACATACAAAGCAACAAAGAAATCATCTTATAAACATCTTATAAATCATCTTAGAAACAATAGCAAGAAAGAAAAAAAAATGTTTGAGTCCTTATCTTGGAGTTCATTTTGCCTAATATGCACTTATCTAACCATTTCGGCTTGTCTCATACATGTACTAATTATTGCAAATAAGGGAAACCATGGGACCTGAGTTTCTTTGGGCCTGGCTTACTTCACTTAATATAATTTTTTCCAAGTCTTTCCATTTCTTAACAAATGGGCAATGATTACTTTGGTTTTGAGAAACATCCTGCTTTAAAGAGTCTCTTGCACTTCCCAACATGCAAGTCTTGCCAAAATGCAAGTACTGACAGAAAGGGTCCATAGTAGAAGACTCAGGATGGGAGGGCAGACTCTCATTTTCCTTGTCACCAATCTGCCAACAGCATCGTTTGTTCCATCTTCACTATGTGGATGGACTTCTACCCTGATTATTTCTATGAGCACAAGGACATTGACACCCTGAAAAAATTTACACAGTATGTCAAGCTCAACATGCCTTCCTCAGACCTGCTCTTCCACTTACATATTCTTCTGGACCAGCTGGAGCAATGCATGACCAATGAGATCAAGAAAAAGAGCAAGAAGTCCTTGTTTAGATGCCTCAGAGCTTGTGAGTAGGGATGGAACCTAGGTCTGTAGGGGTGGGCCTGATTGGCCAAGAGCCCTTAGTACTACCCAGCTTGGCAAAATATCCTTTTATGTTATTCTCTGCCAGGTAATGTCTGTTCTCCTTTTGAAAGAAATCGGATGTAGCCACTTTTTAGGACATTGTCTTCTCATCAGTGGTGATTCCAAATTCAATTTCTACAGCTTCCCCCATTAGATCCTCATAGAAGTTTAGTCACACCTTAACTTCTAGAGTCTACGCTAAGACTCCTGTACCTATTTTTATTCTCAGGTTTGCACCACAATAGAGAAGTACTTGCTGAACTCCAGATAAAGAACCCTTCATATATGTTGCCTATGGTTACTGTGATGGAGATCGGAAACCATCACTGGACTCCAGAAAACACATGAACATAGAGGGTTTTTTCAATTTGTAGAAAGGCCTAAACAGGTTTTGAGTCTTGTGGACATACCACTGGTTCTGAATCCAACATGTGATGCAGGTGTACCTGCATATACCACCAAGGAATAAGATGAGCCAGAATGTCTTCCATTGATGTTTACAATTCACCTAGATAATTTCCAAACCAGTCAAAAAACACTGGTCTTGGTGTGCAGGATAAATGTGTGCTAATGGAAAATGACCCCAGTCTATGTTCAGGAAAACCAATAGTGAGGTCCAAAGACTAAATTCAGTTGAGGAAAGGGAATCTGTCCTCACAGAATATCCAGTCCAATCTGGCCTGCTAGAGGGGATCCAATTTCCAATTTCGAAATTAGAATCCATCCCTTCTCCATTCAGGAAGAAAATCCTGTCTTTATTGAGATCCCTTGGAAGACTCTGAGGCAGAAGTTCTGCCTGAAGGAACTTAGAGGCCAATCTATATTTAGAGATTCCTTCCCCTCTAATTGGGAAAATCTTTATTTTTCTTTTTGTCCTGATTGTTGTAAGATGTTCATTCTTGTAGCGACCATCTACTCGACCAGCGAGGAAAAACGACCACCACACCAGGAGTCTTCTCAGATCACGCTTTATTGGAGAGCCTTTTAGTTGTAGGAGAGCTTGGGCGTGAGAGAGCGTGCACCCAAAACACAGCCGCTTATATAGGAGAATCGGAACGCGGGTCTTTCTATTGTTGGTCGCCTGCCTTTCACCGTCACCAGGTGTCATGGGATTGGCTGGGGACTCTACCTGGCTCGCGCACGCGCAAAGCTCAGGCGTCCCGCCAAGCACCGTCTGGGGTGGTTACCTCAAAGCTGCAAGGGAGTGGGCGGAGTCTCGCCTCGGCTCCCTACACATTCTATTTATTTTTCTAACGTTATTAAAATGTTTATGTTATACAATTTTGAACCTTAAATATATTTTTTTTCAACCTACAATCTAAAGCACCATGCACATGTGTTCTGTGTGTGGAAAAACACAGAGTGACAGTGGGCTGTACAAGAGAGACTACTGGATATAAAGGGGACTATTAAATGCACAGGGAGTGTCAAGGAAGTCAGCCCATGCCTGCAAGGGATGATAAAGTGCCTACAAAAGCTCTAGGACATAACAGATCAGATGTCCTAGAATCTCATCTGTCAATTGGGACAAATGCTACAATACGTATAGTGGTATGTTTGACTCTCTTCCAACAGTGAGTCAAGTCTGTATACACATTCATTATGATTTGGGAAATATCGAAAAATTTGGCTCCAATAATATCAAAACTCTACTGAGGGCTGAAAATATTTGTCAAAATACATAGGAAATATCTATACTGGAAAGTAAAAGCCATCATCAATAGAAGAAAGAAGGCTTATATACATGGACAAAGACAAAATCAGCAAGCAAAAATCCAAAATAAAATCAGTTACACGTAAATACTTGTTATGTTCTTTACATTATAAGTAGTATATTATATGATATATAAGATTGAATATGTTTTTCTCATAATACAACTTCATTTAACATTTTCAGTCTTGGGTTTTTTTTACAAAACATTAGTGTAAATCATTATTGGGGAAAGTGTTAATATAACAGATTATAATTATGTGAATATGTATTTGTGTGTTTCTAGATATAACTGATTATAAATAGATGAATAAATATATACATATATTTGTATATCTATGAAGTAAATATAATGAAACTGACTACATTATGTATAAAAAACAGGTATGAATTGAGTACATAAGACTCAGGCCTGTAATCCTAGTGATGTGGGAAACTGGGTTCTGAGTTTTAGTCTCTCTTACCCCCATGGCATTAGATTTTGAGAGGAGGCCTGGGCCCTCCGGTGTAACAGAGCCACACACTCAGTGGGATCATACTCCCTGACCCAAGAGGAAAGTCAGTACAAATCAGGACAAGCCTCTTATCCTATGACAGTCTACTCAGTTCCTGTACCAAGATGGCCATCTGTAGAACATTGGAGGAAAAGCTGGCATTCCCTCCAAAAGTGTTTCTAACTATGCTTGCCGCGGACCAGGGTTCTGTCAGGACTAAGGAGGACACCTAGGGGAGGAACATGGAATAGGATGGGGAGATGGCAAACAGACAACTCACACACATTAGGAGTGGATGCTGAGTGCTGAGTGCTGAGTGCAATTTAATTCAGAGGATAACAAACTTTTATAGCAAAAAGTCTCCGTTAGAAAGGGCAAAAGGTTACACAATCTTGCTGCAAGGTTTCGTTCTTGGATGGTCAACAGCTGGTCGCCTGAAAGGCACTTTTTTCCAGCTTATCTCTAAAAAATATAATGGGTTTCGACGTTTGTCACCATCTAACCATTACCTTATTTCTATAGAGGCCTTAATTGTCCCATAAGATCTTTCCTGTTCCTTCTTTAATAGTAAGGTCACGGAGGCCTAGATCTAGCAAGTCTCTTAGTAAATGAAAGAGAGTAACAGGAACTTCTTTCTCCTAAGTAGTTATCTCAGCAATTGCCATACATTCTTTCTGTTCTAGCCGCCCTACAGCTTCTTGTAAGTCTCTTACAAACAATTTCTTCTGCTGAAGTGACTTTGTGAAACCCTCAATACTTTTAGATTCGCTTATGGCTTGTCTACTAGCCTCCATAAGAGGGGTTTCCAGGGTAGCACTTAACTCTGGTGAGTTAGTCATATTTTTAAGACACTCATCAGATATTGGAGTCGTTAACACTCTTAAGAAAGAGCTTTGAATAAGGGAACGTTGACAATGAGTAAGTACAATGAACAGTAGAAACAGTAAAAGATTAATAGGCACCCTTATACAGTGAGGAAAAGAAAGGCAGAAACACATCTTTCCCAGGAGTTTGCCAGCCTTTTTCCAGGAGTAGGCCTCTTAGAAGCCCTATTCTCTGAGGTAGATTTCGGTGAAGTCCCAAAACTTGGAGATAGGTTTCTGTAAAGCTCCATTCTCTGAGGTAGACTTCGGTGAAGTCCCCAAACTCAGAGATAGGTCTCTGAAGCCCCTATCTTTGTCTGATAGATGGTTTCCCATACTAAGCAGACTCCACTGGAGTCGGCGTGGCATATGCTGAATTAAACCTTATTTCCCTTCCCAAACTGCAAACACATGGAAATATGCCAAGGGCTGAGAGATGGACAAAGACTTACAAATACATAAAATTATATACTCTGTTTTAGTGATTCAATGACAAATCATCAAAGGTATGTCTGAATTTTTCTTTTTTTTTAAAGGAAATGGAAATATACACTGTGTGCATCATGGAGGGAGTTATAGTTTGCCGAATTGTAGAATGCACTTCTGGGCATGGGAGACACCTGCCTTGGAGAAATTGTGTGGGGATGGGTGTTCTCACACAGCTTCAAAAAACAATGGCCATAACTTCTATGATGTTACAGCCACCTTTCCATAGCAGCAACTAGGTGTCAGGCACTGATCTTGCCCTGCAGTGTATTCAGAGACACAGACAAGCACAAAGAATGAGAAGAAATGACTTCTAGCCACCAGACTTCAGCGTGAGGACCTGTGCTAACCAGAAGCTAGAATAAATTGAGATGGAGAAGGATGATCTCCTGCATACTAAGGACCAGGCAGTATTACATGAGGGAGAAACAGAAGTGAATGTGGCTCTCTCCTCCTCAAATTCATGCTGAAATGAAAACCAGAAATCATAATTTGTACAAATCAGAGACATGACGTTGGTGGTTTTGTGACAACTTCCCTCAGGAGGAGATAGTTAACCTAAGAGCCACCATCCATGCAGTTATCTCGAAGCAGGTACTCCACGCAATAAGAACAGCAAGTACAACCCCATTGATGGGAATGGATGTTACTTGCTTCAGAAAAGGGAAACAGCACTGACACGCTTACTTGTTAAGTAAAAATGGAAGGGTACAATGAAGAAAAAGATTAGAAATGAAGATAGGAATAAGTTAGATATGGGATGCTGCGGGTTAAAGAAGAAAAATTCTGATGTTATTCTAAATCTGACATGTCCACTGGAACCAAAGTGCTCAAATAGTAGGTAGACACATCTGATTCACCTAGAGAATACTTTTAAAATGTGATTCTAGCCGGGTTCTGGTGGCTGATAACTGGAATGGTAGCTACTCAGGAGGCTGATACCTGAGGATCAGGATTGAAGCATTCTCAAAGAGGAAATTTGGAAATACTGATCCCCCAATTAACCACCAAAAATATGGATGTGAAGCTGTGGTTCATCTGGTAGAACAGTAGACTTGAGGAAAAAACTAAGGGACAGCACCCAGGCCATAGGTTCAAATCCCTGGACTTTATACAACAAAGAAGCCAACAAATAACATTTGGTGCTCAGTCGTTTGCCACTTAACATTCTAGTTCAATATATTTGGTATGAACCTTGGAAATTATATCCTTAGCAAATGGTCTCCCTTGATATTCTGCTTCATTACAGCTTTCAAAGCCCTGGCATCTCCAATGTCTCTTCCCAGTTAGCATAGCAGTCTAACACTGGAAATTTAAAGATATATTTTTATTAATCATCAGAATTCTGATCATCTAAACACACACATCAATTTAGTAGTAGCCACATTCCACTATTCTGAATTTTTTTGGTGAAAATACCGTACAGAGGGGTTACAATTACCTGAGCAAGGTAATGACTACATTTGTTATCAAGCATTGTTGGCTTCTCCTTGGTTTCCCTGTCCCATCTCTTCCCATACTACTTCCATCACCCTCCACCCAATCCCCCCCAGCAAAGTTGTAAAGTTCATTTTTTTGACAGAACAACTTGTACATCTCATTGTTGCAATGGGTTTACCTGTATCCCTAGTTAAACGATTTGTTTTCTCTCCTTCTTCTCCAAAGTACTGTAGCTAGTTCTTTCTTCTTACTTTATTTCATTTTTTTTCTTTTCAAATTGGTTTTATCCCTGGCAATTCCTGTTTTTGATTCTGATACACTCCATCTTATATATGTATTTATCTGATTGGGAGAAGGAAAGTGAAATAACAAAATGCTGAAAGAAATACTAAAGATGACGCATTGCAACAATGATACTCAGGGTACACTACGGCAGAGTGAACTTTACAACATTGTGGGGGGTTTGGGGGGAAGAGTGGAGGGAAGGGTTAGAGAGAGAACAACAATGGAGTGGTAACAATTTTCAATGAGAAATACAACTTACTAATGTAAATATAACCCCTCTGTACAGTATCTTTGCAATAAAATAGATTTTTAAAAATATAAAAATTAATTTTTTTCATAAAATGTCAAGCTGATACCAATGGAACTTCTGAGTTCATGTCAAAGAGTTGTTAAAGAGTTTCAAGAAGCTAGTACTAAATATATATAACCACAATTAAATGATAATGAGAAAAGAAGCTCTTTTTAATGTACTAAATGAATAAAGGGAAATTTCCTTTTGTTTCTATTAACTTAGAAATCCTCTTTGTCATCTGCATTGTTCCCAAGTCAAACTCAACTCTTGTCCTCATCTTTCTTTGGTATGTATAGCTTTGGCCTGTAATCTGAGATATAAGCAGTATTCTTTGTTCAATTTGGTGGCCTAGCAGGGAGGCACACCTTCCTGGGCAAGAGGTTAGACTGGAGTACCCAGGACACTTGCTGTGGCTTCTCTCACACAGCTGACTGAGGAAGTTACTGTGGGGAACACAGGCAGCAAAATTGGCCCTGAGAGGAAATTGAGTGGGGGGAGCCAGAATTGTTTATGTTCAGTGCGTAAACAACTCATGGAAGCTTAGGTGCATGACAAGGAATGGCCTTTATAGTGATTGGTTGGTTCTATTTCCTTCCCTCCCACGCAGTCTTTTGCTTTAAAAAAGGCATGCTCCATGTTAATAAACAAGTTCATATTTGACTTGACTCCCCACTGCGTCTGATTGTCTCCTGGGCTGAGGGAGGTTGGGGAATGGGCAAGCAGCACACTTACCTTTCTTGGGACCCTGTTGAGAATGTGACTGCTAATTAAGTGCCTCTTACTAATAAGAATTATTGATAGACATATTAAGCAACCAGCACAACTATGTTGCAGCATTATATACCATAGCTAAGATATGGAACCAGCCCAGATACCCCTTAGTAGTTGAATGGATCATGTGGTATATGTACACAATGGAATTCTTTGACTCCATCAGAAAGGCTGAGATTTGAGGATCACGGTTCAAAGCCAGCTCAGGTAGGAAAGTCTGTGAGACTATTATCTCCAATAAACCACTAGAAAACCGGAAGTGGCACTGTGGCTCAAGTGGTAGAGCTCTCTCCTTGAGATAAAACACACAGAGACAGCACCCAGTCCCAGAGTTCAAGCCCTACAACCGCCAAAAAAAAAAAAAAGAATGACATTGTCCCATTTGTTAGGAAATGGAAAGACTTGGAAAAAATTATATTAGGTGAAGTAAGCCAGGCCTAAAGAAATATAGGTCCCATGGTTTCCCTTATTTGCAATAACTAGTATAGTTCTGAGACAAGCGGAAAAGATCAGATAAATTGATATTAGGTGAAATGAACCCCAAGATAAGGATTCAAATGTTCTTCCTTTCTTGTGTTTGTTTCTAACATATTTATAAGATGATTTCTTTGTTGCTTTGTATATCCCTCCCCCACGGTATAACCTGTGCTTTCACTGTATTTGATGTTGGTATAATTTATGGAAGGGAAGGGAAAAAAAAACAAATCGTTTAATTAGGGATACAGGTGGACTCATTGCAGCAATGAGATGTACAAGTCGTTATGTCAAAATACAAACTTTACAACTTTGGCTGGGGGCGGGAGGGGGGAGATGGGAAAGAATTGGAAGAGGAAACAAAGGAGAAGGCTACAATGCTTGAAAAGAAATGTACTCATTACCTGGCCCATGTAATTGTAAACCCTCTGTACGATATTTTCTCAATCAAAAAAGTTATTGGTAGAATTTGAAAACATATTTGAGTAATAAATAGTATAGAAAAATGTTAAGTTGGTTATTTTTAATCACTACATATCTTTTTGTCTAAGAATAAATCCCAGACTTACTCTAAGGTCCTAGAATAAGCAAAATGGCTTCCAGAGATCAGACCATTTCTTTCCACAGAAGATGACAGCAGCAGAAGGAAAACAGGTCCACAACCTGCAGAAGGAAGAGAGAGTTTAATGTCTCTTTAAATCTTAGGTTTCTATGCTAAAGGAGGAACCCTCAGTATAGAGGACAGGTTAAGGACCTAACAGTTCCTGTGCTGTTCTATAATAGGAAGCAGACACCAGTTTCCAATCACTCTATAGGTGACACGCCTAAGTGGTGATCTTGGCTGTGTCCAGAAGAGCTCTGTCCTGGTCACTGGAGACTCGGATTGCTCTCTAAGAGAATGAGATAGAGGAAAGTGGTCACAAGGCCTGAGTCTGGGTTTTGTCACATTTAGGTGATTTGTAACACGCAATAATGCCTTCTGACTAAGAATGTGAAAATATCATCAGGTTCCAGCACACAAATTTATCATAACAAGTGTAACTTGCACCATTTCCTAATGAAAGCCAACATTAATGCCTTCTGGACATATTCTCATCATTATTTGTTATCTAAAAAGTTATAAAATCAAGTTCATGATGAGGAAAAAACCAAGATGAAAACCAAATTTCAGGGGCATTTACAAAAAATGTTGTTCTATACATATCAAATGTGACAAATTATTAAAATTTAATGAAGCTGCGAAGTTAAATTGATTTCTTTTGTTCTACTGTTGCAACTTTCTTTTACATTTCAACTACTTAATAAAAAGAAGGTAGGCCCAGCACCACGAGTGGCTCATATCTAGCTGTAACTCTAGCTATTTAGAAGGCTGATACATGAGGAAAGTGGATTGAAGCTGTCCCAGGTAAGAAAATCTGTGAAAATTTTATCTCCAATTAACAGTTCAAAATCCAGAAGTGGAAGATTGGTTCAAGTAGTAGAGTTTCATCCTTGAGTAAAAAAGCTAAAGGTCAGCTCCTTGAATTCAAGTCCCATTACACACACACACACACACACACACACACACACACACACACACACACACACACACACACACACACACACTAACTAAAAAATAACCAGTGACCAGAAAACAGAAACAAGATAATATTTTTCTTTATTTTCTTTCATTTTTGTCATTTATTTTCTTTTCTCTCTTTGGGAAGGTAAAGGGGGCATAGAAATGGATGGACAAAAGATGAACATATGCAGTAATAGTACTCAGTTGAGCCTATTGAAAGTGCACTGTGCATCTTGTTGGTGGGGAAGGAGAATAAAACTGGAAGAGACAAATGGAAAGGGTGACATTATCCAAAAAGAAATGCACTCATGGAAGTAGAGCTGTGGCTCAAGATGAGTGCCACTCTTCAGCAAAGGGCTCAGGGACAGTGCCCAGGCCCTGGATTCAAGCCTCATGAGTAACTATTAGAAAACCAAAGACCAAAGAAATGTAGTCATTACCACACTTATATAACAAACCCTCTACACCACAATAACAAAAATTATAAAATAAAAAATAATAATAATAAGGAAGTTAATAAAAAAAATCCAGAGAGAAAAACTGAGAGAGCAAGGGAAGGGGTGACATTTCCCAAAAGAAATATACTCATACCTAACTTAAATGACAATAAACTCTGTGTAAATCACCTTTATCATAATAATATAAAAGGAAAAAAATACAAAAATATAGTGCTGGAGGCATAACTCAAATGGAAGATCAGACTAATATGTGATACCAAGTTCAAACCCCATTATGAATTTCCCATTCAAAAATGGCTCTTCTCATCACTTGTACTTTCCCTAGCTTATGAGCGGGGGTGCAAACAGTTAAAGAGTGAGGAATAAGTCATACATACAGGAGAAAGCTAATCTATCAGGCAGAGAACAGTACCTGTAAAGAGCAGTACTTGCTAGAACATAGGTTGACTTGAACACATGCTGATGGCATGTTTTTTGAAATAAACAAACCTCATTGAGCTTGAATACAGCCTGCTCTGTATACTAGCTGGGGATTCAAAGTTAACTAGCTTCTGGACCTCAAATTCTTCATAGGTAAAGTGAGCATAACAATACTTATCTCACAGGATTATGTGAGATAATGTCATCAAACATGGAGCGGGTTGTGTCTTAGGTGTGTGTGCAACACTCAAACACTGCTGGGGGGAGTATATACTGGCATGATGTTTACCATATTACTTAACAGTAATACAACTACTACAGGCTCACACCTGTAATCCTACTTACAAAAGAGGCTGAGACCTGAGGATCTAGATTCTAAGTCAGCCTGGACAAAAAGTGGATGAGACTCATCTCCAGTGACCTCTAAAAAGGCTGGAGGTGGAGCTTTGGTTCAAGTGTTCGAGTGCTAGACTTGAGCATAAACCTCAGGAACAATGCCCAGGCCCTGAGTTCAAGCCCTAGGGCCAGCACAAACACACACACACACATAGACAAACACACACAATTTTGTATCTTCCTATTACTCCACTTAAACAATACATATCCTCTTTCAAGCCCACCAGTTGTTGTCATTGGTGTTGTTGTTGAAAGGGACGTGCAGTGTAGCTCAGGGTGTTCTTAAACTTACAATCTCCTGAGTACTGGGATTACAGGTATGACAACCATACTTGACTTGACTCAGTAACTCTACTTATAACATTTTTCTGAAAGAAATTCATTCAAATTCATGATGATATAATGGCTTAAAGCTATTCACACTAATTTTCCAGTGTACAAAATATAAATAAAATAGATGGATATGGTACTATGCTACTACAAGGTAATTCCAGCCAATACTAAGGAAACTGACACAGGAGAATAAGGATTTGAGGTAAGCCTGGTCTACACTGTAGGACTTCTCCAAAGGAAAAAAAAAGGATAAATATTAATCTACTGTGAAACATACAATATGTTAAATTTATATAATGGAACAAATGGATCATTTTAAGGGAAATAAAATCTTGGCAGAAAATTTAAATACATAAATGTTTGTGTGTGTGTATGTATATATATATATAAATTTAGAGAAGAAAATTTTCAAGTGGTATTATCTGCATCTGTCAGTCTACCTGTCACCCACCTACTTACTGACACATTGATTTCTATTTAGTGTTCACAAAATGCTGTTTTCTTACATAAGAACAAAAAAACTGTAAAACAAAATGTACAAAAATTGCAATATAATATTACAAAATTAGTTTAATCCCTACCATAATGATTTGGAGAAAATATGCATTAAGTTAATGGTGTGGAATACTGCTCAAGAATGGAAGTCTAAGAGTATGTAGTGTGTGTGTGTGTGTGTGTGTGTGTGTGTGTGTGTGTGTGTGTTTGTGTGTGTGTGTGTGTGTGTGTGTGTGTTCCATAAATAATGGAGTCTGAAGTATACTTATTACTCTTGCTTAGACTTTTTGCTCAAAGCTGACACTCTACGACTTGAGCCACATCTCCACTTCTGGATTTTGGTTTCTTTGTTTTTTGCTATTGTTTTTTTTGGTGGGTCGTAGGGATTGAACTCAGCTTGGGCCCTATTCCTAAGCTCTTCAGCTCAAGGTGAGCACTCTACCGCTTGAGCCACAGTGCCACTTCCAGTTTTCTAGTGGTTTATTGGAGATAAGAGTCCCACAGACTTTCTTGCCCAGGCTAGCTTTGAATCGTGTTCCTTAGATCTCAGTCTCCTGAGTAGCTAAGATTACAGAAGTGAGCCACTGGCACCCACCTTGGATTTTGGTTTCTTTCTTTTTTTTTTTAACATACAATTGAAATGTATTCGACCTTACAAAGAGAAGTTTTGATACATGTTACATTGATGAAGCTTGAAGACATGCTAGTCACAGAAAGATAAAAACTATTTTTTTGAGGAATATATAGTTGGAGAAATATCTCAGATTATTCTTCATAGGCTGCTTTAAACCAGGATCCTCCGTTTTTGGCCTCTACAGTAGCTAGGAGATAAAACATGAGCCACTGTGGACAGCAACTATGTTAACATTTTTGACATTTGAATGAATTTTAAAGTAAGACATATGTTACTTTTGAAAATGGCAAGAAATAGTAATTAATGGTTAACAGAATTTAAAACAATCAAAGCTCAGAATGGCAAGTAGCTGAGAAGAGGATGGAATAAATCAAAATTGCCTATGACACTTTTCAGACTGTGCACAAAAATGATTGCATTGTTGGAGCCCAAGGACATCAGATAGCTGAGCTACAGCTTGCTGTCCTACTCATGAATCTAGCTACTGCTATTCACAAGATTGTAATGTTGCTGGGTGACACAGCTCAGTTTCAAGTTGGGAGCCTGAAATATTTCTGTTGATCTAGAAGGAGAAACATACCAGGAGAAGAAATGTGATTAGCAGTGCCAAATGTAAAAATTCATCCAGTCCAAGGAAGACAGAATAACTCTGTTTCTGAAAAGACTATTCTTTCATGAAGAATCTTGAGCTGAATATTGTGATCCATGTTTGTAATCTCTGAACTTGAGAGGCTGATTTAGAAGTTAGCTTGAGACCATCCTGTTTTAGGCCAACAGAAGGACACATAGAAAAACCCTATTTTAATACAACAACAACAAAAGACCAAACAATTGGGAATGTGGTTAGGTTTAGAATGTTTGCCCAGCATGCATGAAGTATTTGATTTGATTCCTCAGTAGGACATAAGCAGAAAAACTGGAAGTGGTGCTGTGGCTCAATTGGTAGAATGATAGCTTTGAGCAAAAGAAGGTCAGAGAGATTGTTCCTGCCCTGATTTCAAGCCCTAGGATTGGCAAAGTTAAAACAAAAGTGCAAATTGCTGTTTGTTGGAATAAATATGTTGAAGATTTCTTTATATTCACTAGAACACTGTGCTGTTGGACATTCATAATGAACTTAGAGAAAAGTAAAATAAATTAATGAAATAATATCTTGCATTGGACAGGACATAGTGAGATCTAAAACTGATTGCTGCCTATGGCCACTTGATACAACCAATGTTACAGATATATTTGCCAGATTGTGTTATTTTAAAGGTACAATCATGGTTTTTTTTTCTTTTTTGAAATAATTTTACTGCCAGGTGGTAGTGGCTCACACCTTTAACTCTAGCTACAAGGAGGCTGAGAACTGAGGGTCTGTGAGACTCTTTTCTCCAACTAAAGGTTCAGAAAATGGGAAGTGTCACTGTTGCTCAAGTGGTAGAGCACTAGTCTTAAGCTGAAGAGGGACAGTGCCCAGGACCACAGTTCAAGCCCCACAACTGACAAAAACTACTACTACTACTACTACTACTACTACTAATAATAATAATAATAAATGTTATTTTATGGTTACTATTAAGGTGTCATGTATAAAGGCCCATTTCATAAATTTGTTTCTTTAATAAAAGTAACACAAATCTATCTTCATTGCCAAGAGCCAGGATTTGGTCATTTGCTTTCTCGCTGATCTCTGGGTGTAAAAGCAATCTGTAATACAAAGGAAACCAAACCAATTTTGACTATAAATACTTTTTTTTCTCTGCATATCATACAAAAAACAATGCTGACAACATGAAATAAAAAATCCCAAACTTTAAAAAATTCTTCTAGACAAGTTAAAGAATTACTGAGAACCAGTATTTTAATAATAATTTCAGAGAGTTTGAACTCAGGGCCTGGGATCTATCTCTGAAATTTATTACTCAAGGCTAGTGCTGGCATATTGAGCCACAGCGCCACTTCTAATTTTCTCGTGGTTATTTGAAGAGAAGATTCTCACTGACTTTCCTGTCAAGCCTGGCTTTGAACTAGGATCTGGAGATCTCAGCCCTCTGAATAGCTAGAATTATGGGCATGAGCTATTGGCACCAGGCTAGACTAATTGCTTAACTCAAAGAGAGTTCGGTTAAAATTAAATGTTAATCATGTTTAACTTTGTAAAATAAAGTTAACTGAAATGCCTTGTACTAGAAATAAGGAATCAAATGTGCCCACTGTGTAGGTGGGTTACAAAGTTCTTACCACATGCTACATATTTTCCTTGTTTTCTATTGTTCCAAAATTGTTTGCTTTCCAGAATCATGCCTTATCTTTCCTTGCTGATTTCTTTAGCATATTTTATACATGCTCACAACTTCTTCAACTATCATTTACTTATGTGAAGAGCTTGCAAATATCTATGCTCAATCCAAACTCCCAATATGCACCTCTCATCCAGGTACTCAACTGCCATAAGTATTTGTGAAACAGTAATCCTGTCTTTCCATTAATGGATATTAATATGTCAGTAAAATTTAGGAAAATAAAGGAATAATATCAATAAATATAATTGATGGTTGTAATACTAATGCTACATATTACTACAATGCTGATTATTTTCTGAGCAATTTAATATAAAGCTCAAGGAAAACAACAACTTTTAGTGCTGATATTGGGGTTTAAACTAAGGTTCTTACCTTCTCACATATGCGTTTTCCCTCAATGGCAGTGTTTTACCCTTGAACCACAGATTCCTTTCCAAATTTATTTGGAGGATTATTTAGAGATAAGAAACTCATTGTCTTTCCTTCCTGGGCTGGATTAAAACCTGAATTCTCAGATATCAGCTCTCTGAGTAGCTAGAATTACCAGTGTGTGATAACAATGTCTAGTTTCAAGGAGAGGGCAAGGTACTGATTTCAAGCTCCAGAAACAGCACAAAAACAAAAACAAAAGTTATGACATGTAAATATACTGATAAACCAGAAACCCAAACAAACCAAATGTGGGTACCTAGATGGGCAAAGGACTTAATAGCATTATTATCACTATTATCTTTTCTGGCATTTTAAATAACTGAAATTATGGGTTAAAGGCATAGCTTAGTTGGTAGAGTACTAGCTAAAGAGCAACAGCATCAAACACCAAGTGCAAGTCCCAGTCTCAGACTTTAAATAAACCTGAAATGTTTTTTCTTAAATGAAAAATGACTATAGGAAACCCATGACACCTAAATGTACGGTTCAAAGAAGAAAACTAGAAAATGTTCAGGAAGACAGAATTTTACATCTCAGTGATTACTGTACAGAAAGTAGATCAGATCATGTGTAACTTTATACTACATGCAGTGTGCTACATTCAGGGCTTAAAAATTGTACACATTTACACTCCCCAAAAATCACAACTTACCACGACACTGGGAATTCACATCTATAATTCTAGCCTAGTGCTTTGCTACTTAAGCCATAAACTACATTTCCAGCATTTTGGGGTGTTTAATTGGAGATAAGAGTCTCACAGATTTTCTTCTGCTGGCTAGCTTTGAAACAAAATCCTCAGCTCTTTGCTTACTGAGTAGCTAGGATTTCAAGCTTGAACTGATACTCTTTTATTCCTCTATTCTCTTCTATACTCCTCTATGCATATTTAAGAATCACTTTGTTAAGTGGTTTAAAAACCCTACTTTTGAACACAGCTGAGAAAATCAATGAAAATAAAAGCTGTGTCTGAATAGATCGATAAATGGATATATATTTTAAAAATTGATCAAAATACATAATAACAAAGCAGAGAAGAAACCAGTTGCCAATAACAAGAACAAATGAGTACTTTATCAGAAATCCTACAGTTGTAAAATTAAAAACTGCAGTAAAAAACAACTTCAGATTATTTATTCAAAGGTGAAACCTATAAACCCTAGTTAAGGAAGAAAGAGAAAAACAAATGGAATTGACAAATATTTTGTTAATTTACATTTAAATGCATTCCAATCAAGAAAACTTTAGGCACAGATGAATTTATTATTGATTTTCCTAAAACTTTGAAGAGATCATTTTGATTCTACAATAATACTTCCTTAAAAAGTAAAGAAATAGTAGTTGCCCTCTTGAAAGGTTCTTTTAAAAAATGCCTGGCTGAATTTTGTCTGGAATTATATCCATGTACTGAGCAATTAAGAATTGTTTCAGGACATTGAGTCTTCTAACCATTAAGTACTTGATTCTTCGTTTACTTAGTCCTTATTTTTTGTATAAATATTGAAAGGTTTTATAAAATCCGTTTGGAGGGACTTTTCTCAAAGCAGAATGACAAATTGTAAGCATCTCAGGAAATAGAGCAGTGAGTATGAAAGCCATGAACAAATTAGCATGTCTTTAAAGAATTTTTAATACATAGAGCATAAGTAAGAAAGAAAATTTTAGATGATAGACTAACTAAGGGAGGCCAAAAGGTGGGTGAGTGCCTCCATAGGAAGACGAAAGCTTGGGTTGAACCCTGAGGGAGAACTGTCTTATACAGTTCTGTCCTGTCAAGGTACTTGTCATGTATCAGGTGCCTGCCCAGGGAGGCTGGCACTGCTTGCACAGCACCATGAATGTGGTCAGCTTGCCGCCATCCATGGTCAGCAGCAAAAATCAGATGAAGTGGAGCAGGGATTGGACAGAGGGCAGCCGTGCTTGATGGATGGTGCTTCTTGGCACACATGATGAAGACCACAACCTGCTTTTGTTTTTCCAATAGAGAAACTGCAGCACTGCCTGGGCCACGAGCATGTCCACTTGCCTTGGAAGCTGTGGGCCGTGGAGTCCTCCACCAGCATGTTGGCACATCCCACCGCTGTCTGTGGAGTTTAAGAAGTAATATCAAGATTCCCAGTAGTTCTCTCTTTCCACAGGCTCAGTGCCCAAAATGGATGGAGCCAGGGGTGGCCTTGTTTCCAGGAAACCCAACTGGAACACTTCAGGGCTCTGGAGTCCATCTAAATTAACATCCTAGCCAGACACTACATCCACTTATGCCTTCGTCGGAGACTAAAACACCACCATAATCAGTGCTTCTGTGCTGTTTTGCTGGCCATGAGGGAAGAACAGCAGTATGCTACTGAGAACATGAGCTCTTGGGCCTCAGAGGGCTTGTTCTGGGATATGTACCTGAAGAAGAGGGTCCAGTACTTCAGGTGTGCCCCATACTGGCTGCATTTCTCCATGCAGCTTTCTTTGCAGGTGATTGTGGGCTTCATTTTAGGAGACTGCCTGCTCCAACATCGCTGCTGCCAATGTGGCCCAAATACTATAACCTTTAGAAAGACTAGGTCAAAGCCTCAGAATATTAATACCAGGAATTGGTACATCAAAGAGCAGGGTAGGGAAAGGATAGACAAATGAAGGGAGGATGGGAAGAATGTAGTCGAGCTTATTGGGAGAGAGTGAGGATACAGAAGATACTGTATGAAAGGCAATGTACTCATCTGACTCATGCAATTGAAATCCCTCTACAAAACCTCTTTATAATCACTATAAACTAAATTAATTTTCTTAAAAGGAATTCATTGCATATACTACAAAACTAAGAAAAATAAGGGAACTGGTGTGTCAGAGGGGGGTGTGAATGTTGTAGGGGTGGGATGGATCAATATGAACTGTATTCATAAACTGCTTTGTTACATGGCATCTCCTTTGTACAATTACTTGAAGATAATTGACAAATAAAAATAATAAAGGAAAGAAGTAAGATAAGGTGAGTACAGGAGAAAGAAATGGTTGATATATACTCTGATATAGAACAGGAATTCCTATTAGGAATTCCCTGTAGAAGAATTCTACTGTTTTTTGTAATATTTCAGAAAAAGATGAGATTCATAAAGCATGGTTCATTATAATTTGTCAAAAATAATTAAAAAAGTTTTTAATAACCCAACAAAAGTAAATTCCTATATTATCTACATGAATACATTTAATTTATGATCATGGTTTGACAGAAAAATCCATGGAAATGTTTTATTTATTTATCTTTTGGTCGGATATGGGGCTTGAACTCTGGGCCTCGGCACTACCCATCAGCTCTTCAGCTCAAGGCAAGCACTCTACCACTTGAGCCACAATGCCATTTCTGGTTTTCTGGTGATTAATTAGAAATAAGCGTCTCATGGACTTGTCTTCCTGTGCTGGCTTTGAAGCCAAATCCTCAGATCTCAGCAAATTGAGTATCTAGTATTCCAGGGGAGGGCTACCAATGCCTGGCTAAAAATTTTCATTTCAATTAACCAGCAGAAAGCCAGAACTTGAAGCTTTGCTTAAAAGGTGGAATGCAGGCAGAAAGTGAAAAGCAAATACTAGCAGAGAGGCAGGCAGAGAATGAGAGAGAAAGAGAGGGAGGGAGAGAAAAATAAAGGGAGGGTAAGAGTAAGGGAGGGAGAGGGAAAATGTAAAAACAGGGGGAAACAAAACAATGAGAGGAGACAGGCAAAAGCAGGTAATGAATGTGAATAATATTAAAATATGTAGTATGAAAATATGAAAATATAATGGAGCCCAATATTTTGTGAAATAATGAGACAATATGTCTAATAGAAATTTAAGTTTGAAAGCAAATATAAGGTTTATTTAGATAGTTGCTGGGGAAAGTATTACTTACATAGTATTCTAAGGCCCCAACCACAATCCCTGAAGATGCTCCTAGCCTAGGCAGGCCAATGAAGTGGCCACTGCCATTTTTTACAGCAGAAAAAGAAGTGCCATTCTGAGAACCAGAGGATTATATTGGCCAGCCATCTGTGGCTCAAGCTTGTGATCCTAATTACTCAGGAGACTGAGATGTGAAGATCCAAGTCAGGACAAGCAGGAAAATCCCTGAGACACTAATCTCAAGTTAAATACCACAAATAGGAAATTGAGCTGTGCTTCAAGTACAAAGGCTCCAGGACAGCAGTCAGGCTCTGAATTCACCCTCAGGTTCAGAAAACACACACACACACACACACACACACACACACACACACACACACACACACACACACACACACACACACACACACAGAGCTAATTATATATTAGAAAACAGTCATATATCAACATTTAATCCTCACAATTATTAACTTCCACTGAATTTCACATTCTCTTAAAAGGGACTATCTTCTGGGCAGAATGTCCTTCATTTTTAAAAAGAATTTATAGCCAAGGAGTTCCGGGAAGATGGTGGAGGAGAAGCTGGAGGCAAAACAAGCTCTCACATAGAAAGCAGTTGTAGGGTTCCAGTGAACAGTCTTAAGCCAGAGAATCACACCAAGTGTGCCATCACATACAGAGAGTTAGGCCAGAGAGGGAAAATCCAGGCAAGCAGAAAGATCTGAGCACTTGCCAGCAGCCGCTGCCGCGGCTGCAGCAGCAACGGCTGTAGCCGCAATTCCTGCAACACAGAGAGTTCAGGACGAAGGAGCCAGACATGGCATGTGGGCGGATTCTACTCAACAAGGAGCAGACATCTTCATCCTGCAGGTCGCAGACCAGAGACGACCCAGGAACCAAGACTTGGCGTGAGTAGAAGCCTGACATCCTCACTCCTTCTCAGGGAGCAGAGGAGGGAAGGCCACCTCTTCCCCCCCACTACCAGAGATCTCCATCTTTGATGCTGACAAACACCCGGCTGAGCTGCTAGCTCTAACTCAGGCCTTGGGAGAAAACTAGAGTCATTTAGCAGGTCACAGAAACTAACCTGACCAGCCAGACTCAGCTCCACCCAGGGAAAAGTCACCCAGCTCAGGACCTTCAGCCCCAGGAGTGGCTTTCCTCACCGTGTAAACAGAGCCAGAGGCTGCCCCTCCCTTTAATAGCCTTGACAATCAATTGAAATTCAGTAAACATAAGCTCTGAGAATGGCTCCAGGCTAGGCTCTGTGAGTGTCTCACAAGCTAGCCCACCAGGGAAAAGCTACTCTTTGCTGAAAGGCCTAAACTCTACCCAGAATCTAGCCTCATCAGAGCATCTCCAAACTTGAAGACACAGCCATCTCCCTCTTTTGTTACTCAAAGCAGATCTCCCTCCCATTGAACTAACCTGGGAAGAGGATCACAAAATCCTGGGTAAAGCAGAAAATTTTTCTGCTTGCTCAAATAAACTGACTTAAGAAACCAACCAACCCACAGTAAAATCAACCGCAAGCAGACCAGAGATTCCAGCAAGAGGCTGGTTACAGACACAAGGGACATACATGATCTTCCCACCCCTCCCAAAAAAATCAAAGAACATTTTTTTTGTACCTTTTATAAAAATTTTTTTTCTAAAACATTTTTAAAAAATTTTACCTTTTGGACAATGTCTCTTAGTAATTTTTTTTCTTCCTCTTATAATTTTTATTTTAGGGTAAATGTGTGTGTGTGTGCATTTTTCTTTCTTTTTTTTTTCTTTTTTAAAAATTTTTATTTTGGGGGACTGGGAAGGTGGTTCAGTGGTAGAGCGCTTACCTTTCATGCCCGAGGCCCTGGGTTCAATTCCTCAGCACAACATAAACAAAAAGGAAAAAGCCAGAAGTGGCGCTGTGGCTCAAGTGGTATGTAGGGAGCCAGGGTAAACGCCGTTACAAGATGGCGCCCACTCCCTTGCAGCTTTGAGGTAACCACTCCATTTCAGGCGGTGCTTGGCGGGACAGTGGGTCCTGGGCTTTGCGCATGCGCGAGCCACTTAGAGTCCCCAGCCAATCCCGTGGCACCTGGTGACGGTGAAAGGCAGACGACCAATGATAGAAAGACCCGTGTTCCTATTCCCTATATAAGCGGCCATGTTTTGGGTGCACGCTCTCTCGCGCTCAAGCTCTCCCATCAACTAAAAGGCTCTCCAATAAAGCGTGATCTGAGAAGACTCCTGGTGTGGTGTTCATTCTTCCTCGCTGGTCGAGAAGGCGCGCCGCAGTGGTAGACCATTAGCCTTGAGCTGAAGAGCTGAGGGACAGTATTCAGGCCCCACGACCGGACCCCCCCAAAAACATTTTTTTTTTTTTAGCTCTACTGAACTTTTGATTTTTTTCTTCCATTCTCATTCTTTGCACATTTTCTTCTCTTTGGTTCTTCTTTGTGTGACATAATTGCTGTTCTGCACACCCTCAATTGTACTCCTAGTCGATTATTAGTCCTTATCCCCCGTTGTGTACACACTTAATCCAGAAATTTATTACTCAATTCAAAACCTCTTTAACTTAATTTCTTTAATAGCAGTACTACCTCTTTATACCTATACAATATTTTAAGTATTTTTAAGTTTTTCATGTCTGCTTTATAGGCCTTTCTCTCATTATATCTACGTTCTTCTCTGAATATTTTGTTTTCATTTTGCATAATTTTTAAGCATTGCACTTTTTATTTTTTAATTTTTGCTTTTCTATTTTTTTCTCTTTCTTCTTTCTTGTTCTTCTTTTCTCTCTCTCTCTACTATCATCCTATCCAACCTATTTCCCGCTTTGAGATTAAGACTTAGTTATGTTAACTCTCTCTGTGCATTCCCACATCCCTCTATTCCTATTTTTACCCACATCTTTCCCTAAATCTAATAATTTCTAGTTTGCCAAATTCGTCTTTGTGGTTCGTAGCCCATTAAAATATAGTTGTTTAATATTGAATAGATATATATGTTGAACTAGATTGTATCTGCAGACTTTTGACTGTGCAACTACAGACTTTGGTTGGTATTTGCCTTAAGATAGTGTTCTAACACAAAACTGGTGTTATTTTCATCCCAAAAAGGCAGAGTAAGCCGGAAAAACACAAGAAAAATGGCAAGTCAAGGAATCTCAACTCCCATTCATGATAATCAGGGGACAGAACAGATAATGAATTATCCAGCGGAGAGTTGCCAAATACCTCTACAAACAATGCTGTCAAACATGGTAAATGAAAAGATTGAAAATTTCAAAAAGACTCTGTATGAGCATGATAGGGAGAGAGAGGAGGCAAACTAAAGGTTAATACAGGAAAAAACTGAAAATCTAAAAATGACTCTCTATGAGTATGATAGGGAGAAAGAGGAGGCAAACTAAAGGTTAATACAGGAATATCATGAGCGTGAGGAAGCTACTCAAAAGCTGATACAGGAATTGCCTGAGCAGCTTGAGAACACTGAAAGAGAAAGTCAGAAATGACGAGAGCAGGCTGAGAACACTCAAAGAGAACAACAGGAATCACACAAATGGGAGGAAGCTAATCAAAGAGTAATACAGGAATTGACAGAGCAGGATGAGAATACACAAAGATCACTAAGGACATTCATGGAATCCATAACAAAGAGCTGATGGAAGTCAGGGAGACCACAAATGGAATTCTGAATGGACCCGGACAGAAGGAATGGGAGTCCAAGGAAACCATAACCAATCAATTAAGTGATTTGAGATGAACATTGAACACCAAATTAAGGAAGTAAAGAAGTTCATACAAGATCTAAAACAAAGCTTCAACAAAGAATTTGAAGCCATCAAAGCTGACCAATTAGAAGAAAAAAATAAAAAAAAACAAAGTAGAAAGTCTTGACAGCAGGTTAGAACATGCAGAGGATAGAATCTCGAAGATTGAAGACAGCCTAGATATTATAGAGAAAGAACATACAACCATCCAAGACAAGTCCAAGAAATATGATAGATCTATTCAACACTTGGTAGAAACCATCAGAACGTCTAATCTGCAGATAATGGGTGTAGAGGAGCACCTAGAAACAGAAGTTAAGGTCTAGGAAATTTTTTTTACAGGATCCTAGCAGAGAACTTCCCAAACATGAAAAAAGATAGACCTATTCATATACAAGAAGCTTTTAGAATTTCAAATAGACCATACCAGAATAAGACATCCCACCGTCACATTATAATCCACACAGGATCAATTCACACCAAGAAAAAGACGTTAAAGCTGTCAAGGAGAAAAGATCAATCGTGTATAAGGCGAAACCAATTAGATTCACCTCAGATTTCTCAGCAGAGACAATCAATGCAAGGAGAGCCTGGAATGATGTATGCCATGCCCTAAAAACAAACAACTATCAACCAAGAATACTGTACCCAGCTAAACTCTCCTTCATAACTGAAGGCCAAATAAAAACTTTCCATAGAATAGAAAAATCGAGGGAGGCAGGGAAGGGAGGTGAAGGGTAAACAAAGGAGGAGGCTGCAATGCTTGGTAAGAAATGTATGTATTATCCTGCCCATGTAATTGTAGCCCCTCTGTACAGTATGTTCTCAAATAAAATAAAATAAAATAAAAAAAAAGAATAGAAAAATCGAAACAATATATCTCCACTAAACCAGCCCTACAAAAGATTCTTAAAGATGTCCTACACATAGAAAACCAACAAGACCACAATAAATGCCAGGAAACCACACCCAAACTGAGAATCCAAGAACCATAGGAAGAAAACAGTAGCTGCAGCCCCAAGAAGGTGGATTAAATGGCAGGAATACCCAAATAGTTCTCAGTCTTATCTCTCAACATTAACCGTCTTAACTCTCCAATTAATCGATATAGAGTGTCTAGTTGGCTTAAAAAGCAAGTTCCTTCTATCTGCTGTCTTCAGGAGTAACATCTTGCCCATAAAATTAAACAGATTTTCAATGCTAAAGGCAGAAACAAAATCTACCAAGCAAATGGTCCCCATAAACTAGCGGGATTTGCAATCCTAATATCAAATAAAATAGACTTCAAATTAAAATTCGTGAGAAGAGATAAAGAGGGTCGCCACATACTAATTAATGGATCTTTCCTGCAGGAAGGTATTACAATTCTAAATATCTATTTGCCAAACAATGCAGCACCCAAATTATCCAGGAAACACTACTTTCCCTCAAATCCCACATAGATCCAAAGACATTAATTGTTGGGGATTTTTACATACCACTTTCCCCACCAGATAGATCAAGTCAGCAAAAACTCAACAGAGAAACCGCAGATCTAAACAGCTGCATAGATCAACTAGATTTAATAGACATCTACTGAATATTTCCCAGCAACATCAGAATACACGTTTTTCTCCACAGCACATGGAACATATTCTAAATTAGACCCCATTTTAGGTCACAAAGCAAACTTGTCCAAATTCAGAAACATTGAACTTATACCCTACATTCTCTCAGACCACAAGGGAATAAAATTAGAACTCAACACCAAAAGCCACCAAAGAAAGTCCGGTAATACATGGAGGCTGAACAACACAATGCTGAATCACGAGTGGGTCATGGAAGAGATTAGAAAGGAAATTCAGATGTTCATGCTATTCAACAAAAATGAACACACAAATTACCAACTCCCCTGGAACACAGCAAAGGCAGTACTCAGGGGCAAGTTTATAGCTCTGAGTTCCTACATAAACAAACTGGAGAGATCTGAAACCAACAATTTAATGAGACATCTGAACCTCCTTGAAAAAGAGCAGCAAGGTAAACCCCAATCCAGTAGACGGAAAGAAATAATTAAAATTAAATCAGAATTAAATGAATTAGAATCCAGAAAAAAACTATAGAAAGAATCAACAAAACAACGAATTCGTTCTTCAAAAAAAATCAACAAAATTGACAGACCCTTAGCAAATCTTATCAGAAAAAGAACACACCCAAATAAATAAGCTCAGAGATGAGAATGGAATCATCATCACAGAAACAACCAATATTCAGGACATTCTAAGAAATAATTCTCAAAACCTTATGTTAATAATTTTGAGAACTTGGCATAAATGGAACTTTTCCCAGCAAATATTGTCATGCCAAAACTAAATCAAGATGAGTTAAACCATCTTAACAGGCCCATTTCCAGCATTGAAATAGAAACAGCAATAAGAGACCTCCCATCTAAGAAAAGCCCAGGATCAGATGGTTTTACAGCAGAATTCTATAAGGCCTTCAAAGCAGAGCTCATACCAATACTCCTCCAACTCTTCAATGAAATTAAAAGAGAAAGTTCACCGAACACATTCTATGAAGCCATCATAACCCTCATCCCAACACCAGGCAGGTATCCATCAAAGAAATAGAACAACAGACGCATTTCTTTGATGAACATTGATGCAAAACTTATTCATCCAAAAAAATCATACACCACTGTGAAGACTCAGGGTCTATGTTGTGGGGGCAGAGTGATGCAGGCGCCACCCTCAGGACTGTGTTTGGTATTAGGAAAGCTCTTGGCATGAAGGGCTAGAGAGGGAAAATGTTCTCTCTCCCTGTCTCAAAACACATGTCACAGACTCCTGGGAGCTGAGGAAGTAGCTCTTTTGCTTGCTTAATCATGGAAGAACAGCTGGTCAAGCATTCGCCTGAGATTGGAGAAGTGGTTTGAGCTTGCTCTAACATAGTTTAGATAATAATATACCAAGACATTTTCTCATAGGTCAAGTAAAAATGTGTCTGTTGAAATTTTTTGTGTGAATGTCTTCTGACCAAATCTTGGCAAATATCATGCTTGCTTGTCTTTAAATACCCACTAACAATAAAGCACAGCATGCAGAGGCAATTGCTGTTTGCACTCTGCATGCCTAATCAAAATCTTGTACTAATTTGGCATAGAAGATTTTTTAAGCGCTACAATCAATTAATTTCATTTGTAGGAAAAATGGCAGAAAGGAATGTACCTGAAGATATAGTGTAATTTTCTCTTTTGATTAATTAAGAACTTTATGTTTAATTTCAACAAAGTTATTGTGAGAAATACCAAGATATGAGATCCAGTTTCTGCCAATAATTAGATTAAATTAAGAGGAAAGGTCCTCTGTTTGCAGTAACAATTGCAATATGGCATATAAAAATGTGGTCAACACATTTGTGTTTGGTGTAGCTAGCTATATTTATGTAGTGTTATAGAATTTTAATAAATTTCTTCAAGCACAAGGAAAAGTTTAATACATGTTAATGTTTTATACACAGCAAATAATATACCAGGTTGTATTCAACAAATGTTTTCATTTTTCAATGTGTGTGTGTGTGTGCGCGTGCGCGCGCGCACGCTAATACGTGGGCTTCAACTTGGGGTATGTGCCATACCACCATTTCGGGTTTTTTTTTGTTTTATTGCTGCTTCAGATCCCTTTGAATCTAGATCCTCAGATCTCAGATTCCTATGTAGCTGCGATCACAGGTTTGAGCCACCAGCATTCTGAATGATGCTTTTGTCATGTTCTGTTTGCCTAGCATGAACGAAGCATGAAGGGTTCAATTACTCAGTACCACATAAAGAGAAAATCCCAGAAATGTTGGTGTGGCTCAAGTGGGAGGGTGCTATCCTTGAGCAAAAAAGAAGTTCAGAGACAGTGCCCAGTCCCTTAGTTCATGCCACAGGACTGCCAAAAATAAAAAGAGAGAATTTGTCAATAATGGATGAGGGAGGGATCCAGAGTCCAAATTCATCACTGAATTTTTCTTCCTCTATTTCAAAATCAAAATATCATTCTCAAAGAAACAATGGAGCAAAAAGATGATCCAGAAAGAACATATCTTATGAAGTAATACTAGAATTTCTTAGTCCAACAGTCCTGTAGAGATAATCCATTAAGTATAATTGTGTCTTGCAGTAGCACAAGAGCTCATTGTAATAGCACAAGTGATATCTGGAGATTTTGTGTGGGTGCTGTTCCTGAAACTTGATCAGAGAACTAATTGCTATTCCTATTTTTTCCCACCAGGCTAGTACTATATTACTTAAGCCACAGCTCCACTTGTGGTTTTTTGGTGTTTAAATGAAGATAAGGGTGTCATGGACTTTTGCTGGTTCACCTGGCTTCAAAATATGATCCTCAAATCCCAGCATTCTGAAGAGCTAGGATTACAGCTGTGACTCACTAGCACCCAGAGAAGCAAATTTTTGAGTGAAAGGAATTAAGAATACAGATCATCCAGGAAGATTCACCCGCAGTACTAAATATATCATCATGACCAATTTCTGAGCATACACACACATGCATCTCGGTGGTCTGTATCATCTTTCCCAAAAGAATAGGGCCTACTACGTGGCAAATTGTGGTGTCACAGGCCTTTAATCCCAGCTACTGCGAGGCAGAGGTATAGGAGGATTGGGTTCTGAGGTTAGCTTGAGTGAAGTTAGCACAAGACCCTATATGAAAAGCAAACGGTAAAAGATAAAACGGTTGTAGCCCTGCAGGGCTCAAGTGGTAAAATATCGACCTAGTAAGTGAAAGGCCCTCAGTTCTATGGAAAAGATGAAAAAGTATAGCATCTCAGTCCATTTTCTCATGATTTAACAAAAACCTTGAAACTGTATACTTCATAAGGAATAAGAGGTCTATTTCACTCACAATAGTGGTGGCTGGAAATTCTAAATAGCATGGTAGTGCATAGGAAAAGGCCCCTAGGTGTATCACATCATGTAGGATCTCACACATCCTTCTTCATTTCTCCTGCCCTGTGATGGGCCTGGAGTCTGAAATCAGAGGTTGGATGCTTTCCCTGAGCTTGTTCAACTCAAGGCTAGCACTCTATTACTTGAAACACAGCTCCACTTCCTGTCTTTTCTGAGTAGTTTATTGGAGATGAGTGTCAGAAAGTTTCCTGCTTGGGGCTTGCTTCACATCTCAGCCTCATGAAGCAGCTAGGATTATAGATGTGAGCTACCCATGTCTAGCTTACATGCGACAGTTTTGAAAACAAAAGTCAATTAGGCACTATAATCCTAGTGACTTAGAAGGCTGAGATCTGGAGAATGGTGGTTCAAAGCCAGCCCAGGCAGATATGTGTACAAGTTCATCTTCTACAAAGCACCGCAGGGCTTGAGCTGTGATTAAGGTGGTAGAGTGCCAGCTAAGCAAGCAAGTTGAGACCCGGATTTCAAAAACAATTATGTGAAAATACAAAACAAAATAAAGCAACCCTCCAGCCTATAAAAATTAAAATAGTGGGCTGAGAATGTAGTTCAGTGGTAAAGTTCTTGGCTTGCAGGTATGAGGCCCTGTGTTTGATTGCTCAGCACCACATAAGCAGAGAAGGCCAGAAGTGGAACTGTGGCTCAAGTGTTAGAGCATTAGCCTTGAGCTAAAAAGCTCAGGGATAAGTCCCATGCCCAGAGTTCAGGCCCCATGACTGAAAAAAACATTAAAATAGTACGGTAGTCCAATAGTAAAATAATGGTCATTAAGTAATGGCTTGAAAATTAAAAAAACAAACAAACAAACAAATACTCTCCATAAATCAAAACCTTCTACAAAATAATTTAAATGTCCTTTTTTTTTTTTTTTTTCTTATTTTGGGTCCGTTCATGGGGCCTGGGACTCTGGGCCTGGGCGCTGTCTCTCAGCTATTCAGCTCAAGGCTAGCGCTCTACCACTTGAGCCACAGCACCACTTCCGGCTTTTTTCTTTTTGCTTATGTGGTACTGAGGAATCGAACCCAGGGCCTCAGGCTTGCAAGGCAAGTGCTCTACCACTGAGCCACCTTCCCAGCCCCTTAAATGTCCTTTTAGACATATTTTCTTTTTTTTCCATCATGTCATGGGATTTGAACTCTGGGTCTTGGAACTGTCTATGAGCACATCAGCTCAACACTAATGCTCTGCCACTTGAGCCACAGAGCCACTTCCAGTTTTCTGGCAGTTATTTGGATAAGAGGGTCTCACTGCATTATAGGCATGCACAAGGTAGGCTTTTCTTGTTTGGTTTGAGTTCAGAGAGCCATATTTTTATTATGTAATTTAATACATTTTTGCCTACAACAAAAATCACAAGAAAAAGTCATCTAATAGAGGTATTCTTGGTTAAAGGGATCTTAGATGGTAATCTCCAAAATCTCATGATATATTTCACTCTTGGTTTTGACATCCTTTTGCCTTCTTCCCCAATCATTTTTTAAAATTGAACTCATGGTTTGAGATCTGTCTCTGTTTTCTTTTGTCCCCCGTCAAATTTAGTGCTTTACCACATGAGTCACAGCTCCTCTTCTAGATGTTTGGTCGTTAATTAGAGACAATTGATCCATTATCCTCAGATCTCACCATCTGAGTAGCTAGGTTTACCCAATGAAGTTTTAGACAAAGCCATCACAGTGTCAATACCCTTGAAGATATAACATACATCCTATGAACACGGACATTCTCAACATCATCACAGCACAACCACTGAACTCAGGGATTTTTAAAAAGCAATACATTACTACTGTCCACATTTTACTCAAACGACATTATCATATACTGCATCTGACTATTAAGTCTCACGGTTGCCTAGAACTGCCTACAGCATTTTCTGCTTTCCTTTTACTTTGACTTGAAACATGAAAATGAGGACTTACTTTGCTCAATTTCCCTAAATTTGAATCTCCTAGATGTTTTGCCTTATTTGCTGTTTATTTATTTTTAACTTAAAGTGATAGTGTGCTCATGTCAGTACAACCTTAGAAGTAGTATATACTTTTTATGTCTCCCTTTGCTTGGTTTACTTTGATCATTTGATTAAGAGAGATGTTATACCGATATTAGGGGGTAGCAATGAGAGGAGAAGGCCAAGTAGACAGGCTAAATGTAGTCAAAGTACTTTATATGCACATACAAAAATGATCAATCAGGGGCCGGGAAGGTGGCTCAGTGGTAGAGCGCTTGCCTTGCATGCATGAGGCCTTGGGTTCGATTCCTCAGCAGCAAATAAGCAAAATGGAAAAAAGCCAGAAATGGCGCTGTGGCTCAAGTGGTAGAGAGCTAGCCTTGAGCTGAAGAGCTGAGGGACAGAGCCCAGGCCCAGAGTTCAGGACCCACGACCGGACCCCTCCAAAAAAAAATGAACAATGAGACAGGGTTGGTGTCCCAACCCTGTAAATTTAGCTACTTAGCAGGCTGACATTTGATGATCATGGTTCAAAACCAGCCAAGACAGGAAAGTCAATAAGATTTTTCTCTCCAATTAACCACCAGAAAACTTTAAGTGGCACAGTGGCTCAACTGTTAGAGCACTGTCCTTGAGCTGAAGAGCTCAGGGACAATGCCCAGGCCCATAGCTCCAGCCTCAGGAATGACAAAAAATAATGAAGCTAGAAAACAGTGTCTGACAACTGTAATTCTTGTTAACTAGGAGGCTGAGATTTGAGGATCCTATTTCAAGGCCAATTTGAGCAGGAAATGTCCATGAGAGTCTTACCTCCAGTACACTACCAGTAAAAAAGGAAATTAAACTGTGGCTTACTTGGTTGCAAGCTAGCCTTGAGCAAAAGAAGCATAGGCATAGTACCCAGGCCCTGATTTCAAGAACCACGACATGCACAGAAAATTAAAACCAAATAAAACTTACTAAAATTGCTTTAAGAAGGGAGTGTGAGAAAAAATGGATAATTTTGATTCGAGTACATTTTATGTCTGCATGAAAATGTCAATGTATATGCTAGTAAAAACTCAAAAGAAGTTGTTGTAGGTTACCCACTGAAAAAGTATTACTGATTACATTCTGAAATATTTGGATTCATTAATTCAGTGGGTACTGATGTTTCTCCTCTAATAGTTATTAATGAGAAGGCTGGCAATGGTGGCTCATACCTATAATGCCAGCTACTGAGAAGGCTGAGATCTGAAGATTGCTGTTTTCAAGACAGCCTGGGAATGAAAATCCATGACACTTATCTCCAAATATTATTCAAGAGTAGCCGGAAGTGGTTCTATGGCTCCGTTGGTAGAGAACTAGCCTTGAGCAAAATGAGCTCAGGGTCAGTGCCTAAGCCCTCAGATCAAGCCCCAGGATTGGCAAACACACACAAAGAAGTCTTATTACTTGTAAATAGGGACTTGTACATTTTTCCCATGAATTCAATTTCAGACATCACTGTGTACTGTGGGAGGTTTGAGTGCTCTGGGGTGCACATTTCTATTAGATTACATGGAAAGGGCATCTACACTAAATTTCCTCATTCAATTTGTACTGATCAGTTAGCATTCTATCATGAGAAAGAATTGCATTTCCCATTTATTTAATATTCACTTACTAATCAGTATAGACGTGGATTCCTACATAAATTATTTTCTATTTTTATTAACTTACTTGATTTTTAAAAGTTCTATCTTTTGCCTACTTTTTAAACACCTTAGTAAATTATGACTTAATGCTATAGATATATCTACTTTTGAATATTCTCATGAATTCACACTTATCCACAGCAACCACAAACAAAGTATAAAGTGTTTCCTTGACCCCCTAAAAGATCTCTTGTCTTTCTTTAGTAAAATTCCACTCCATACTGAGTCCCAGGCTATATAATTGATCGGCCATCACTACAGTTAATTTCACCTTTTCTTGACTTTCAAGTAAACAGAATTATACAGTAATATGTCATTATTGTGACTGGCTTCTTCTGATCAGCTTATTTTTTGAAACATAATTTTATTGTTATTAATTTTTAGTTTTTATGTGGCATGCTCCACTACAGTTTTTTTTCCCTTTATCTAATATCTGGTTCTATGCACTCAAACAAACACCATAGTAGAGCAACTGCACACACACTTGCACATACACACACAAACTATAGATGTATAGCACATATTAATATATAGTATGTTAGTATATAATATATATTATATAGAATGTGTTATACAATATATCCTATAATGTATATAGTATATACCATATGAAATACATATGTATATTATATATGCATTACATAATATGCTATATTATATATACTATAGTGTATATGAAACATTATGTACACTATTATATATTGTATATCATATAACAGTGCATGTTATATAATTATGTATTACATATAATATATTACATGTAATATAATATACAACTTATACAATATAATATATAATGAGTAATATATAATATAATAGGTATTATATAATATATATATAATTTATATTATGTATTATATATTGTTCATAGCATATAAAACATCTTGTATATGGTTTATACAATATATTATGTTATATATTATATACAATATATTGTATATTATAAATCATATATGTTATATATTATACAATTATGCATTTTATATATAGTATACACTCTATAGTACATATATAGTATACACAATATGTTATATTTCACATGATACATAATATAATATATACACTATACACTATATTATATATCATACATATCATATAATATACATAGTAATACATATAATTTATAATATATACAACATATAAAATATAATACATATTACAATATGTAACATATATAATATACATACATATACAATAGTGTTAAATTGCCTTGTACTGGTGGCTCACACATGTACACATAGCTACACAGGAGGCTTAGATCTAAGGATTGTGGTTCCAAGCCAACTTGGGGAGGGAAGTCCATGAGATTCTTATTTCCAATTAACCACTAAAAAATTGGAAGTGAAGCTGTGGCTCAAAGAGGTGCAATGCTTGCATTACAAAATGTGTTTAGGAGCAGTACAAGGCCCAGAGTTCAAGTCCAACAGCCAAAGGGAGGACTAACATCTCACAGTCTTTCCTTCCTAGGCTAAGTTTCAAATTGCAATCCTTTGTTTTCAGTCTCCTGAATAATTAGTATTACTAGATTGAGCCTCCAAGTCTGGATTCTGGTTGTTTTTTTTTTTTTATTCTAATTATCTCCTGTTATTTATGGCTGTATTCAGGTTAGCTAACAGTGTTTTGCAGTCAGAAATGAGGGTTTTTTTTTTTACCTTTTTTTCAAGTCCAAATAGTACCAGAACCATCAGTAGCAGCAGTCACTTCCAGCTAGCTTCTGTATCCTTAGTTCTGCTTGGCTCTTTGATGATGTCTTTCCTTTCCAGTTTAACAAAATATCTCTGATCCTTTCATTTCCCAAAATATTCCTGGACCTTTTCAGTGAAGAATGATACTTAGCAATCAACCTCTGGGTAATAGGCAGTGTTTTCCTACAGCCCTGCCTCACTTTCTGGGGCCCTGCGTGAACATTTCTTGAATTGCTCTGCTCAACTCAACTACTAACGACAAGAGAAAGAGTATCAGCACACATTTTAGTGGCTCCATGCTTGAGTGCACTGGAGCAGGCCTGGAATGAATGATCTTGCCTGGACATCAGCCATTTGTACATGCACAAGTCATCTATTCCTAAGTAGATGCAATCTAGATACAATGGGGGCCCTGCTACACAGAACACTCAACCTCGATGTACTCAGAAGTTTCACAGAGGCTATTTCCAGAGATTATCCCACACCTGCATTCAATACTAGGTGACAGAATAGTCATTGACAATGTGTAGTTACTCTGTTATTCTTAGAGGATAAAATGCTATTCAAAACAACTCTGGAACTTTATTTTCTCATGTCACATTGTGGGGAGCTAAGTGCCATACATCACTATTTCCTGTACATAGCAATATGGTACAGGATGGGCAGGCATTCCCATACCATGTTTCTGTTGGGGGAGGGGGAGGCAGTGCTGGTACTAGGGCTTCAATTCAGGAAATGGGTAATAAACTTTAACTTTTTACCAAGGCTGGCAATCTATCACTTGAGCTCCCCCTCCAAATCTGGCTTTTTAGTGGATTAATGGAGATAAAACTGGGAAGGAGGTAAAGGAAGTGATGGAGGATATGAGACTGTGATACATTGTATCCTCCTCTGGAAAGGCCACAACCTCTCTTATAAAACTAATGTGTGCTATTATATCAAGAGACAACTAGAGGTCTAATTACCCAGCCATATTCTCTTGTTTTTGAGTTCCTAGAAAAATGACCATGTCCCTTGCTTTGTCCTCCACCCCCTTTTTGGTGCTAGGACTGGGACTTAAACTCAGGGCCTGGTTGCTGACCCTTAACTCTCGCTTATGGATAGTTCTCTACTGCTTGAGACACAATTTCACTTCCAGCTTTTCACTAGTTAACTGGAAGAAAGAGTCTCTCCAATTTTCCTACCCAGGCGGAATCTGAATCCCAATACTCATATTTCAGCATCCTGAGTAGCTAGGATTACGAATGTGTGCCACAGATCATAGCTATCTTCCAATAACAAAGGTTATCTTTAAATAACAAGGGTTTCACAGAATACAGTCTTTTTTCATGGCACCCAGGTTTGTGCAAAAATCTCAATGAAAATTCAACACCAAGTCACACATCCACACAGATGGTACTTCCCAAACTGCTAAGAACAATCTGGCTCAGACATCTAGAACTTTTACATGGCAGCCCTGGTTTGCCATGTTATTTTTATTTCTGGGACTGTGGAAGTTTCTGATTTACCAATTTTTTATTAAAAATTGTTTCTGAAAGTAGCACTGTGGGTCAATTGGTAAAATGCTTGCCTTGAGCTGATGAGCTCAGGGAATGCTCCCAGGCCCACAGTTCAAGACCCACTAATGACAAAAAATGAAGAAAGTGGCTTGGGCAAAAAATTGTTACTGGGAAGTGGTGCTGTAGCTCAAGTGGTAGAGCGCTCGCCTTGAGCTGAAGAGCTAAGGGACAACGCCCAGGCCCAGAGTTCAAGCCCCACGACCATCAAAAAAAAAAAAAAAAAAAAAAAGAAAGAAAAGAAAAAGAAAAAAAGAAAAGAAAAAAAGAAAAGAAAAAAAAATTGTTTCTGTGCCAGGAATGATAGTACATGCTTGTAATCAAAGCATGCAGAAACCCGAAAACAGGAAGATGTATACTTTAATGCCAGCGTACGAGACAGAGTGAGAGATTCATGTTAAAAAAACAACAATAATATCATAACTCCCCAAACAAAAACAATAATTTTTGCAACCAACCAACATTTATGTGTTGAACTTAAGACAAGTGCTTTGTGACAGTGTATGTGGTTCATGCCACAATCTTAGCTACTCAGGAGACTGGGATCTATGGATTAACATTTTAAGCCAGCTGGGGCAGAAAAGGCTGCCAGAAACTTATCACCAATTAATCACCAAAGTGTGAAGGCCAGCCTTTTGTGAAAAAGCCAAGTGAGAGCATGAAGTCATAAATTTAAGCTCTTCTAATGGCACAAAAAATAAAGTCAAAACTAAGACAAAATAAAAAGCAAGACAACTGTTCACATGAATCCTGTCCATCTCACTCCCGAATAAGGGTTAGGAATGTGGCTTAGTGGTAAAGTGCATGCCTAGCATGTATGAAGCCCTGAGTTCTATTCCTCAGCACCACATAAACAGAAAAATCTGGAAATTGTGCTGGGGCCTACATGGTAGAGTGCTAGCCTTGAGTAAAAGAAGCTCAGGGACAGTGCCCAGGCCCTGAGTTCAAGCCCCAAGACTGGCAAAAAAGAAAAAAAGAAAATCAGAATGAAATGTGTAAAAATGTTTTATGAGAATATAAAAAATAAACAGTTTGTTTATCCATGTGATTTGAGGCATCTGTATCACCATATTGAAAGAATGATATCTCCTTGTAGATGAAAAAAATTTATCTGCATCCACATTGAATAACCATGAAGTATAATGTTTATCCTCTTAGCTTTAGCAGTAATCAGATTTTTATTGAAATTCCAGCTCTGGAATCTTAAAAAAATAATTGTCAAGGTGATTTACAGAGGGGTTATAGTTATCACTACATTTCTTTTTGTCTAAGTATAAAATCCAGACTTACCCTAAGGGTTTTGAATATGCAAAATGGCTTCTAGAGCTCACATCCGATGACATCAGGGGATGAAGCACATGTCCATAACTTGCAGAAGAAAGACTGAATTTGATGTCTCCTTAGTTCTTAGGTTTGAATGCACAGGGAGGAACCAACTTTGAGGACAGTTTAAAGACAAAACAGTTTTGTGCTATTCCATCAAATTAAGCTGATTATTTTCTTACAATAGTACACAGAAATGCAAAACTACATATTATCTTATATATAGGTTAATACCTGAAAAACTTGGAGAAAATGGGTGTTTAGCATATAGCATTGATTACTACTAAAGGATGAGATTATAAGATAAACGTGTTTTGTGTGTGTGTAGTGTTATCTGTGTGTGTGTGTGTGTGTGTGTGTGTGTGTGTGTGTGTGTGTGTGTGTGTGTGTGTGTCACAAGTGAGTAATGGAGTTTGAACTAGACCTTTCAATCATTTGTAGTGTTTTTGCTCCAGGTTGTTACTCTATCCCTAGAGTCACATCTCCACTTCTGCAAATTGATTGGTTAATCAGAGATAAGTGTGTGTCAGATTTTCCTGCCTGGGCTGGCTTTAAACCAGGATCTACAGATTTCAGCCTCCTATGCAGCTAGGATTAAAATCAAGAGCCCCTGGTGACTACTGACTATTTTCTACATTAACCATTATTTTGGCATACTTGAAGTAAAACAAATATTATTTTTGAAAAACGGAGAAACAATAATGTTTAAAAGAACTAACAAACATATCTAAGAATGGCAAGTGGCTGAACACAGGATGAAATACAGTTTTTAGATTGTGTGCAGAAACAATTGCATTGTTGGAACCTGAGGCCATCAGGCTCCCCAAATACCATTATAGATAGCAAATGCCAGATTGTGATAAAAAGTGTAATTATGGTTAGTTTTAATTTTAGCCTGGCACTGGTAGCTCAGGGCTATAATCCGAACTCCTAAGGAAATGGAGATCTGAAGATCATGGTTCAGAGCCAGCCCCTTCAGGAAAGTCCTTGAGACTCTTATCGCCAATAAGCTATCAGAAAACCAGACGTGTCGCTGTGGCTCAAGTGGTAGAGTGTTTACCTTGAGCTGAAGAGTGTAGGGACAGCATCCAGGCACAGAGTTCGAGCCGCATGACAAAATAATTATAATAACAACAAAAACAACAATACTTTTATGATATTATTAAGGTGTTGTATAGAAAGACTACCATTTCATACTTTTTTTCTTTTTTAAAGGTAACAAACATGCCCATCTTCATTGCCAAGATCCATTATTTTGCCATCTGCCTTCCAGCTAAAGTCTGTATACACAATTTGAACTAGAAAGCAAAGCAAACCAATTTTGACAATAAATATGTTTTTCTCTATACATCTTATAAATCAATTCTGACAACATAAAAATTTTTAAAAATCCCTATTGCTAAACACATCCTAATTTCATGGTAGCCATTCTTGTAGGTAAGTTGAATTACTAACACAAATATTCTAAGAATAAGTTATTTAATGGGACAGAGGCCAGTTAGTATTAAGTATCAGTCATGTTTAACTTTCTAAAATACACTAATTTGTATAATAAAAAGTAAAATATGCCCACTTGCAGCTGAGAAGATGGCTCAGCAGTAGAGTCCTTGCCTTTTATGCATTATGCCCTGGATTCGATTCCTCAGCACCACATAAGTACAAAAGACCAGATGTGGCACTGTGGCTCAAGTAGTAGAGCACTAGACTTGAGCTCAAGAGCTGAGGGCCAGCCCTCAGCCCTAGAGCTCAGGCCCCATGATTGACCAAAAAAATGTGTATATATATATATATGCATGTATATATACATATACATATATATATATATATATATATATATATATATATATATATATATATGCCCACTTATCTTGATAGTATATATTTCAATGTCCTTAACAATAGCTATATATATTTGTTGTTTTCTATACTTCAAAAGTTGTTATTTTCCAGAATCACCTGTGGCTAATATTTTATTATTCCCCAAGACTGTGTGGACCTTTGCTTGCTGGATTCTTTAGCCTACTTCATACATGCCAAGCTTATTCAACTATCATTTATGTAAATGAAAAAAACTTGCAAATACTTATTTCCAATCAAAACTCCTTGTATACACTTCTGATCCTTAAAATCTTGTTAAACAGGAATTATCTCCTTATATTAAATATTAGTATATAAGTAAATTTAGGAAAATAAAGGGGTATTATCAATAAATATAACTTACTATTGCTATAGTAATGTTAACCATTAATTAATACAGTGTTGATCCTTTTAATTTATTACAGCGCTGAATGGAATGAACATTAACATTTTGTGTGCCACTTGAACTCAGGAATTTGCTTCTCATTCTACCTTTGCCCGCAAGGCTGGTGCTCTACTACTTGTCACAGCTCCACTTTCCCATTCATTTAGGGGATTAATTAGAAATACGTGTCTCACAGACTTTCCTGCCTGGGCTGGATTAGAAACTTGACGCTCAATCTCAGTCTCTGAGGCAGCCAGTATAATAGGCATGAACCATCAATGCCTAGTTTCTATGAGACTGAAAGGTACTGATTTGAAGCCCAGTACACAAAAACAAAAACAAAAAGATGGCATTAAGTACACTGAGAGAATATTAAATCAAAAAAAAAATATAGTGGGTTTCTGGGTGAAGGAAATCTGAGAATTATTATCACTATTATCTTTTCTGAATTATTAAAATCAGAAATTAGGGTTGAAGGCATGGCTCAGTTGGTAGAACTAGATAGTGAGCAAAAGGCAGTCAGATACTGAATTGAAGTCCGAGTGTTGGACCAGATTCATATAGTCACATACATTTTAGTGACTTAAAATCCAAATCCTACTGACATCACAAATAAGTGTGTCTTATTAATTTTTTGAGTTCCAAGTATATTTTAGGTATGAGACCCTTGTCCGTTGTATGGCTAGTAAAGATCTTCTCCCAATCGGTGGGCTTTCTATTGATCTTGCTAGCTATGTCATTTGCCCTGCAGAAGCTCTGCAACCGTATGCAATCCCATTTGTCCAACCTTTCTTTGATTTGTTGTGCTTCCGGGTCTCTATTCAGAAATTTTCGGCCTGAGCTAAGGAGACCTAAGGTTTCTCCTATTCCATCCTGTAATGTTTTCAGAGTGTCTGCTTTGAGTTCAAGGTCTTTGATCCATTTGGAGTTGATTCTGGTGCAGGGTGATATATAAGGATCTAGCTTTAGTTTTCTACATGTAGTTAACCAATTTTGCCAGCACCATTTACTGAAGAGGCTGTCTTTCTTCCATTCTATTGTTTTAGCTTCCTTATCGAAGATTAGATGGCTATAGGTCTGTAGGTTCATTTCTGGGTTTTAAATTCTATTCCATTGGTCCTGAGGTCTGTTCTTATGCCAATACCAAGCTGTTTTGATTACTATGGCTTTATAGTATAGTTTGAAATTTGGTATTGATATTCCTCCAGCAGTGTTCTTTCCGTTGAGGCGCGTTTTTGCTATTTGGGGTCTTTTATTGTTCCATATGAATTTTTGGATTGCCTCCTCTATTTCCTTGAAGAATGAGGGTGGAATTTTGATAGGTATCGCGTTGAATTTGTAGATAGCCTTGGGAAGTATTGCCATTTTCACGATGTTAATCTTGCCAATCCAGGAGCATGGGAGGTTTTGCCATTTTTTAAGTTCTGTCAACAACAAATTCAACAACAAATCCTCAAAGAAACAACTGCCCAATAAATAAGTGGGCGAAAGACTTAAAGAGAAGCTTCTCTGAAGAAGAAAGAAGGATGGCCAATAGACACATGAAGAAATGTTCAACATCCCTAGCCATAAAAGAAATGCAAATCAAAACAACATTGAGATATCACCTCACTCCAGATAGAACAGCAAAAATCAAGAACTCTAACAACAACAGATGCTGGAGGGGATGTGGACAGAAAGGAACCTTACTTCATTGTTGGTGGGAATGTAAACTTGTTCAACCACTTTGGAAAGCAGTATGGAGGTTCCTCAAAAGACTTCACATAGATCTCCCCTATGATCCAGCAATCCCAATTTTGGGCATTTACCCAAATGTTTACAAACAAGACCACACTAAAGCTACCAGCACAACTATGTTTATTGCAGCATTATTTACCATAGCTAAGATCTGGAACCAACCCAGATGCCCCTCAGTAGATGAATGGATCAAGAAAATATGGTATATATACACAATGGAATTCTATGCCTCCATCAGAAAGAATGACATTTCCCCATTTGTTAGGAAATGGAAAGGCTTGGAAAAAATCATATTAAGTGAAGTAAGCCAGGCCCAAAGAAGCATAGGTCCCATGGTTTCCCTTATTTGCAATATCTAGTATAGGTATGAGTCAAGCAGAAAAGGTCAGATAATGTGATGTTAGGAAAATGAACCCTTAAATTTGTATTTTAATGTTTTCATTTCTTTCATGCATATGTTTCTAACGCATTTATAAGATTATTTTTTGTTGCTTTGTATGTTCCTCCCCCACAGTGTAACCCCCGCTTTCACTATATTTGATGTCAGTATAACATGTGGAGGAGATGGGGGCAAACAAGTCGTTTAAGGATTCAGGTGGACCTGTTGCAACAATGAGAAGTACAAAATGTCATGTCAAAACCAGCTTTACAATGTCGGTGGGGGGGGAGGAGAGTATAATTGGGTGGGGGGGGAGGCTGGAAAGGGAGGTGAAGGGTAAACAAAGGAGGAGGCTGCAATGCTTGGTAAGAAATGTATGCATTATCCTGCCCATGTAATTGTAGCCCCTCTGTACAGTATGTTCTCTAATAAAATAAAATAATATTAAAAAAAGAAACAAATGCATGACAGAAAAAAAAAAACATTTAAAATACATATCTTAGGGTTCATTTTCCTAACATCACCTTATCTGATCTTTTCTGCTTGACTCATACATATATTAGATATTGCAAATAAGGGAAATCATGGGACCTATGTTTCTTTGGGCTTGGCTTACTTCACTTAATATAATTTATCCCAAGTCTTTCCATTTCCTAACAAATGGGGCAATGTCATTCTTTCTGATGGAGGCATAGAATTCCATTGTGTATACATACCACATTTTCTTGATCCATTCATCTGCTGAGGGGCATCTGGGTTGGTTCCAGATCTTAGCTATGGTAAATAATGCTGCAATAAACATAGTTGTGCTGGTAGCTTTAGTGTGGTCTTGTTTGTAAACATTTGGGTAAATGCCCAAAAGTGGGATTGCTGGGTCATAGGGGAACTCTATGTGGAGTCTTTGAGGAACGTCCATAATACTTTCTGAGGTCTTTGAACAAGTTTACACTCCCATCAACAATGAAGTATGGTTCCCTTCTGTCCACATAGCCTCCAGCATCTGTTGTTATTAGAGTTCTTGATTTTTGCCATTCTAACTGGGGTGAGGTAGTATCTCAATGTTGTTTTTATTTGCATTTCTTTTATGACTAGGGAGGTTGAGCATTTCTTCATGTGTCTATTGGCCATTCTTCTTTCTTCGTCAGAGAAGTTTCTCTTTAAGTCATTAGCCCACTTATTTATTGGACAGTTGTTTCTTTGAGGATTTGTTGTTGGGGGATTTAATTCTTTGAGTACCAAGTATAGTTTAGATATAAGACCCTTGTCCGTTGTATGGCTAGTGAAGATCTTCTCCCAATCCGTGGGCTTTCTATTGGTCTTGCTAGCTATGTCCTTTGCCATGCAGAAGCTCTGGAACTTCATGCAATCCCAATTGTCCAACCTTTTTTGATTTTTTGTGTTTCTGGGTCTCTACCAAGAAAATTTCGTCCTGAGCCAAGGACACCTAGGGTTTCTCCTATTCCATCCTTTAATGTTTTCAGAGTGTCTGCTTTGATTCCAAGGTCTTTGACCATTTGGAGTGGGTTCTGATGCAGGGTGATGTATAAGGATCTAGATATTTTTCTACAAGTAGTTAACCAATTTTGCCAGCACCATTTACTGAAGAGGCTGTCTTTCTTCCATTCTATTTTTTTAGCTCCCTTATCAAAGACTAGATGGCTATAGGTCTGTAGGTTCATTTCTGGGTTTTCAATTCTATTCCATTGGTCCTGAGGTCTGTTCTTTTGCCAGTACCAAGCTGTTTTGATTACTATAGCTTTATAGTAGACTTTGAAATTTGGTATTGATATTCCTCCAGCAGTGTTCTTTCCGTTGAGGAGCGTTTTTGCTATTCGGGGTCTTTCATTGTTCCATATGAATTTTTGGCTTGCCTCTTCTATTTCCTTGAAGACTGAGGTATTTTCGATAAGTATCGTATTGAATTTGTAGATAGCCTCGGAAAGTATTGCCATTTTCACAATGATAATCTTTCTAATCCAGTAGCATGGGAGTTTTTCCCATTTTCTAAGTTCTGTTTTGATTTCCTTTTTCAAGTTTTTAAAGTTTTCATCATAGAGGTCCTACACTTCTTTGGTTAAGTTAATTCCTAGGTATTTTATTTTTTGAGGGGTTATTACAAATGGAGTTGCTTTCTTAATTTCAGCCCCATTTTTCTCCTTGTTGGCATACAGAAAAGCCATTGAATTTGGGGGGTTAATTTTATACCCTGATACTTTGCCAAAGTTTTGATTCAGCTTGAGTAATTTGGGAGTGGAGTCTATGAGATTCTTAAGTACAAGATCATGTCATCTGCAAACAGGGAGACTTTTATTTCTTCTTTCCCTATTTGGATCCCCTTTATGTGTCCATCTTGTTTTATTGCTGTAGCTAGGCATTCTAATACTAGGCTGAAGAGAAATGGAGAGAGTGGACATCCTTTTCATATTCCTGGGTTAAGAGGAAATGACTTTCTTTTTTCACCATTAAGTATAATTCTGTCTGTATGTTTGTCATATACAGCCTTTATTGTATTGAGGAATGTTCCATGGATTCCTAATTTTTCCAAAACCTTCATCATAAAGTGGTGTTTGATCTTGTTGAATGCTTTTTCTGCATCTATTGAGATAACCATGTGGTTCTTATCCTTGCTCCTGTTGATGTGATGAATAATATTAATTGATTTGCTTATATTGAACCACTTTTGCATCCCTGAAATTAATCCTGTTTGATCATGGTGTATGATTTTTTTGGATGAAATGTTGAAGTTGATTGGCCAAAATTTTGTTGAGAAGTTATGCATCAATGTTCATCAAAGAAATGGGTCTATAGTTCTGTTTCTTTGATGAGTCCCTGCCTGATTTTGGAATGAGGGTTATGATGGCTTCATAGAATGTGTTCAGTAGTGAATTTTCTCTTTCAATTTCATTGAAGAGTTGGAGGACTATTGGTGTAGGCTCTGGTTTCAAAGCCTTGTAGAATTCCCTGTAAAACCATCTGGTCCTGGACTTTTCTTAGCTGGGAGGTCTCTTATAGCTGTTTCTATTTCAATGCTTGATATGGGCATGTTAAGATGGTTTAACTCATCTTGGTTTAGTTTTGGCATGTCAATATTTGCTAGGAAAAGGCCCATTTCTGCCAAATTCTAAAACTTATTAGCATAAAGTTTTGAGAAGTATTCCCTTAAAATGTTCTGAATCTTGGTTTTTTTCTGTGGTGATGTTTCCATTCTCCTCTCTGAGTTTATTCTCTCCTTTTTCTGATAAGATTGGCTAACGGTCTGTCAATTTTGTTAAATTTTTCGAAGAACCAACTCTTTGTTTTGTTGATTCTTTCTATAGTTTTTTGGATTCTAATTCATTTAATTCTGATTTAATTTTAATTATTTCTTTCCGTCTACTGGATTAGGGTTTATTTTGCTGCTCTTTTTCAAGGAGGTTTAGATGTGTCATTAAATTGTTGCTATCAGATCTCTCCAATTTGTTGATGTAGTATCTTAGAGCTATAAACTTGCCTCTGAGTACTGCCTTTGCTGTGTCCCAGAGTAGCTGGTAATTAGTGTGTTCATTTTTGTTGAATAGCATGAACATTTGAATTTCCTTTCTAATCTCTTCTATGACCCACTCGTGATTCAGCAGTGTGTTGTTCAGCCTCCATGTGTTACCGGAATTTCCTTGGTGGCTTTTGGTGTTGAGTTCTAATTTTATTCCCTTGTGGTCTGAGAGAATGCAAGGTATAACTTCAATGTTTCTAAATTTGGACAAAGAAGAGAATATTAGACAGGTACATTGAAGGAAAGTATAGGAATCTCTGTTATTCAGGTATGGCCGATGCACTTGCCATCACCACTGCTGCCGCTGCTGCGGCAGCTGCTGGCAAGTGCTCAGGGCTGTCTCCTTGCCTGTATTTTCTCTCTCTAGCCTAACTCTTTGTCCTGTGAAGGCACACTTGGTGTGATTCTCTGGCTTAGGACTGTTCACTGGAACTCTATAACTGCTTTCTATGCGAGAGCTTTTTTAGCCTCCAGCTTCTCCCGGAACTCCCTGAACAAAGTTTTAATAATTTGAAATGTTGAATTTGGGAACAATGGGTGCTCTTACCTGCCTAGTTTCAAATTGCACCAAAATCCTAAATATTAACTTTTGATCCTAGAGTACATTAAATAAGCAGATAAACTTTAAAAAGCAATTAACTAAAGAAAAAAGCTAAACAGAATACATCCTTACCATTGTAACTTTGGACTTAATACCTTGTCAATCATTGCTTGCATCGTAGTTGTTTGTCTGGGCAGTGTATTCCATACACAGATCATGCCACCCCCAAGGTTGAGGGCTAAGCATCCTATATCCACAGGAGTGAAAGCCAGACTGTAGGCAACACACCAAAGGAAGGTATGTTCCAGCAGCATTGTAGATGGCAATGTCCAAACATATGACCTGAAGTTTTAGGGCAGCTTAAATAGAGCTTTTTCCTGAGGAATAATACTCTATTAAGGGATATCTCTTCTTCTGGGTTTATCACTGCTTAATTGGAGACAAATCTCATGGACTTTCCTGCTTGGGCTGGCTTGAAATCTTGTTCCTCAGTTCTCAGCCTTCTAAGCAGCAAGGATTATAGGCATGAGTTACCAATGTTTAAATTAACTATTCCTTTAATAAAAATCAAAATGGCTACATTTTGATTGAATCCTTTTCTGAGCCTTAGAAATTTTCTTACTCGAAGCAGAATAACAAACTGACATGTGGGAAAAAATCTACCATATTAAACCATTTTTCAGAAGAGTATCTGGATCATCAGTTTGGCTCTTGTCCTGCTATTCTAATGTGGACTTATCTGCCTGGGCTGGATTCGAAACACAATCCTTATATCTCAGCCTCCTGAGTAACATTATAGGCATGAGTCACCTATACCTGGCACCATCCACATTTCTGTACATGCGAAAAAACTCAGTGGTATACTGTCCACCTCTTTAACCAAAAGTAGGTAAGAAACCAAAATTGAATTTGAAATTCAGTTGAATATGAGCCTATATTCTTAACAACTGGGTTCTAAATTATTTGATCTCTGCACGTCTCGTAGTAGATATAGACACATGTGTCGGGTCTTCGTCCATCCCATGAAAGATGGACAGGGTCCGGGGAAAGGTAAGTGTGGCCGCTAGCCCGTTCCCCAGCCTCCCTTAGCCCAGGAGACAATCAGACGCAGTGGGGAGTCAAGTCAAGCAGGAACTCATTTATTAACATGGAGCATGCCCTTTTTAAAGAAAAAGACTGTGTGGGAGGGGAGGAAATGGAACCAACTAATCCCTGTAAAGGCCATACCTTATATGCCCCTAAGCTTCCATGAGTTGTTTACGCACTGAAAATAAACAATTCTGGCTCAGCCCACTCAACTTCCTCTCAGGTCCATCTTTGCTGCCTGTGATTTCACACAAATGTTATCATTTTTCTATTTCAAATGGTCCATGAGAGATAGCTGGGCATGGTATGGTAAGACTGTAATTCTATCACTTGGGAGGCTGAAGCAGAAGCACAGTAAGTTCAAGGCCATCTTGGCTATGTAGTGAGATGCCATTTCAGAAGGGCAGAAAGTAAATAGTTCCTGACTATATAAGCCTTGGCAATTAATTTCCCATCTTCTGTGTCTACAAAGGGAAGCCTAAGACTCTCCAAGGCCAAACAGAAAACATGAGCCAATGACTAACACAAAAACAACTGGATACGAGCTGGGTCAATTCATTTTGGGCCAATAGAGTGTCACCCAAAGGCACTCTTGAACAGTTGGGTCTATATCCCCTCTTCTTCTCTTCAGAAAGGGTCATTTCAAAATCACCATTCCTGGAAATTAAAAGACATCAGTGATATTAGGATTTCCATTCTAGCATATTTACAAGTCAGTGAACACTTAATACATTGGCAACTATAAAATTAAGTGACTAGCAAGTGGAACATGGTACCTGAAGACACTAATAGTTCATAGTATATGGTCTGTGAATTAGAGCTTATTAAATTTGCTACCATAGTTGCAGCAGGTGCAGTAACAGTTGGGGGAGGGCAGCAACAACCTTGGCTCCAGACTCTTGACCTCTGGAGTGCATCATGGAACATAGCAGCCCTTCACAAAGGTCGGGAGAAAGAGAGGCTGCCATGGAATGCTAGGATCATGCCTCTGGTGTGTCATGAGACCATCATCTCACTTCTGCTTCCTGGCTAGGTAAGTAGAAGCTGCATGCCAGTGTCACCTCACTCCTGCTTCCAGTCTGGGGGAGGTAGAGGGAGCCCGTGTGCCCTTGTCACCTCACTCATGCTTCTGGTCTGGGTGGGTAGCAGCCGTGTGCCTGCACCACCTCACTCCCACTTCTGGTCTTGGTGAGTGTGGGCTGCATGCCCATTTCACCTCACTCCTGCTTCCACTCTTGGTGAGTGGGGGCTGCGTGCATGTGTCAACTCACTCTTGCTTCTGGTCTGTGTGATTTGGGGAATAGGGGCCATGGTGCCTGTGTCACCTCACCACTGCCTCCTGTCTGGGTGGGTAGGGGCCATGTCCTTGCATCACCTCACTACTGCTTCCTGGCTGGATAAGTCTGGGCTTGGTGCCCTTGTCACCTCACTCTGGCTTCCCTTCTGGGTGAGTGGGGGCTGCTTGTCTGTGTCACCTCACTCCTGATTCCAGTCTGGGTGAGTAGGGGAATAGAGGCCATGTGCCTTCATCACCTCACTCCTGCTTCTGGTTTGGGTTGGTCTGACTGGCTGTGAGCTAATTACTAAATCCAGATGCTGTTTACCAGCATGGACTGCGGCACACACCAGAAGGTAGACTTTCCCAGTTCTCATAAGAAAGCATGACATTAAGGGATTATGATGGCACCTTGCTAGGTTTGAGAACCATGTTATTAAATTGTGTGTGTGTGCATGTGCACTGGTCTTGGGCCTTGAACTCAGGGCCTGAGGTCTGTCCCTGAGGAATTTGATCAATGTAGAGCTCTACTTCTTGAGCCACAACTTAACATATGGCCTTTTTTTGTGGTTAATTGGGACTAAAAGTCTCCCAGATTTTTCTGTCTGGGCTGGCCTTGAAACATCTGTATTTGCTTGATTGCCATCCAGAGAGAACTGTGCTTGGCAAGTTGGAGGAAAACGAATTGATCTCTTCCAATGAGCAGTGGTGAAAATACTCAGATTCTAGCCCAGCATTCGTGGATCAGACCTTTAATTCTACCAATTCAGGAAAGTGAAATCTGAGAATTGCAGTTAGAATTCAGTGTGTGAAGGACAGAGTCCTTGAGACTCTTTATCGCCAACAAACTACCACAAACCCGGAAGTGGCACTCTAGCTAAGTGGTAGAGCACTAACCTTGAGTGAAAATGCCCAGAGACAGCACTCAAGCCATGAGTTCAAGTCCAATGACCACAAAAACCAAACAAAAGAAGAAAATAAATTTGGGTACTTCAGTAGAATTTTATCATTATAAATATCACTTTCTCGTTATATTTAGCTCTGTCATAGATGTATGAATCTTAGGGGAATAAGAAACTTGGCTAAAAAATATAGGAAGCATTGGTTTTGTGTGTGTGTGTGTTTGCCAGTCCTGAGGCTTGAACCTAGGACATTAATCTCTTGATTGGTTTCCTTCCATCAAGTCCGGTACTCTGCCACTTCGTCCACAGCTCTACTCCCAGATTTTTTTTAATTGTTAATTGGAGATAACAGTTTTGATTATTTTGAATCATGCTGTAAAAAATGTGTGTGCACATACCTATACTGTAAGGCTGACTTACATTTCTTCAGGTGTATATGTAGGATTTCTTGTGTGGAACTTCCACACTGATTTCTGTGGGGCTGAACTGATTCACTTAATTGCCATCATTGTGTAGGGTATCTTTCCCCACCTCCTTGCAAGTATTTCTGTTTTCTTTTTAATAGGCATTGTGATTAGGCAGACATGAACTTCAACATAGATTTGATTTGCATTTCCTTGATTAGTAAAAGTGTTGAATATTTTCATTTATTCCTTAGACACCTATATCAATTTTGGGGAGCTATCTAGTCAATTCACTTGCCTATTTATTGATAAGATTATTTGTTCTTAGGGTGTTTAATTTTTTGTCTATTCCTTCTAGATATTAAGTTTAGGCTTATTTTACTTAATCTTAACAAAAGATGCCTTGTGAGCTTTAAATTATTTAAATGACGATTGATTTACAAATGAGAAGGATGTGGCTCACAGAGCAGAGTGCCTGTCAACAAGTACAAGTTGTGAACTCAGAATACAGTGTCTACAAAAAAAGAGATAGATTCTATCATTTTAGAACAATAAAAGCTAATAAGCTACATTTTCTCAAAATATGTAATTCTAAATATTTCATTATTCTTCGTGGTAAAACTATTGCAAATTTTAGCACAAACTAACAATTTTAGGTTCTATTTTTTCCTTGGTAATCATTCAAGCCAGCAAAACTGAAGAAAATACAAGTTTGGCTAGGTGCTGGTGGCTCCTGTCTGTATTCCTATCTACTCAGGAGGCTGAGACCTGAAGATTGCAGTTCAAAGCCACCCTGGGCAGGAAAATCCATGAACCTTATCTACAAGTAACCACCAGAAAACTGGAAGTAGTGCTGTGGCTGAAGTGGTAAAGTGCTTTCCTTGAGCTGAATAGCTAAAGGACTGCCCCTAGGCCCATAGTTCTAGCCCCACGACCGACAAAACAACAACAACAACAAAAAAAAACTTTGTATAAAGAGTAAGAATCTCCAAGTTTTTATTCGTTTTTTTTTAATTCTTGTGGCAAATGTTTTCATTGCGTACAAAGTGGACAGATTATATCTATCATTGTGAAAAAACTTGCTACTATGTGGTTGCTTTTCTCCAATTTATTATTTCATCCATCTAACATTGTTGATGAAAAATTCATCAAGGACAAGACATACTATTTGGAAAAACTGGTGAGTCGAAATGACTATTACTTTCTAGTTTAGCAAAGAAGCTGTGATTTTCCTTCCCTCCCCAGGATTTGAACAATGAAAAAAAATAGTCTTGATTTTTCCAAAAAGTGTGGAATACAGCTCATATTCAAATAATTAGAAGATAATGAAATGAATGTTTAGGACACATAATATGCTTAATTTTGTACCTTCCTCTCAAGAAACTTCCAAGAAACTTAGCACACATTGGTTATATATATTGATATCAAAGAGCCACTGCAGGGTTCAGACACAGTGTTTCCCTTTCCTGTTTAAATTAAAGAAATATTCAAGACTTGCCTTTTTTGATTTGTCATTGAATTATTGAAATGTCCTTCCAAACAAAGAAAAATAAGAATGTCATTTAGTGGAATGTAAATATAAGGCATGAAAAAAAAAAAAAAGCATAAATGTTCCTAGGGAAAACATCAAAAGTGGCAGCTGCTACAAAATGTTGGTTCTTAAAACCAGGACTGGTGTCTCACACCAGTATTCATTGTATAAAATACGCTAATGAAAGGTTTCTTTTTGTGCCAGTCCAAGGGCTTGAACTTGAGACCTGGGCTCTGAGTTTTTGCTCAAGTCTAGCAATTTACTACTTCAGTCATATCGTCACTTCTAGTATATTTGATAGTGTAGTGGAGATAATTTCTCAGATTTTTCTGCCTGTGCTGGCTTCAAATTGTGATCCTTGATGTCAGCCTCCTGAGTAGGATAACAGGCATGAGCCACCAGGACCTAGCTAAAAGTTACTGTTGTGAGATACAAAAATTTAGTTATGTAAGAGATAAAAAGCAACAAAACAAGTGAAACATTAGAACAAAATTGAAACAAATTATATAGAAGACATAAAAAAGACAAACAACAAAGCCCTGAGTTAAGGCCTAAGGACCACCACAAAAGAAATAAAGAAGTGTAGAAGAAGAGAAGAAATATCCAGTGACAGTTTTAAATTAATCAATCACTGGTGGCTTACACATGTATTAACTACATAGGGGACTAAAGTCAGAAAATACCATTTAAAGGCAAGCCCAAGCAGGAAAACCCATTGGCCATTTTTCTGTGTGTGCCAGTCATGGAGTTGAATTTGTTCTACTTTACTCAAGGCTGGAATTCTATCAATCTCAGCTTATTGGTGGGATCACCACCAGCTAACTGTAGAAAAAGAGTATCATGGAATTTCCTTTGCAGTCTGGCTTCAAAACGGTGATCCTCAGATTTCAGCTTCCTGAGGTATTCTTTGATCTGCATGAGACTCTTATCTCCAACGAACCACCAAAAAAATAAAGAAAAGAAAAAAAAAAAACATTTGGAGGTTGAGCTGTGGCTCCAATAGCAGAAATGAGACTGATGCTGGGACAGCACACACATCTTGAAATCAAGCTCCAGGAACAGTACAAACAAGAATAAAATAAATAAATGTAAAGAAAGGTGGAAGAAGAAAAGGGAGAGCCAATTTTAGAGGATAGAATGAATACTGAAGTAGCTTACACTTGTTATTATAGTTACTCAAGGGTTATACATCTGAGACTCACAGTATTCAAGCCCAGCCAAGGCAGGTGAGTTCATGGACTCATCTCTAATTAGCCACATACAGTTTTTTTTTAATCCACAAATTGTGCTGTGGCTCACGTATTAGAGTGCTAGTATTAAAAATGTACTGGGACGGGGCTGGAAAGTTGGCTCAGTGGTAGAGTGCTGCCTTGCATGCATGAGGCCCTGGGTTCAATTCCTCAGCAACAAATAAGCAGAAAAAGCCAGATGTGGCACTGTGGAACAACTGGTAGGGCTCTAGCTTCAAGCTTAAGAGCTGAGGGACAGTGCCCAAGCCCAGAGTTCAGCCCCCACAACTGGCTAAATAAAGTATTGGGACAATACGCAGGCTCTGATTTATAGCCCCAGGCCCAGCATACATATGGAAATAAAAAAATAGAAATTAAAAAATGTATTGGAAAATCCAATTAAATTTTCAAAATGAGCCATGAGTTTTTGTTTCATGTGTGTAATCTAGATATTAAGATAAATGAAATCTGAGGCTTATGGTGTCTCATCGTCAAATCACCAGCAAAACAAACAACAAGAAACCAGAAGAGAAGCTGTGATTGGAGTTGTAAAGCACCAGCCTTGAGTGAGAACGCTATAAACCAGTGTCCTGAGTGCCTCAGAGATCCAGCCTCCAGATCACAAAAAATGATAAGAAAAATAGAACCTGGGGCTGGTGACTCATGCCTGTAATTCTAGAACCCCAGGAGGTAGAAATATGTGGATCCAGTGTAAAGGCCAAACTTAACAGGAAATCCCAGAAGACAGTTCTTTATGGAGGTCCTGTGGCTGGAACTGTACTACTCCCAGATTTTTGGCAGTTAATTGGAGGAAAGGATCTTAGACTTTCCTGCTCAGGGTGGCATTGAATCATGGTGGTCAGACTTCAGCCTCCTGAAACAGGCCAGGCCTTGCATGAGTTCTAGCTCCAAGACCATCACACATAAAACAATGAAATGAATAAATGTAAAGAAGGGTAGAAGAAGAGAAGAACCAATAACCAAGGCTTCAATGAGCCAATCATTGTTGGCTCATAACTCTAATTCTAGTTACTCAGGAGCCTAAAATCTGAGGATAATATTTAAAGACCAGACCAATTAGGGAAGTCCATAAGACATGTGTGTGTGTGTGTGTGTGTGTGTGTGTGTGTGTGTGTGTGTGTGTGTGTGTGTGTGTGTGTGTATGTGTGTGTATCTGTGTGTGAGTCCTGTTGCTTGAACTTGTACTGGTTTTCTCATGGCTGTACTATTCTCAGTTTTTTCTTGGAAATAATTGGATATATCAATGACTTTCCTGCCTAGGCTGGTACATACTATGGTCCTCAGATTTCAGCCTCATGAATCTGGACTGGCTCTACTCATTTCTAATTAACCACCAAAACAGAAAAAAAAAATAAACTCTGGAATTAAGCTATGGTCAACTGACAGAACTGGGAAATAGCACTCAGACCCTGAGTTCAAGGCACAGTACAAAGAGAAGAAATAAAAGAAAAGGAGAATAGAAGTACAAAACCTCTATCAGTGATAGAGGTTGAAATGAATCAAAGATTGGTTGCTCACACAAGGTACGAGGTACTCAGGAGGATGGAATCTACGGATCACAGTTCATGACCAGCCAAGGCAGGAGAGTCCATGAGACTCATCTATTTAATTTGCCACCAAAAATAAGCTACAAGTTGTACATTGGCTCATGCGGTTGAGTGGTAGTCTTAAACAGAAAACCTGGAACAGCACCTAAGACCTAAGTTGAAATGCTAGACACACATTTCACAAAACCAAACAAACCCAAACTAAAAATGAAGGGAAAAGAGAAAGCCAGTTTCAACATGATCATGGGTTTTGGTTCACATGTGTATTCCTAGCTATTCAAGGTTCAAAGCTAGACTTGGCAAGAAAGTACATGATACTCTCATAACCAACTACCCAGTGTAGATATCATTGTAGTTGTAAAACACTGTATTTGTTTAAAAAGCTAAAAAACAAACTTGTTTGCTGACCCAGAGATCAATTCCTGGTACTAAAAAATGTGTAGGAGAAGAGAAGAAATCCAATTGTAAATTGAAGCATAAGCCTGGTGCTTGTTGATCATGGCTGTAGTCCTACTCAGGAGGCAGAAATCTCAGGATCAACTTTCAAAGCCAGGTCAAGAAGCAAAGTCCAGGAGACTTTGTGTGTATGTGTGTATATGTGTGTGTGTGTGTGTGTGTGTGTGTGTGTGTGTGTGTGTGTGTGTGTGTTTGTATCTGTGATGTTGTGTTTGTGTACCATATTTGCTAGTGCCCTAGCATTCCCAGATTTTGGGTGGTGAATTAGAGATAAGAGTGTCATCGATTTCCTGCCCAGGCTGGCTTTGAAACATGGTCCTCAGATTTCAGCGACCTGATTCAGCTGGAATTTGATCTATGGCTTAAGTGGCTGAACTGGGCAAATATTTTCTGGGACTCCACCTAAACCCTGAGTTCAAGCCCCAGGACATGCACAGAAGAGATAAAGAAGAGTAGAAGTAACCAAGGAAGAGTGAGTGACAAAGTTTGAAATGAATCTAGCATTGTTGGCTCATAAATGTTCTACTAGCTATTCAAGTGGCTGAAATCTGAGGATGATGGTTTATGTCCAGCCCTGACAGGAGAGTCCATGAAAATCTTGTCTGTAACTAATCACCCCCCCCCAAAAAAAAGGGCCAAAAATAATAATGTGTCTCATGTAATAGAGGATAGCCTTGAATAAAAACTTCTGGGACAGAAGGTGAGCCCCAATTTGTAGACCCAGTAACAGCACACACATGCAAAATAAGTAAACAACAGTAGATAGTGGCAAGCACATATTAAAGTTTTAAAATGACACAAGGGTTGTTGGTCCTGTGTATAATCCTAACTACACATGGGGCTGATATCTGAGGATGTGGTATCAAGTCAGCCTGGTCATAAACCTGGTTCAGATGCTTTACCAAGCTACCTAGACAAAGCCCTGAGCTGAAGCTGAAGTGGTAAAGTAGCAGCCTTTATTTAAAAAGCTAAGAAACAGTCCTCAGAGCCTGAGGTCAAGCTGCAGGACCACTAAAAATTACAAATAAAAACCAATAAATAAAAAGGACAGTGGAAGAAGAGAGACTGAAATCTGAGGATTAGTGTTCAAGGTAACACAAGCAAGAAAATCCATGAGACTTTGTGTGTGTGCATCTCTGTGCCATCCTTAGGCTTGTGTGTGCCATCCTTGAACTTGTGCTGGTTTGTTCAAGGATAGAGCTCTACCACTCCCAGCTATTCAGTGGTTAATTGGAGGTCATAGTCTCATGGACTTTCCTTCCCAGGCTAGCTTGATTTATGCTAGGCTTTGTCTCAGTCTCTTATTTCCAATTAATTGTCAAAAAAGAAAAAAACTTGGGAACTGAGTTATGGCTCAAGTGGCAGAATTGGGCAATCACTTTCTGGGACAGCAACCTGGCGCTGAGTTCAAGCCCCAGGACAATCACAGAAGAATTAAAAGGAGGGTAGAAGTGCAGAAGGAAGATCCAATGACAGAGGTCTAAATAAATCAAGCATTGGTAGCTCACTGATGTTCTATCAGCTACACAGGAGGATGAAATCTTAAGATCACAGTTGAAGGCTAGCCCAGGTAGGAGAATCCCTGAGACTCTTATGTCTCATTTGTCACCAAAATATGCCACTAGCTGTGCTCTGGCACATGTGGTAGAGTGCTAGTCTTAAACAGAAATCTCTGGGACAGCACACAGACCCTGGTGCTGATGCCCTAGCACATAACTTACAAAAAAAGAAAAAAAACACACAAATTATAAAATACGTGAGAACAAGAAAATTACAGTTTGAAAACGAGCCATGTGTTACTGGTTTATGTGTGCATTCCTAGCTACTCAGAAAGATGAAATATGAGGATCACAGCTAAAAGCCAGCCTGGACAGGAAAGGGATTGAAATTCTTTTCTCAAACTACCCAGTAAAAGCTGGAAATGAAGGTGTTTTGTGGTTGTAAATTACTGACATTTCGTGAAAAAATTGGGAAACAGTTCCCTGGTCCCTAATTCAGCCCAAAGTCGACCAAAAACAAAACTGAAAGAAGAGAAGAAATGACCATTTGAGAGTTAAAAAATAAGCCTGGGGCTGGTGGTTCTTGCTTATTATTATACCTATTCAGGGAGCTGAAATCTGAAGATACATTTTAAGACCAGCCCAAACAGGAAAGTCCATGGGCCTTTTTTTATGGTGTGGGCCAACCTGGGGCTTGAATTTGAGTAGTTAGTTGATGCAAATAGCCTCCTGGACTTTCCTGTCCAGGACAGCTTCAACTTCAATCCTCAGATTTCAGCATCCTGTGTCTTGCTGGGCTTTACATGAGACTCATCTCCAATTAACCACCAAAAGGAAGAAAAATAAAACCTGGTGATTGAGCTGTGGCTTCAATGGTAGAAATGAGAAAATAATTTCTGGGACAGCACCCAGATCTTGATATTAACTTCAGGACCAACATACATACAAACAATAAAATAAATAAATGTAGAGAAGTTAGGATAAGAAAGGGCCAATTTCAGAGTTTAAAATGAGCCAAGCATAGGTGGCACACATTTGTGATGGTAAACACTCAGGAGGCTCAAATCTGAGGATCACAGTTGAAAGCCAGCCCAGATAGGAGAATTCATTGACTCAAATCTAAGCAGCTATTTAAAACAAAATAAAAACTAATAGCCACAAGTTACGCTGTGGTTCATGTCTTAGTGTGCTAGTCTTGAATAAAAAACTTCTGGACTGCAACTGGGCTGATTTTTAGACTCAGGACCAGCATACATAATAAAATAATACAAATAAGAAGGTGTAAGAATGGCTGGGAATGTGGCTTATTGACAGTGTTTGCCTACCATGTTTGAATCCCTGGGTTTGTATCCTCATTACCTCATAAATAAAAAAGGCTGGAAGTGGCACAGTGGCTCAAGTAGTAGAGTTCTCACCTTGAGAAACAGAAGTTCAGGGACAGTGCCCAAGGCCTGAATTCAAGCCCCAGGATTAGGAAAAAGAAGAATGGTGTGAGAAAATCCAATTAAATTTTCAAAATGATCCATGCATGAATGTTTGGTTGGTATGTGTTATCCTACTTACTCACAAGAATGAAATTTGAAGTTTGTTGTTCATAGCCAGCCTGGAGAGGGAAGTTCATAAGTCTCCAACTAACCAGCAAAAAACTCCAGAAATGAAGCTGTGGTTGTAGTTGTAAAGCACCAGCTTTGAATGAATAACTTATTGAAACAGTGACCTGGCTCAGAGATCCTACCTCAGGATCACAATAAGAAAATTAAATGCTTGGAAGGAGAGAACCTAGGATTGTTGGCTCCTGTCTGTAGTTCTAGAAATGCAGGAGACTGAAACATAAGATCCTGTGTAAAGTCAAACCTAATCAAGAAATTCCAGGAGACTGTTTTGTTTGTGGTGGCCACACTGGGGATAGGTTTTTGTTGATTGAAGGGGGATAAGAGTTTCATGGACTTTCCTGCTCGGGCTGCTTTCAAACCATGATGGACAGATTTCAGCCTCCTGAATCAGGCCAGGCCTTGCATGAGCTCGAGCTCCAGCACCAACACACACACACAAAGAATGAAATAAATGAAAAGAAGGGTAGAAGAAGAGAAGAAAGACCAAGTAACAAAGGTTTTGATGAGACAATCATTGGTGGCTCATATCTGTTATTCTATATAATCAGGCTGAAATTTGAGGATACTCTTTAAAGCTCAGCTCAGGTATAGATGTTGATAAGACGTGTGTGTGTGTGTGTGTGTGTGTGTGTGTGTGTGTGTGTGTGTGTGTGTGTGTGTGTGTGTGTGTGTGTGTGTGTGTGTGTGTGTGTGTGTGAAAGTGTGTATATGTGTGTTTGCCAGTCCTGGTTTTACTTGCACAATTTTGCTCAATGATCTACAACTCAGATTTTAGTGGTTAGTTGCAGAAAAGAGTGTCATGAACTCTCCTCAATTTTCTGCCTCCTGAATCTGGCCTACCTCAACATTATGCTTTTCTCTCCAATTAACCTCCCCCACAAAGCCAAATGTTATGGTTGGTCCCATGTGTGCCCTGAGACAACATCTGAGCTTCAATTTCTACACCCAGGACAAGTAAAATTGGAAAAAGAAAAAGAAAAAAAGGTGGAAACAAGCACATATTGAAGTTTTAAAATGATCCAAATGTTGATGGTCATGTGTGTATGCCTTACTACTCAAGAGGCTGACAACTGAGCATTGCAGGGTCAAGTCAGCCTAGGAAGGAACATGCTTGAGATTCTTATCTCTAGCTACACAGCACAAAGCCTTGAGCTGTGGCTGAGGTGGTAAAGCATCAGCCTTGAGTTTAAAAGCTAACATATAGGCCTTAGAAGCAGAGGTCAAGGCACAGGACAAATAAAATTTTCAAAGAAGAGGGGATAAAGAGAGGCTGAAATCTGAGAATCATGGGTCAAAGCTAGCCCATGCAAGAAAGTCATGAAGCTTTCTATCTAGGTGCATCTGTGTGCTATCTTGGGGCTTGAAATTATGTTGTATTGTTCAAGGATAGAGCTCTCTCACTCCCAGCTTTTCAATGATTAATGGGAGCTAAGAGTCTCATGGGCTTTCCTGCTCTGGCTGGGTTTGAACCATGATCCTAAGAATTCAGCCAACTGATTCATGCTAGGCTTTGCATAAAACTCATCTCCTATTAACTACCAAGAATTAAAAAAAACCTGGAGTTGAGCTGTGACCCAAGATGCAAACTGGGCAATCACTTTCTAGCACCTAGGCCTTTACTTCAAGCACAAAGACAAAACACGTATAGCCACAAGTTATACTTTGGCTCATGTGGTAAGCCAGTAGTCTTGAAGAAAAGCTCCAGCATTGTATCAGGCCCTGATATGTAGTCCCAGGACGAGAACATATACAAAAATAAAAAAAAAAAAAAACACGAAAAATTTTAAAAATAAAAAGTGAAAAAAAGTATTAATATTTTTACATGACTAATGGGTTTGTGCTTCATGTATATAATCGGAGCACCAGAGGAAGCTGAAATCAGGATCATGATTTGAAGCCAAACTGTTCAGAAAATACATTTGAAACTTATGTCCAATAAACCAATAGTGGAGCTAGGGTTGAAGTTGTAAAACATCATCCTTGATTCAAAAAGCTAATAAAAAGAAGGGCACTGCTGGCTCTAGTCTGTAATCCTACTACTCATTGGGCTGAGATATGAAGATCATGGTTCAAAGCCAGCCTGATCAGGAAAGTTCATGAGACTCTAATCTCCAATTAAACAGCAGAAAATCTGAAGTGGCTCTGTGGGTGAACTGGTAGAGCATTTGCCTTAAGCTGAAGAGCACAAAGACAGCCCCCAGGCTGAGAATTCAACCCCTACCCTCCTTCAAACTAACTAAGAAACAGCAATGTGGCCCAAAGATCAGGTCTATTGGACAAAATAAAAAAAAGTATTGAGGTTGAAGGCAACAAAGAGATGGTTAAAAATATTAAAATAAGCTGGATACCAGTGGCTCATGCCTGGAATCCTAGCTACTCAGGAGGTTGATATTTGAGGATTAGAGTTCCAAGCCACCCTGGTCAGGAAAGTTCATGAGACTCTTATCTCCAATAAACCACCAGAAAACTGGAAGTGGTTCTGTGACTCAAGTGGTAGAGTGCTTGCCTTGAGCTGAAGAGCACAGGGACAGCACTTAAGCCCAGAGTTTAAGCCCCAAGAATGACCAAAAAAATTAAAATAAGTCAGCAGTTGGTTGCTCATGCTTGTAAATCCTAACTACCCAGGAGACTGAAATCTAAGGGATGCAGTTCAAAGCCGCTCAAGCTTTTGTTTAATTACCAGTACTAGGGCTTGAACTTGCCCTGTTTAATTCAAGGCTAGAGCTCTACTACCCACCACTTTTTGGTGATTAATTGGAGATAAGATCTCAGACTTTGCAGCTCAAACTGGCTTCAAACCAAGATCCTCAGATTTTAGCTTCCTTAGTTGTGCTGGGCTTTGCCTGAGACTTTTCAAAAGAATGAATCTGGAAGTTGAGCTCTGGTTCAATTGGCAGAACTGAGAAAAATCTCTGAGACAGTGGCCAATCCGTACATGCAGAAAAAAAAATGATAAAAGCTTTCAAAAATAAATAAAAGTAGTTGTAATATAGAAAAAATAAAAAAAAATTAAGATGATATAAAGGAAAACCATTTTTGTTAATGAGGCAAGCGAAAACATAGTACAAAGTTTCAAAATGACATACTGAGAGTAAGGGAAAAAGAAAAAATTTTTAAAAATCATGTAAATATTAAATACAACCCGATATGACCAAAATATAATGTGATCAAAAACTTATCTCTCTTATCTCTCACTTTTAATTGCTTACAAATAATTGTCACTCCTGTTTCAGCAGATACCACAGTCATTTAGACATGACCTCTCTATGCAGCTTTGAATGTGTAAGGATCTTCCTCCTTTTTGACTCTTGAGTTAGAACTGCAAGCATTGTTCACATTTTAATATACGAAGTTTCCTTAAAAACTCAAAATTAATATTCAAATAATGGATTTTCTGTAATGTATGACTAAACATCAGAGATCCTCCAGAGATCCTCTGAGGAATACAATCTAAACAGTAGAAAAGAAGGAAGATTTAGCATTTTTTTAGTTGTGCTGGGGGTTGAATGCAGGGCCTCATGCTTGCTAGGGAGGTATAAAATTCAGTGACATTAATTATATCCACACAGATTTGTAACCATTACCTCTATTTGTGAGCTGTCTTTTTGATACTGATGGGATCCACACAATCCTTGAGTAATGTCACCCCAATGACCTGCCCCCGAAATTTTAATCTTCCAGTTTCTCTTATGGTTTAGCCAATATGTATCACATAAATAGTAGATTATTTTTGGTGTCCATCCATGACAGACATATTAAATTGCAGCCTTTCTGTGGATAAGTCATAATCCATTTATGCATACCTCATATTTTATAAACCTGTTCATCTGATAGACACTCCAGGTATTTCCAACTTATGACTATTGTAAACGTTGTTGTTATCATTGGCATATTAGCTATTAGTTTTTTCTTTTCAGTTCTTTTTATTATGCCATGAGCAATGGAATTGCTGGGTAATGTGGTCATACTATGTTTTTTTAGAAGAATGTGTCAAATTCTACCATAATTGTTATATAACTTTTCATCACCACAGACATGTACAAATGGTCAATAAAATGTACAAGAGTATTTCAAATCTTCCACAGCTGTGCCCTAAAGGATCATTTTTCTTACTTTTTACTTGTTTTTATTTAGGTCACACAGGCCTGGAAGTATGAAGTATTGTCTAGAGCTGAAGTGAGAACAATACCAAATGCCACTCCCCTAGCCTCCAAACACATTTAATCTGGTATTCATTTTTTTCTAGAGATAAATTTTAGTGATTATTTGCATTTTTACTCTTAAAATAAGGTTTTGAATTTTAAAATGACTTATATAAATGTAACACCTCTATGTACTTCTTTTTAATAAGAAAAAATTATATTTACAAAAATTATAAAAGGAAAAAAATTATTCACAGCAGGAAAATACATTAAAATTACTGTCTGATTCTGACTCAAGCAAAATAATAAAATAAGAGCTCATCTAAAGTAAAATGAAGAACAAGGGCTGGGGGCAGGATTCAAGGGATAGAGCACTTGCTTGCCCAGCACCAGCTTCTGAATAAAATAAAGTATTAAAACTTAAGGAAACATGCAGATAATAGTATGATGGATAACATAGATGTACACACCTGTAATCCCAACAGTTGGGAGACAAGGCAGGAGAATTTTGAAGTTAAGATCAGACTTGGCTACATAATGAGACTGCATAGAATAAAATAAATCAAACTATATTTTTAAAGACAAGGAAGTATTTCAAGTGTAATTCAAGTAGTTTTGTATGTAAAAGGAACTGATAAAATGCACAAAAATTATGCTTTGATAACTAAAACTTTCAGTTACACTGCAGTACAAGGTGCCCCTTGGCTGGAATCCGTCCTGAGGAAACCTAAGGCAGTTGATCCTCCTGTCTTCTTGGCTGGACTGAGGGTGTTGCTGGGCAAAGTGTTTTGATCTCCATTCTTGAATCCCACTTACAACTTTTTTTTAGCATAGCACCTACAAATCTCTCCCATCTCAATAACAGGGACTTCTGGGTTCCAAGTTAAGTTATCTTTGATCTCTTAGGGCTCTCCTCCCCTTTGTCTAGAAATGCTCTGTTCCTGGACCCACATTCAGTAGCTTGTTCTAAGAAGAATTGTAGCTATTTTGCCAGCCACCTCTATCCACTGCCATTTCCTCCTCAAATTAGTCTTTGGTATCAGTTTGTGTCTACTCAGAATTTAGAGCCAGTCTGGGCTGGCTTTGAACCATAAACCTCAGATTTCACCCCCCTGAATAGCTAGTATTACAGGTGTGAGCCACTGGCACCCAGCCATCATTTCTTTCTTCCAGGAAAATGTAGCAGGCTTGAATAGCACAGCAGCACATATATTCAATAGCAACTGCCCCAAGGTGAACCAGATGCTCAGACCAAAACACTGACCTTGCTATTGTCTTTGGTATCCAACAAGATATTGTTGGACTTAAGGTCTCGGTGTGTGATTCTGTTCTAGTGTGAACAATACTTAAATTTTGTGTGAAGAGCCTCTTGCTTTCATCCTCATATAGGAGGCAGGATTTTCAGATCCATCCCAGGATGTATCCACTACTGGCAAGTTCCATGAGGAGATACACATACTCTTCCTTCTCCATCACCTGGTACAACCTCATGTTTGTGCCATATCGTCTTAAAAATGTCCATCTCATTCTTTAACTGATAACTAGAGAACTCTCCCTTCAGGAGTATTTTATCCCCCACTTCCATGTGTTTGAGGCGAGGATGGGCCAGCTTCACTTATCCATTGGTACCATGGTCGATGAACTCTTTCATCTGGTATTTTTGATGATCTCCTCCTTCAAGGATCTGGAGGATGATTCTTTTTATTCTTCCATCCTTCTGCTATGATGGCAGGTAGCAAGTCTACCTAAATTTAACTAAATAAAATAATGGAAAACCCAGAAAAAGTAAAAAGAAATACCAAAATCGAAACGACAACTCACCCCCAACCAAAAAAATCATGAATTTAGTTTTGAGACAGTCAAGTGGGTCACCAATCAAGAGCTCCTAAAGGTGTTAACTGACATAGGTTGGAGCACAGTGGCTTCCTATATATCCTGCATGACCTCTCAATGGAGCTATCACAGCCCGGCATAGTGACATCATAGAGGAAATGGGCCAATCAGAGTCTGGGCCAGTGAGGTCAGAGAAAATTGGGACCAATCATAGCTTGCCAGCATTGCTACTCTAGCTCATAAGCTTCAAAGACTGTTGCTAAGGAATCCATGTGGGCTTGAGGTTGCTCTGGTCATTATTATGCCATTCCTGAAACCACTAGGACAGTGGTCAAAGTCCTCTGACCTTATAGAACACTCCTGATTCTCATAATTGCTTCTGTGGAGACACTAACCAATAGCCTCCATTCTTGATGCCCACCTTATCCTATATCTTGTTCCAGCAATGAAATGGCAAAAAAGGCCTCTGTCCTTCTCAAGGACTGCTATCCTACAACTTGCTTCTGAGGGGACAAGGTCCAGACTAGCTTTGAGTCACAATCCTCACAATTCACTTTCCTGAGTAGTTAGGATTATATGCCTGAGCCATCGTTATGTACTTACCTCATCTCTCACATTTGGAGGAAGTATATATATTTGTTAGAAAGGTTGGTATTAGATATGTCCTTTTACCACCTTAAATTTGTTGCCCTTGCTGTCTAATAGTTAATTTAGTGTCTGATGAGAAATTTGTCATAATATCATTGAAGATCACTTGTGTGTGATGAGTTTTGTCTCTGTGCTTTGGGAGGGTTTCTGTCTTTGACTGTTTAATTGGAATGTGTCTTAGTGTGGACCTGTGTAATTATGTTAATTGACTTCTTTAAACTGCTAGATGCATGCTTTCAATCAAATTTGGGAAGGTTTTGGTCATTCCTTCAAATACTAAGTATTTTTTTTCTCCATGTATGTTATACATATACACATTATACATACAATACATATTCTCCATTTTTGATAGGTGATTAGTAAGGAGTAGTTTTATTCATCGTTCCGGCTGGCACCAGGCCATCTTGGTCCTCCATGCGGTGGGGAAAGTCCTGGGAAAGAGAGGTGGGAGAGCTGGGAAAGAGAAAGAACTGGGAAAGAGAGAGATAAGGAAAGAGAGGAGAGCTGAGAAAGAGAAGAGAAGGAAAGAGTTGAGAAAGAGCTAGAAAAGAGCAGAGTCACGTTGTATATGTGAATATACATATATAAACCTATATGTATATATTATATATACATTTATATACATGTTTTTTCACATAACTTCCTCTTTTGTGAATGTTCATGTTAGAAAGTCGAGATTGATCCCAGTTACTCCATCAGAGTTAGAGTTAACAGTTTTCCATTTTATTTCTTGGTGAAAATATGCATTTCTCGACAAGGATATATAAAACGTTACAAATCAGAGCTAGCCTAGAGTCTCTCTCTCTCTCTCTCTCTCTCTCTCTCTCTCTCTCTCTCTCTCTCTCTCTCTCTCTCTCTCTCTCTCTCTCTCTCTCTCTCTCTCTCTCTCTCTCTTTCTCTGATTTCCTGTCTGTCAGGTCTCTGAACACAGGACCATGGCTTTACAAGTTCTTCTAGTGTGTGATGCACTCTTCTAGTGTGTGCACTGTCATGTTGTGCTTCAAAGGCCACCACACCTGCACCTGGAAGAGGAGCTGCTCCAAAGTCAAACTGCATAGGTGTGCCTGCCCCCATAGCTACTGCAGTGGACTTAGTAGATGCCCATGTGTCCGGACTGCTGACTGCTGACTGTGGACAACTCAAGCACAGCCTCTTGTTTTTTTTTTTTTTTTTTTTTTTTTTTTTTTTTTTTTTTTTTACCATAGTCAGAGGTCTGCGTTGGATTCTGGGGGCACTGCCTTGTTGGTGACTGTGCTGGTAGCAAGGCTGTGGACTGCAGAAGCCTCACTGTGGCCTGACTTCTGGAGCACAACATATGCCAAAAGCTTCTCTGGGCTCTATTCAGAATACATGGGCAAGTTTAGGAAGCAGAAGCTGAGCTCAGTGGGCCCCTCAACACAGGGTGGGCAATGGACCTTGAAGGGACAGGCCTGTCCAGGTTGGCAGGGGCACAGGTGATAAGCCTATATTAGTAGTTTGCCGGCTTCCAACTGAATAGTTAGACTCACATGCTACCCAGAAATATCCTCCTAAAACTGGATGCACCAGAGAGTCCCATGCTGGTGAGGGGCAAAATCTCAAAGACCAGAGTACACAGACCAAGAGCACTTGGTGATCTTGGTGGGCAATTCAATGCTGTCACTGGCAGGAGGAGCTGCGGGTTCCCTAACATTGCAGGTCCAGGGAAGCCAGAGCTCAAGCAGACACCAGGATTGGCCAGCTACACACTAGACAGGCTGGAAGGTGAAACCTTCCTGGATAGCTTTGCAGAGTCTGCAACTTGGGCCACATGAAGGCACAAGAAGCTGCCTATCATCTACTCAACAAAGAACTCGGGTACAGCCACTTTCCCAACTTGGAAATGAGTATTCAGCTCACTAGAGGATGTTGTGTTCAGTTTGGGTCTGGGAGAAGTGGCAGGCCTGCTGCTGGAGGGAGCAGATGCCCCTTCCAAGGCTTCTGGGGGAAAGGGAGGCCTTGGAAATGGACTCATGGGAAGGCTGCTGTGTCTTCCCCAAAGAGAACACCTCCAGCTTGTTTGACTGTTTGCTTGCTTAGGGAGTCGCCCCTTGGGGACAGTAGTATTAGGAGACAGTGTTCATGAGATTATCCCCAAATTAAACAAACCCCTGAGGATGCAAAAGTGTAAGGATTGCTGAACTGCCTACAGCAGGTGGAGGTGAGGCCATGGCTGCTTCTGTCTTGAAGTACCAGGAGGCTTTGTCACCAGAGGACAAGTGAGTGGATGCTGGCATGGAGCCTGATAATTTTAGGAAAATTATCAGAGTGCCCTACTTGGCTTTCATGTCACTCAGCAGGCCTAAAACTGGGTGTAAAGCTGGAGTTTGGGCTGTAAAGCTGGGCATCACAGCTCGATCTTTTTGAAGGGCTGAGGAAACCTTCTGGCAGTTGTTGGAACTTTATGAGATATGAGTACATTATTTGATTAGGTGTGGTCCTCTGAACTTAATCTTTGGGCTGTTATAGGGTTGAGCCCTCCCTCCCTGCTGTCCTAGTGCTCTCAGGATGTGGACTGGTGTCTGGTGGGTAGAAAATGGCAGTGTGTTTACCCCTTGAGACTCACTGTGAAGGACTATTGTTGGCAGGGAGGATTGTGTCATTAGGATGTCAGTGTGTTCTTTGAGTAAGGGAATCTACACACCTCAGAGCACATTTTGGCTATCTCTCTGAACATTTGGTTTCTTTGGAGTACTAGTCTCTGAAAGGCCTAAGAGTTCTAAGGCTCCAGAGGCTTTCCTGATTTCCAAACATATCCAGGGCTTGTGTTTTTGGTCTTACAGAGCTCTAACTTCCTCCCTTAGTCATGTTCTACTGAGTCTTTTGGCTCTGGCATAAATGAGAAAAGACAGGCAGGGCTGTCTTGTTGCTAAGGAAAAGTAGACAGGGCTGTTTTATTCTTCAATGTTGGTAAATACAGTCATCAGATTAGACTTCAGGAGCTGCCCAAGATCATTGCTCCATCCCTTTTCCCTGCTCTTACCATACTGCCTTTCCATTTAAATTTATTTTCTTCAATTTTTGGATTGGTGATTGAATCTAGGGCTTCAATAAGCTGAGCATAGTGATGTGAAACTGTAAGCTTAGATTTTGGGGTGGCTGAGACTGCAAAAATTCTATTTTCAGGTCAATCCAGGCAGAATTCTGTGAGACCTCATCTGAACAGAAGAAGCTGTGCACAGTGGTGAGCACCTCTCATCCCAGAAGTGATGGGAGAGGAAAGTTGCACACCTGAGCGGAAATGAGACACTGTCTCAAAAACAAAGCAAAAATTATACAGCTCTGTCTCAATATTAGAGTGTGAATCTGGAAAACATAAGGCCCTGAGTTCAAACCACATTACCATAAAAAGAAGTCAATCAGTTATGTCTGGAAAGCTTATTAAAACTAGTCTTTTTTTAAAATAAGTTTTTATTGTGAAAATACTGTACAGAGGGGTTACAATTACATGGGAAAGATAATGAGTACATTTCTTATCAAGCATTGTAGCATCCTCCTTGGTTTCCCCTTCCCATTCCTTCCCATCCTCCCCCGCCCCCACCCAATTCTCCTCCCCCTCCCTCTCCCTCCCCAAACTGGTAAAGTTCGTTTTTGCCATAATGAATTGTACATTTCATTATTGCAATGGGCCCACCTGTATCCCTATTTAAACAATTTGTTTTTTCCCTTCCCCTCCACACATTATACCAACATCAAATACAGTGAAAGCAAGGGTTATACCATGGGGGAGGAACATACAAAGCAACAAAGAAATAATCTTACAAATGTGTTAGAAACAATTACATGAAAGAAATAAAACATTTTAATACATATCTTAGGGTTCATTTCCCTAACATCAAGTTATCTGACCTTTTCTGCTTGACTCAGACATATACTAGTTATTGCAAATAAGGGAAAGCATGGGACCTATGTTTCTTTGGGCCTGGCTTACTTCATAGCTAAGATATGGAACCAACCCAGATGCCCCTCAGTAAATGAATGGATCAAGAAAATGTGGTATATATACACAATATAATTCTATGCCTCCATCAGAAAGAACGATATTGCCCCATTTGTTAGGTAGTGGAAAGACTTGGAAAAAAGTATATTAAGTGAATATTAGTCTTTTAAAAAATGTGTTTCGATATTCGGGTTTGAACTCTGGGCATTGACATTTTACCTTATCGAAAATTTTCACATGAGTGAACTTTGTTTTTTTTGGGATACATGTTGACTCAGTGTAACAATAATTTGTACAAAACACTAAGTTGTGAGGGTGTAGGTAGTTTTGTGGAGGTGGGAGGGAAGGGATTGTAGGGGGAAACAAAGGAGGAGGCAATAATGATCAATAGGAAATGTACTCAGTACCTTGGTCATGTAACTCTAACCCCTCTGTCCAGCATTTTTACAATAAAAAACGTACAAAAATGAGACTAATCTTATATGATTGAGCCACAGTTCCACTTCTAGTTTGTGTGTGTGTGTGTGTGTGTGTGTGTTTGTGTGTGTGTGTGTGTGTGTGTGTGTATGCCAGTATTAGTTTTTTGAACTCCAGGACTGGGCCCTGGGCACTGTACTTCAGCTCTTTTGTTCAAGGGTAGTATTGTACCACTTGGCTCACCACTCTCCTACTGACTTTTTGTGGTTAATGTGATAAAAGTTTTGTGGACTGTTCTTGCCCCAGCAAACTTTGAACCGAGATCCTCTGCTCTCGTGAATGGCTAGGGTTATGGGTGTGAATCAGCAGTATATGGTAGAAGTGTTCTTAAGCAGAAATAATGTGGGTGTGCTGGCCTTCTGCAATTTGGTGGCGTGCTATTTTTTTAGAAATGAATTACTTTACTGGGAGGCCAGAGGTTACCCTGGAAGCTAGGAAGGCAGAGGAAATGCAATCCCCTATCTCCAGAGGCAGGACCTTTTTGCATGATGGCTGTAAGACCATCATCTTCCTTTATCAGACCAGATATCTATGCTAGCCTGAAGGTAACATTGTTTTTCATCAGCTTTGTCTTGGTTGCATTAAATAAGAAAATTACTTGATAACTATCACCAAGGTTCACCAGAGAAAGGGGGAATGAAGCTTTAAAGTGAGGCATTAGACACTACAGGAATATACCAGAAGGGGCAAGGAGAAATGAGAGTTCATAAATACAGATTTTTATTTAAACAAAATAGGAAGACAACATGAATATATGTCAGTACTGGACAAATGTTCTCAAAGCTTTCTAATAAGCTAGCATTTAAAGGAAGTATTTTTATTATGCAGGACTGCTCATATTACCTATGTAGATTGTCTAATCCCTTCACTCTCCTCCCAGGGGAAGACACTGTCCCTCCTGCTCAGAGCAGAGCATCTAAGATAACATCTATCTACTACTGGGCATTGGAAGACCAGTCAAACAGCTGGTGAAGTGTGAACAAGCTGCTCTAATCCTGTTTCCACCCAATTCTAACCTTTGCTGTACAGAGTTCACAGATTAGGGGAGATGCTTGAGAATACTGCTGGACCCACAAGTATTTGTGTGTGTGTTTGTGTTTGTGTGTGTGTGTGTGTGTGTGTGTGTGTGTGTGTGTGTGTGTATGTGTGTGTGTGTGTGTGTGTGTATGTGACAGTACTCATATGTCAACATGGGGCTTTTTTTGGGTCTCACAGGTGTTTACTCCTTCTTTCCCAAGTCTATTGAAAATATTTGTCTTTCACTGCCTGAAATGCAGCAGAGGAGGAAATGGTCCTTGAATTCTCAACTGGTAGATCAGATGGGTCCTTCTATGTGTTCTGATTTATACTAATGCTAGTGCTAATACTAACCCATGGCTGGGAATATCAGCTGGTACATTTTGTGTATTTTGGCCCCAATTTTTTTCCCATGGGTTAAGCAAAAAAATTCTCAGAAAAATATCATGACATAGTGTTAAGTTTAACATGCTGTATACACACACACACACACACACACACACACACACACACACACACACACACACACACATTTGGCAGCAGTCTTCATTATGTAAAGTGGACCATGAACTGTACAGAAGATCAATGGATGCCTCTCAGGGACCAGATCCTACAGCCAGCACCTTGGAGGAGGGACTCACAGGAGTATGGCCAACAAGTTGGAGACAAGATGATGTAGATCCCGTGCCATTGTTGGCTACCGGCCTCATCTGGAGGGACACAGATTTTGCTATCCTAGCACTCTCCCCCATGGCCTGGCCTGGCCGGTCAGCACACCAACCCCACCTAATCTTAGGCACAGGAAGAACAGTTTTGTCCTTTTGGCCACACGTTCATCTGACACATAAGGTTGGCTTCATAGAATTTCCAGTGGACAGAATGAAGATATCTAGAAGATACATTAACTGAGGTCTGAAAGGGCAAGAATTTAATGTAGTCTCACATTTGCTTAATAGTGGGGTCTATTGACTCCTTGATCTTTCCCCAAGGCAGTGGAGCCTCTTATTTAGGATTCTCACAATCCTCCCTTAGAAAAATAATCTACTAGAGTCAGAAACAAAGAGGCAATTAAAAAAATCTATATATAATGTTAATTTTTATTCTTGAATGACTAAAATGCATGCAGAATCTGTCAGTCCAAGAAGCATAAAAAGGCAGGTGTTGTGAGCTTGACATCTGTCTCTCTATTGTGCCTCTCTTGCTCCAACCTGGGTGACCACTGTTACTAGTTAGTTATGAATTCCAGCATATAAACTAAATGTGTGCAAAGGACAGGCTCTTAAAAGGAGACTTCTTGTCCATAGCTACCTGAAGCCCCCCAAAGTGCTAGCTTAGAACAAGGCCAAATTTTCATTCACACTACAGAGATTCAAACTTCTACACTCAGGTTCACAGCCCTGAGCCAAGTCTAGGCTGCAACCACCTGACTGAAAGTGATAGCTCAAAAATTCACCAAAGAAGAAGTCTGCAATAGCTGGAAGTCTGGCCTCTGTATTTCCCAATAGGTCACAGCATCCGGAATGAGACTATGGAGTTACAAGGCCTTTCAGAGATTACTAGACATTGGGGTTTAATTTTTGTAATACCAAGTTTTGCTTCAGATCAAATATTGGGCCTGCACAGCAGCAGCTCAAGTGGAAGTGATGTCCAGAACTTGTGTAAATGTCTCAGATCATTGGAATTTCTTTTTACTGAATTGTCATTTTTCTTACAATCCACACCTGTGGGCGAATGGGGACTTTCTTACAGCTAGCTGACAGAAGACACAACACTTGATCTAGTTTCTAGCTAGTTATGCAGTCATATTCTGGAATATGGCTGTTGTAGTCTTAGATTTACAATTCCCCTTTCTTTTAAAAAAATGTATGTATGTATATATTTATTTATTTATCTATTTATTTTTATTGTGAGAATACATACCGTACAGAGGAGTTACAATTAAATGGGCAAGATAACGAGTACATTTCTTATCAAGCATTGTTGCCTCTTCTTTGTTTCTGCTTCCCATCCCTTCCCATACTCCCCACTCCCCTCACCCGTTCATCCCTCCCCCCCAACCAAAGTTGTAAAGTTCATTTTTCAACATAATGACTTGTACATCTGATTATTGCAATGGATCCACCTGTGATTTCTATATTGCTTTGTATGTCCCTACCCCACGATATAACCCATACTTTCACTGTAATTGATATTGGTATAATTTGTGGAGGGGAATGGAAAAAACAAATCGTTGAACTAGGGATACAGGTGGATCCATTACAATTCCCCTTTATATTCCCCTCCCTCTCCCCACACTCTCTGTCCTTAAGTGAACAATTCAAATGTAACTTGTTGAAAAAGAAGTTGGAAAATTGTCATAACATTAAACAGTAATGTCCACCTTTCAAGTCTGCCAATATTGTTAACACAGTTGGAGAATAAGGCAGATAAAAAGTAAATGCACATACAGATGCATACACTGACACCCACACCTACACCAGAGAGACACATAGATACACAGAGGCATGCACAAAAAATCACAGGACATATAAGCCTTGTTCTCTTAATAATTTAAATAGACAAAAATATGTGATGCAGGTAGGAAATCACTAGTGTCTGTGCACACATGTGCACACACATGCACACACACACACACACACACACACACACACACACACACACACACTGCCAATCTTATAGCTTGAACATAGGATATGTGTAATGTCCCTGAGATTTTTTTTTAATTTTTATTTTTTTATTGTGAAAATACTGTACAGAGGGGTTACAATTACATGGGCAAGATAATGAATACATTTCTTATCAAGCATTGTAGCCTCCTCCTGTGTTTCCCCTTCCCATTCCTTCCCATTCTCCCCCGCCCCCCCCAATCCACCCCCCCCCACCGAAGTTGTAAAGTTCATTTTCGACATAACGACTTGTACTTCTCATTGTTGCAACGGGTCCACCTGTATCCTTATTTAAACGACTTGTTTTTCCCCTTCCCCTCCACAAATTATGCCGACATCAAATACAGTGAAAGCAGGGGTTATACTGTGGGGGAGGGACATACAAAACAAGAAAGAAATAATCTTATAAATTCGTTAGAAACAATCGCATGAAAGAAAAAAAAACATTTGAATACATATCTTAGGATTCATTTCCCTAACATCACCTTATCTGACTATTTCTGCTTGACTCAGACATATAATAGATATTGCAAATAAGGGAAACCATGGGACCTATGTTTCTTTGGGCCTGGCTTATTTCACTTAATAAAATTTTTTCCAAGCTTTTCAATTTCCTAATAAATGGGGCAATGTCATTCTTTCTGATGGAGGCATAGAATTCGATTGTGTATATATACCACATTTTCTTTTTTCTTTTCTTTTTATTGTTTTATTGTGAACATTCTGTGCAGAGGGGTTACAATTACATGGGCAAGATAATGAGTACATTTCTTATCAAGCATCGCAGGCTCCTCCTTTGTTTACCCTTCATATCCCTTCCCAGTCTCCCCCCACCCCCCCCAGTCCTCCCCCCACAAAGTTGTAAGGTTCATTTTCGTCATGACAACTTGTACTTCTCATTGTTGAAACGGGTCCACCTGTATCCTTAAACGACTTGTTTTTCCCCTTCTTTTCCACAAATTATACTGACATCAAATATAGTGAAAGCAGAGGTTGTACTGTGGGGGAGGGGCATACAAAGCAGTGAAAGCTACCACTTCACTCATTTGCACCACAGCTCTACTTTGGCTTTTTGGTGGCCAATTGGAGATGAGAAAAACCTGGACTTTTTTGCCCAATTTGCCTTCAAACCACAATACTCACATCTCAGCCTCCAGACTGGTTGAACAATTTATATTCTCACTAACAGTGATAGAGTTCCCTTTTGGCCACATTCATGACATCATTTGTTCCTAATCACTTTGAAAAAATTTTTATTGGCCTTTCTTACTGGGGTGAGTTGGAATTACAGTGTTGTTTTCGTGTACATTACCTTTATGTTCAGTTGTTGAAAATTTCTTCATGTATCTATTGGCCATTATTACTTCTGACAAGTATCTCTTTAGGTCATTACTTCGTTTAATAATTGGGGTGTTATTTGAGGGTTTCTTGCGGGCTAATTTATGTGCTCTACGTATATTTTTTTCTATTAGTTCCTGTCTGATGCAAGCTCATACAATTCTTCTCCCATTCCGTGGGATTTCTATTTAGCTTGTTATGTCCTTTACCAGGTAGAAACGTTCAATTTTCTTGCAATCCCATTTATCTACTTAGAAAGTTTTTCCCTGTGTTCTAGGAGCCAGGGTGTTTCCCCTGCCACTTCTTGTAATAGTTTCATGGTATCTGATCTTATATTGAAGCCTTGGGATATGTGGACAGCATTAATTTGATCTGCCTACAATTCCTTGGTACACAGAGACTGCAAAGTGGTACCCTTTCTAAGTAAGTTGAGGTGGTTCCTGGTGGTTTGGAAGGAGGATGGCTTCCCAGAAGTTTGCATATGGAAATCATAGGTGTAAGCTCAGGCATTACTATTTTTAATTACATATTTATTTGTAAGTACATTGAATCCTGATCAATATCACGTTTTTCATCATCGCCCCATCCCTGAAATTCAACTCCTTCCCTTGAATTTTCCTAGTTTCATTGTATATGCATTGAAAATTATGACTTCATTCAGTTCCTCCCCACCTTTGAATTTTCAGTTTCTTCATATTCATTTTATTGTACTTAGATTTTCCAAAGAATTACACCATTTAAAGTTTTCTTACATATACTGTACTTTGTGCAATGTGTTTATGTATATGTGCACAAAACCCTGCATGTGTTTACTTGTATATTTAAAAAGGGAACTTATCTTCCACATGTGAGAGAATACATGCAACCTGACGTCACAAAAATATTTCCAGGTCCATCCACTTCTTTACAAATGAGGTAAAATTCTAATGGATGAATAAAATTCCTCTGTGTATATATACTATATTTTCTGTATCCATTCATTTATTTGAAAGCATTTATGCTATATCTATACCTTGACAATGAACAAAGTTATATAGGTGGCTTTACTTTATCCTGATTTGTAGTCTTTTGGGTAAATGCCCAACACTGGTAGTTCTGGACCACAGGGTAGTCCTAGTTGTTTTTTGTTTTGGTTTTTTGTTTTCTCAGTGTGCTTCAACAAGTCCACATTCCCACCAACCCTGTTTTATGTTCCTTTACCTGAACATTTGTGACAGCATCTGTTGTATTTTTCTTGTGTGTATTGCTAGTAATGATCATTTTAAAGTGAGATGGAATCTCATGTATTTTGATTTGCATTTCCTTTATGGCCAGACAGGTTGAACATTACTTTATATGATCATTGGCCAATTTTATGTCTTCTGAGAATTCTCTAATTCGCGTGTTTGTCCATTTGTTAATTAGGGTGTAATTCTTGCTAGTATAATTTATTGAGCTCTTTGCATATTCTGATATATAGCTGGCATAGGTCTCTCCTTCCTTAGGCTATTTTTAGCTTGCTAATGATGTCCTTTGCCATGCAGAAACTTCTTAGTTTGACACAATCCCATTTCTTAGTTCTCTCTGAATCCAGGCATTATTGATGGGGTGCTCCATATTCCTCTTCAGCAGGAGCCTAGGTTAGCAAGGCTTATACTCTTGGAACTCTTTCTAGTTTTCAATCCTGGTGATGGACAGGTGTGGTTGCCCTCATTTTACAGGTAGAAAGGTCAAAACCTAACATTTCCCTGATTCTTTAAGCCACATGTCTAGTTAAAGGACAGTCTAGAAACTAGATTATTCTTGTATAGTCTCAAGATAGGTTATCCTAGTGACCTTCTTTCTTTATATTTCTTCCTTACTTCTGTATATCTGGTGTACAATATGATGGCTACTGACCACATGGAGCTGCTAAACACTGTAAATTGCAGTTTGTTTTATTAGTTTTGCTATAAGGAGGAGTTGGAACACTACATACAAAACAATGGGAAGAGCTACTTTTCTGTTTATTTGTTTTTCCAGTCCTGGGGCTTAAATTCAGGGCTTGGGCACTGTCCCGGGGTCTTTTCTCAAGGCTAGCCAGCACTCTACCACTTAATCCACAGCATTCCTTCCAGCTTTTTCTATTTAAGTGGCACTGAGGAATCAAACTCAGGCCTTCATAAATGCTAGGCAAGCACACTACCTCTAAGCAACATTCCAAGCCCTTAGGTTATTTTTTAAATGCCAATTTTATCATGAGTTTCACACTTTCTTGCTCAGTCTGGCTTTGTACTGTGATCCTCAGATCTCAGCTTCCTGAATACCTATGATTACAAGCATGAGCTACTGGTGCCAGGCAAATGGTGGTTTTTAACCTACTTTTAATTCTCCTCATTGCTGGAAGAGCTGATTAGGTAACATGAAGAAAGGAAAAAGGCAGAGGCAAAAGGAAAAGTAATAGACACTAGAAAAGGAAAGAAAAGTAGTACAAAAGTTGGCAAAATGAAGTAAAGTTTGCAATTTAGTTAACAGCAGATGACCTATGTTATTTTTAATTTTACAAACATACAGTGGTTACATACTGGTACATTCCATTAACAGTATGAGAAAGAGGGGACATACAAAATGTTTGCTACCTTTAAATTTTTCTATATACCAAACTTATGCTAACACAATTTATTGTAAAAAAAATACCAACAAGGCCAGGTGTGATAACATATGCTTGTAATCTCAACTCTTAGGAAGCTAAATTGGGAAGATTGAAAGTTGTTATATAGGTTATACCAAAAATATGTCTCAAAAATAA